>NC_079533.1:7650825-7950825 GCF_003711565.1 Takifugu flavidus
GGAGAGGCGCAGGTCCCCGGAGAATTGGGACAGACTAAAATATCAGCGTAAACAAGGGCCCGGACGCATGACCAGGTCTCCTCCAGATGCGCTCGAATCTCGACCACGGCAAACTTCTACGCGCTGTTTTGTCTTCCGTTATTTAAAATGGAATTCTCTGCTTCCGTTAACGATATCCCACCACACGCGTGTTCCCCTCTGACGTCCTCGTGCAGTTTAATAGCTGCCAACTTCTTATTCAGGTTTTATCTGCTTGTCTTAAAGTGTTGAGCAAACCGGCCGCATTTCCAGGGGCTCCTGAGCCCCTGGAAATGGAGATAATCTGCATAAAATGGCTGAAACCTGAAGGGTAAATGCCAGGCTTTCGGGAAACCTCCCAAATTAAAGCTGAGCGGGTGTGATGCCGCGCACACGCCAGAGGAACTCAAGAGTCTGGACGTCTCTCTCTGCCTGTGCCGGGTTGTCTGCTTCCTCCCGCAGCCCCAAAAACGTGCACGTTTGGCTGAGATGGGACGTTGCAGCGCGGCGTGAGTGTGTCAGTGGCGTGCGCCGGCCGTCCGTCAGTCCGCCCCTTCCTGCCTCAGAGGGTGAGAGAACAGCGTGTGCCCTGAAACAGACCGGCAGCCGGTCCGGGGTGAATTCCTGCCCAATTCTGAGACTGCTGGGACAGACTCCAGCAACTCCCATGACCCTAATTAGGCACCAGCGACAAAGCTGCTTACACAGCAGTTCTGGCCCCAGTCGGGAAACTTCGTTTAACGTAGGTCCCTAAGGAGGGAGCCGTTCATCTGCCTGCATCAAATTATCGGGGCAAAAAAAAGCGCTCGTGATTGAGAAGCGGTCGCTTCGACGACGAAGACCAACGACGCTAAAAGCTTCTAAAGAAAGTCCACGTAAAGGACACGGTTGGCTGAGTATGAACAGAAAACTAGAGGACCACTCAGCTCTAATTCAGCATGGGAGGGGGGGCAGACATAGACAAACTGGGCCAATGACAAGGAGCCTTTCAGCAGGAAGGGATCCTTCTACATAAGGTTCACAAGGTCAGATTAAAACTCCTAAACCAGCTATTAAAAGGCCTCAAACCCAAGAGAAGAGCATTTGGATATATAAAAAGTCCGCTTTGCAAAAGCTTAGTGTTTCCTTTGTTGGTCATGTTGACCAGTTGGGATCCACAGCAGCAACATTTCCACAACTTTAAACTCACTCTTCGGCCGTTAACGCGCACAGAAGCCCAGAAAATCCCCGCGTTCTGGGATCGGGCTCATTATCGACCAGGAACCAATGTGGTGTGAAGGATTTTCCACACGGGACACGAGCAACAGGCCGCTGTCCCTGGTGCTGAATCCGTGGCCCGGGATTTCAAAATGCACGTTAATCAGGCAAGAAGCCACGTGCGTGGAGGAAAAGGCACCGAGACGTGCGGGAAAGGAGAAAAGAAACGCGTTCGAATGCGTCCGAAACTGCTCAAATGCGACGCTGCTTCTGCGCGGTGCCGAGTTGCAGATAGTTGGACGCGCACGAGCTGCAATTCCTGGTGAGCAACAGTGCGAGGCGCATGTCTGATGCAGTTTAGGGGAAGAGAATGGCGAGAGAAGGAGAGAAAGAGAGTTTGATTGATCATGTGGGCTATGGGAGCCTGCGAGAGTTGTCGAAAATTGCTGCATAGACGCCCCTCACGCACCGATCTGAGACTCCAAACCGACCTCTGGCTGCGCGTAACACCGTCCACCACAGTTTAAAAAACCAAAAACCTGCTCGTTCTTCCGGGTTGGACTTGAGCGGTGATCCACTAAGCATTAACTTACCGCAGTCCTCACACAGGATCCTGCCAACATCCTTTTTAAGGTTCTTTCCACTCGTGTCCAGGGGCGCGAAAGAAGCCTTGAAAACCAGGGGCTCATCAGTGGGGTCCATGAAAAAGATGTACTTGTGGTTCTTTTTTACTTTGCTGCACGGAGCCTCGGAGCCGAATTCCCCCACGGTGACGAGCTGCTCCCGCTCCAGACCCCCGCTGTTGAGGGGCCAGACCTCCAGCACTTTGACATTCACGCGATGCGGCTCCGCGGACACGTTCCCGGGCGTAGATTGCACCTTGCCCTCGATCACCACGGCGGATTTGTAAGCCTGGTCCTGCAGGGAATTCAAACTCGGGGAGTAGCAGGCGAATGAGACCCCGATGACCAGCATGGATAAATGCACTGAATCAAGCCTCATGCCGCCTGCTTTGGCTCGGTGGTCGCTGGGCGCGTTGCGGCACGGCTCTCTCGGCTGCGGGGCGATGGCGGTGGGGCTGGCTTGAATGGAGAGACAGCGAGTGAGCTCCAGTAGCACGGCAGCGCCCTGGCAGACCTTGCATAAGTGTCCATGCCATCGGGATCCGCTGCTTCTCGGGGCGATTTTCAGCGGGTAAACATCGGCTGCGACGCGGGGAAAACAGCGGGGCGAAGCCGGGTTCCGAATCCAGTCACTGGGGCATCGCAGACGGGCGAGGACGCGAGGAATCGGCGGCGTCTCCCCTCCGAGAAGATGCTCCTCTGCGAGACGACGCCACTCTTATCTTTGCCCAGAAATTGCAGTGGTGCTGCGCGACGGCTCCTCCGGATCATCTGCGGCGGAGGGAAAGGCGTGAAATGCTGCAGTGAGACCCAAGTTTTGCAGCCCGCACGTCAAGCGCGAGCCACGTTTCCTTCCCAAAATAAAAGAATATTTGCAGTGGGCAGCGTTGCCACAAAAGCCCTCCGCTGTCTCTCTCTCTCTCCCCCGCCTCCCCCACTGGCCACAGACGGAGAGGATGTGATGCCGATCGCCGAGGGGCTGCAGGATGGAAGGGATGCGGGCGGCCGATGCTCGATCTCCTCACTCCCCGAACCCAGGTTCTGTACGTCAATCACTCCATGGTGTCTTATCGGCGGCGATCTCGCGTCGTGTGCAAGGGAAGGAGGCGAAATGCCGAATCCATGACTGTCGCTGCTCGCAGCCGCGTCCTCCCGTCACCAAGGCATCGCTGCTCCAACGGGGGGGTGGTGGGAACACAGATGCAGCCGCATTCAGCCCGGTGGGCCTGCAGAAATCACATGGCTGCGATGACTAAGGCTGCGAAAGCGTTCCAGGCGCTTCGGGAGACCCTTCTCAATGAGTTTCCCCGGGAAAATGATGCCGTGCATTCAGATCACATCCCCCCCTGCGTTAATCCAGACAGCTCAGCCCAGATATGACTTACTTCCATCACTATATTTGGCCAATATTACCAGAAAAATCCTTCTTGTCTGTTTCTTTTTAACAATGACTGGTGGTCACGTGATACAGACATCTCTGACAACACTATTTGCGATAATAATATACGTTTCTGACCCACATTTGGGTTCTTCCTGTGTTATATCTTTAATCCTAAATATAATGGACGCAGATACTGTCACGTTCTCCTGACAGATAGAGCGACATCTGCTGAGCGACCTGCGTTGATGAGCTATTTCACATACAGGTGGTGTAATCCGGAATTAGTGATATTATCATTTTATTTCATAATTATTATGATGTTTACATGTATTTTAGGGGATTCCCAATCGACCTAGCTGCTCTCTGCTGTTGTGAGAATTCACAAAACCGACAACTACGCAGAAAAAACTGATTTGATCGATAAAAGCGAAAAGTTTTATACGCTCACAGAATCCGATTCTCTTCATATTGTGATGAAATAAGTTTTTGCGGGAATAAACGCGACACGCAGCCTACGCACGACACGAAGTCACCGAGAGCGTTGGCGGGTATTCGTGCACTTTTGCCTCCATCACAGCTGAACTTGGACGTGTCACAAGTCAGACCTGCTGTTCCAGCGCGTCGCCGGCAGAGGGAGCGCGTCGCCCAAGTTCCAGCGCGGTGCGCGCTGACATCAGAGGCGAGGCGTGCTTGCGCGTGTTGATGCTGCCTGTGCCACGACTCGCCGTTTCTGGTCCATCTTGTGAGTGAGACGGAAGCGCTCCACCGAGCCAATTCTCATGCGTTTTCGGCCCTGCTCGCCTTCGACTGCGCGCCGCCGGGACCTGGAGGCCCCCCACAGCCCGCAGACGGAGCGCCGCTGAGGTAGGCTGGGTCAAACGGTGCTGTCATCTTATGTCACTGTCGTGTCCTGCAGCATTGAAGTTTTCTCGGCGTGGCCTAAAATGTCTCATTGCTCCGAAGAGTTTCCAGAACCACGAAACGCCCCCCCCCCTGGCAGGCGGCCGCGCGTCCGACATGATCGTGGAGATATTTGATGCAGGCAGCTGCTTTTAACAGCGCCGTGACACTTGGCACCGTTTAAGTCTTATATTCAGAGATAGAAGTATGAAAATGACTAATCACTGATCAATATGCTTGACTGAGCGCCCATTCTTGGCCCGCGGAAGAAGATCTAATCCACGTGCGTAATACTTCCATACTTAATCCAGTGAACAGGCTCATCGTTGTGGATAAAATAGGCCCGACAGAAACATTCTGCATTTACAGGACGCACGGGGTTAATAATAAAAGGCGAATCATTTATTTTATTTTATTTTTTTTAAAGAAAGGCGTCGCGTGAAAACGTGTAACGGACCCTCATCACATGAAATCTCTCAATAAAACACGGTGATGGTTTGGTTTAAATCGGCTTTCACGATATGAGGGAGCAGAATGAAGCGTCTCCTGATGAACCCGCGCGCTAACGCGGGTGCACGTCGCTGCTGGTGGCTCGTGCAAAGGTCAGAGGTAAGTTCACGTCTACTCACCCTTCCGCTGCATTTCCTCTGCAGACGAGCGGCTCCACCTTCAATTAAACAGCAGAAAACAAACTTTTAATGTCTCGTCTACATTAAGAGAATTTCCTGAGCTGAACTTTCCGAGCTAAGAAATGAGAGTTTTAGTCTAAAATGACTGAAAAGACAGTTTTACAGCGGATCAGCCTGTATTAGATAATTACCTTATAAATTATTGTTCATTTATATCTTTTTTACTTCAGTATTGTTTTTTTCTTTAAACTGAAACACAGTAGATAATGAGATTAGATAGATAGATAGATAGATAGATAGATAGATAGATAGATAGATAGATAGATAGATAGATAATAGATAGATAGATAGATAGATAGATAGATAGATAGATAGATAGATGGAAACATTTAGCACCGCAGCCCAAAAAAATAAGAAAAACACAAGTCAAAAATTTAAAAGACAAAGAATATATTAAATATATATCACGTGTGAATAAAAAGCTCGTTGAGAATGTCTCGTTATAGCGCAAAAGAGCCATGATTGAATGATATAAATAATGAGATGAGAGCAGCAGTGGTCGTGATGACGATGAGGGTGATGAGGGTGATGAAGGTGATGAGGGTGATGAGGGTGATGAAGGTGATGAGGTGATGAGGGTGACTGGGCCCAGGCTGCTCCCTCAGCACCACCTCTGTGTCCTGCATCTCCGGCCTGAGAGGTTCCGCTCCAGCAAATGTTGCTCTTATTTTATACATCACTTGTATCTGTATCAACATTAGTTAATATTCATTAATATTTAGCAGTATTAGTCATAATATGCATCTATTTATTTTTATTTTGCAGTTTAGTAGTATAGAGCACCTAAAGTATTATTTAACCTTCTAGAATCATTTTCTCTTGATGACAATAATTTAAAATAACCTTTGTATGAAGCATCTCGTGAATTTTCTGCAGCATTTGTATAAATTAATAATAAAAATTCCAACGAGCGGCCGGTTCAGGCAACATTCTTCCATTTCTCACAGTCCTTTAATTCATGAACGATTCTCAAAAAGGCCGCTGATGGATCCGCAGTGGGACAGGCGGAAGAATTCTGTTGTATTTTATTTTATTTTTAAGGATCACATGATCAGAATCTCGGGTAGATGTATTTCCAAATCATTTTGCATATTTATGACCAGAACTAGCTTATTTAGCTACGAATTGAGCGTATTTCTGTGCCATTAAATGCGTTGTGAGGTCTTTCTTTAAAATGCGAGGCTGCAGGTCAGACCGACACCTTTCTGTCCATTTAGTCTTTAGGTTTTATGCCCCGTCGCCGTGACGTGGATGCGCGTTTGAGCTTCGTGCACGCAGGCCGAAGCTCGAATCAGCTGTTTCACGACGACAGGGCGGCATAAAAATCATCAGGAGTTATAAATTTATGCTTCCAATGGGTAAACCAAAATTAATGAATGCAGAAAAATAAAAACTTAGCGATCACGAATCAAGTCGATTGTTTCATTTATGCCCTAATACTCAGAGGGCGGCTAGAAAATGTATTTAAATATATATATATATGGATAATTGTCACTTTCACGATAAAGCAAATTCTAATGAATATTAAGCTATAACGCAGAGTGTTGTTGTTAATTTAGACACATTTTAAATCGATGCAGTAACATGAAAAACGGCTGCGCGAGGAAAAAAATGGCTAGTTTAGGAAAATGTGCAAAACATGCAGGAAAAAAATAAACAATAAATAACCAGGACACAATCTGAGTGCTGAGAAGAAGCACCGCGACGGCTGGAGGCGTCAAACAACCTGGTCAGGAGAATATTGGCTCTTCTGGATTATTATGGGCTTTAATAGCAATTTCATGGAGTTTAAAAAATAGTCTCACCGAGGCCAGACGGCACTGTGATTAAAGCACACACACACACACACACACACACACACACACACACACACACACACACACAGAGTTTTCTGGGTGTGGCAGAAATGCACAAACAAATCAGTTCTGAATCACATGAACAATATTCATAAATATAATAAAGTGATACTATTATAATAAACATCTTTTCTTATTGGTACAGAGCACGATGGCATGCTTAAAATTCCCTTTAAACCTTTATTAATATTATTATTATTATTTCTCATTATTATTTGCACAGCACAGGCGTTTGCGGTTGTTTAGTGATATTTATCATGATATATGGGAATTATTCAATGAGAACGAGTCATTAAATAAGTCAAATAAACCTTTTTTTACTATAATAAGCCCGACAGAACATTTGGCCTGTTACTGTTTGCTAAATAATTAGCTCGTTGCAATCTCACACCGAGCGCCTCAGAGGGAGGGGGGGGGCATTTCCCCCTACATTTACAAACAGGTTGTTTTTTAAGTTTTTAATCTTAACAACAGTTTTAAGGACACGACGCAGTGGCTTAGTTTCACTTTCCTCTGAACTGAAGCTACAGCTGCTGTTAGCAGCCGAGTCTCGCCTCACCTGCTCTTTTTTCTGTCTCCTCCTCACGTCTCCGCGCAGATCTCGCGAGACTTGGCGCCGTGGCTGGCCGTGGCTTTGCAGCAGACAGAGGGAGAAGGCAGGCAGGCAGCATCATGGCGGACCGAGACAGTGGAAGTGAGCAGGGAGGAGCAGCCATGGGCCCAGGCTTCGCTTCCATGCACTTGGCGACAGGAGGGGCGGGCTCGGCTTCCGGGCTCCAACACGAGACCCAGGAGCTGGCGTCCAAACGGGTTGACATCCAAAACAAACGCTTCTATCTGGACGTAAAGCAGAACCCAAAAGGCCGCTTCTTAAAGATAGCAGAAGTCGGGGCCGGTGGAAACAAGAGCCGCCTCACGCTGTCCATGTCCGTGGCCGTCGAGTTCCGCGACTACTTGGGAGACTTCATCGAACATTACGCCCAGCTGGGTCCGACGCATCCGGGACTGGTTCAGGACGAGCCCCGGCGGGCGCTCAAGAGCGAGTTCTTGGTGCGCGAGAATCGGAAATACTATATGGATCTGAAAGAGAACCAGAGGGGACGTTTTCTCAGGATCCGACAGACCGTTAACCGGGGGCCCGGTTTGGGCTCCACGCAGGGCCAGACGATCGCTCTGCCGGCCCAGGGACTTATCGAGTTTCGTGACGCTTTGGCTAAACTTATTGACGATTACGGCGTCGAGGACGAGCCCGCGGAGCTGCCGGAGGGGTCCTCATTGACTGTGGACAACAAGCGCTTCTTCTTCGACGTGGGCTCCAACAAATACGGCGTGTTCATGCGGGTCAGCGAGGTGAAGCCCACCTACCGCAACTCCATCACGGTGCCCTACAAGGTCTGGTCCAAGTTCGGGAACACCTTCAGCAAATACGCCGAGGAGATGAAGAAGATCCAGGAGAAGCAGCGGGAGAAGAGGGCATGCGAGCTGCAGCAGCAGCAGGAGGAGATGCAGGCGGACGATGGGGACGAGGATTGATGCGGACCGGCCCAGGCGAAAGTAACGAAAATAACCCGAGAAAACCCCATATATTAAAACAAACAACTACTGTATAAAGAAAGAAATCTAAAGATTTAACTGTTAATGGTTTAACTCCAAGGGAGCATCACCCTCAGTATAAGAACCTCCACAACCTGACAGTTATGACATGGTGTCACTCATCGCTGGATGTTACCCCCCCACTTATTCACCATTAATACAGTAACGGGCTGCTAAACAAAGTAATAACGTTATATTTGAACATTGTTTCCTACTTGACGGACGACGTGGAACTGAGTTTATTTCCCTTATTAACAGAAGAAGAAGAAGAAGAAGACTTTTATACCAGTTGACGCTATTGTGTTAAAAAAAAAACCACAAAAAAAGGAAAATCGAGGCGTTTGGAATGTCCGACTGGAACCGGCCGCCAACTAACGACTTCAGCACAAATCAGAAGTTTTTCGATTTTTTTTCCAACCAAAATTCCGGAGAAACGAACGAACGAACGGAGGGACGGACGGACGCGACCCCCAGAAGGCCGCCGCGCGTGCTCGCCGTCCCGTTTACCTTTGCGAGCAGAGACGCGCGCGCACGGGAGGTCGTCGGAGGGCTCGGCCCGCGTGGACGGAACCGGCGCCGTCTGTCGTGCAATACGCATCAAAGTCGAATATATAGGACGTATCGGCGGCGTCCGGCGCGGCGCCGTGGGCCGGTGGCGCCCGGGGAAATAGGAATATTGTCGTTTTCTTTCGTTTGAAGCTCTCGCCGTGCAGATGGGTATATTATAGACTGTGTGTGTCGTCGTTAATGCAATGTCTTCATTTTAAAGGTACTAAGTGTGTGATAGAGAAAAAGCAGCGGCAACATGTAGCAAACGGCCTCAACGCAGACGACAGGACCAGAGGAGCCCCCCCGACGCACACACACACGCGCACACACACACGCTGAGGGTTAGCAGGAAGGTACGGGTTATTGCGTCGGAGACGGAGACGTTTGGCGAGCTCGTTTTTGGGCGGCGAAGGTCCAGCCGGTGCCAAGGAGCGCCGCCGCTGCATGTTGATCTGCACTGATGTAGATTCCGTCGGTCTCCCAAAATACTGGCTCAAGGACTCTTCCATATCGTTACCGGACCCCGACCCCAGCGCTCGCTCCCTGACTCGCGAGCCCGCGCGTCTGCCGGGCGCCGACGGGATCCGGTTTTGGTCTAATTGTAAATATTCGGGCCGCCACCAGGAAAAGGGGGAGAAAAAAACCCCACGACTGGTCGTGCGAACCAGTTCAGTCGCATCTCATAGATGTGTGATAGCAGTTTTATAAACTCCAGAGGAACTGGCAACAATCAGACATCAGATTTACCTCAGTAAACCCACCGCTCCCTCGTTTAGATTGACTGGAAACCAGCAAACCGGACTGTCCTTGACCACCTATTTTTGGAGCCTAAAAGATCCGATTGGGAGCGTCCTCTTCAGCATATAAACAACCTGGTGCCTTACACACTCCGCATGCTTACACGCTGGCCCGGTGCTTTGGATCGCAAGTCTCGACGCTTCTCATCGTCTCCTCTTTCTTCCACTTTTCTTTCGTGTCTCGGCCCCTTGTGTGCTAACGCACGACTGGTGGTGCTACAAAGGGTTCGCTCCCAAACCCTCAAAAAAAAAAAAAAAAAAAAAGCGGGGAGCAGAGCCCTCTTCTTCTCCTCTGCGTCCCTTCACTCCTTCCTCCGCCCTCTCCCTGCAGCCATCCAGGTATCGGCCTACATGTAACCATGGAAGCGGGTGGTCACCTAGATGCAAGACGATGCGGAAGAGTCGGCTCTCGTCCGGCCAGGTGGCGTCGGCGGGAAGAGCAGGGGCTGGCCGGGAACGCCGCCCGGGGTCCGGGAATACGCGCCCGTCGGAATAGCTCGGATAGTCGACGCGCTCGCCGTGGTTGAGCGGACGGGGAGCGGCGAGCGCGTCTCCTTCTGTTTTCATGTTTTCTGCAGTTTTACCTTTTCAGCGTTATTCCACATTATTTGTAACTTTGGAATGTTTTGCCCACAAAAAAAACAACAAAACTCTATTTTTTCTGTGCAACATTTCATCACTGTGTGCAATATCGTATGTGCCAATGGCGGCAATATATGTATATCAATTAAATATATGATTAATATTTAAAAGCATGTGGCTGAACTCCATGTTTATTTCTCATGAAGATCTCGGATGCCTTGATTTGCACTTAAAGCTCCGTCAGGCGACCCGGCCGTCGCTGACCCGGCGCCGACCCGGCGACCCGGTGACCCGGCCTCCGTTAACTCGAACAATGTCGAACATCCACAGGAAAACGGCGACGTTGTGGCTTCTGGAAGGTCAGCGATGGGACCGGGATGGAGTCGTGGAGCTGATCCTCGGTACAGCGAGTGGTGGTTGTGTAGCACTTTGATCTCTTTGATCTCCCAGATCTTTGATCTGCCTGACCAACACTTGTTTCAACTCATTTAACCAAGAATGTTTTTCTCTTACTTTGATTCTTCTTTTTTTTTTTTTCTTTTTTTTTTTTTTAAATAAGAGGGCTTTTGTTTTGTTTTGTTCATGCGATGCATTCAGTATAATTTATGTACATTTGACAAATTTTAAAGAATAAATTTAATTTACCCGTGAGGGGGAGAGATATACATTCAAAATGTATGTGTTCTGTTTATTTGTTTTTATTAACCGTGTGGTGGAAACCCATCTGAAAACGTTTTAAAGGGTGACGATGCACTATAGCCGAGTGGAAATATTTAAAAATAAAAGCCAAACGTTCCACAAACGCTAACCATGCATCTGGACGCCCACGTGGGCCGCCCCAGCGGTGCCGGACGGGGTGTTTGAGCCCTGACCACCATCCTGCTGACCTGGCGAGAAGGTTGGGACAAGAAAATAAAGGACTTTGCTGCTTCTAAGATGCTTCTAGGATCTGGACATGACGTGTGACACCACGTATGTAAATGTAAAGGTTCCAGACGGTTAATTACTGTCGCCGATGACCCAATGCAGCCAGCAATCATCATAATTAGGTTTTGACCCCGTTCCTTTGCCGGCTGTGGTGATGACGTCATGCCGGGGGCAGGTCTCGCGCTCGGCCACTAGAGGGCGCAGCGCGCCAACAAAAGAGCGGAGGCAGGCAGGCGGAAGCGGGGCGCGTGCGCAAGATTCAGCAACGCGAGGTAAACATCTGCTCACGCGAATCTCGCGTCGCACGTGCACGCAGCTTTTACGGCCTCGAGCGGTTTGAGAGGTTTGAAACCCGCTCAGAGTTCCATCGCGTCACCTTTTTTCCATCCGTGCGTCCACGCACACGCGCCCGATCGGCCTCAGGTTCCCCCTCCGTGACCTTTTCCCCATCTTGTTCCCGCGGTGCGCTGAATGACGCAGAGCCCGAAAAATTCTTTTGCTCTGACTTCACCGAAAGGAGCGAAATGCGCGTGGACGGGCGCGTGACCCACTTTAATCTGCGGGTAAACTGTTAAAAATCTGTGGGGAAAATGTCAATTATTGTTCGTGCATGGAGCAAATGTGCTATTTTCATAGAAACGTTCTGGTGTCCGCGTCCCAATTCTGTTTTAATTTGGAAGGAATGCGTTTAATATCCTCAGTCTTTCGTTTAAACTCGACCAGGTTGAGACACTAAAGCAATAATAGCGGCTGGGATTTGATTCAGCAGATAGTTTTGGAGTTTTGGGTGTGGTGAATGCGGGAATCGGGGTCAGGTCTAAGGGCTGACAGGCCAGGACCTGGGACCCAGTTCGTGTTCAGGAACCAGTTTTGGATTAAGAGAGAAAGGAGCAGGGTGACGCAGCCCTTCCTCCTCCCTTCATTGGTCGGAATCTTCCATCTCTCACCTCAGCAGGTTCTTCAAAGACATGTTCACCGAGGGTCCGGGGGCCTTAATGACAGGAAGTACCCAGACAAGTCATTTAAGCTGTTATTTTAGCTGCTGTTTGGCTCTGGGCCAGTTAGTTCCACCCCTCCCTCTTTCTCTCTCTCTCTCTTCTCCTTATTTCGCTCATGACAAGTTTGTCCCATCAGCTTCCTCATTAGCTCTCTTCCCCTTTCTTTTGACTCAAATGTGTGTTTGCATGCGCGGGAGGGTGTGTGTGTGTGTGAGACAGGGGGCGGGAGGGAGGCTGTGGAATGCTGTGATGTCATCAGCATACACACAAAGGCGAGCAGGACCCACGGGCGCTTCAGCATAGTTAGCTTACGCTGCTGTGGAGCGGCTGCCTTCCTCCCGCTGTGAGTACTTCACCCAATTTCTCCCTTTCTCACGCAGTTCGGCTTTTCCACTTCCTCTGTCCTCTCGCACTCTCCCCCCCCCCCCCCCAGCCTTCCCTCTGCATGCCCGACGCTGCGATTCGCGGAACCCGACCCGGGTTCCAGCGGTTGGGTCCTTCTGAGTGTGAGAGCTTCCGTCTCCCTCCGAGTGCTGCTAATGTTGCCATTGTTTCACTACCTACAGCGTCTGGAGGAGTTTAGATCAGCCCCCCTTTCTTAGAGGGGCTGACCCCCCCCCCCCCCCCCCCCCCCTTCCCAAGCCAGAGAGCCACCATGTTGACGGGGAGCTGTTCTTGTGGGGGTTTTGGGCTCAGGAAGGGGGGGGGAAGTAGGCTAGCAATGACAGACACATTCTCATTCCTCAGAAGTCTCCTCCCAGTCTGAGGTCCCGTCTTTGGGTCAGTTTGGACTCAGGGTTCTTGGGTAGAGGAGGAGGCACAAGAGTCCCTGGGGGGGGTGGTGTCCTGGATAAGTTTAAGCCCAACTGCATGACCTGTTGGACAGCACTCAGACCGTAAACCTGTTCCAAGCCCTCTTTGTTTGTGTTTCCTCGCAGGCTGAAGTGCCGACGTCCACTGACAGAGCTAACTGACGTCTTAGGAAGGAGGAGCGCAGCGCGGAGAGGACGCGGGCGTGCGGGACAGGACGCGGGCGTGCGGGACAGGACGCGGGCGTGCGGGACAGGAAGCGGGCGTGCGGGACAGGAACCCGCCGGACATGCGACGAGTGTGTGAATAAACAGCCACGGGGGAAGACCGGTTCCTTCAACACCATGAATCTATAAAGCAGCAGAGAAGAAGAAGCTGTTGGTCCTGAGGACAGCGTCTCCGCCTCTCTCGCCACTGCCCGGTCCAGCGGGTTTTGATCGACCCCCCCCCCCCATCCCCGCCAGGCCGCCAACATGCTGCAGCAGATCTTGCAGGACATGTACATCGACCCCGACGTGCTGGACGCGCTCAACGAGGACCAGAAGAAGACCCTCTTCCTGAAGATGCGGCAGGAGCAGGTCCGGCGCTGGAGAGAGCGCGAGGAGAAGCTGGAGGGGGAAGGAGGCGACGGCGAGCACAGGAGGACCAAGCCAAAGAAAGGTAACCGCGGCGACTCCCTCGGCTAACTCTGCTCCTCTCCCCGTCCGTGACGCGTTAGGGCGCAGCCGCGAGACGTTCGGGCACCCGCCGAACTTTCAAACAAAGCTTCGGATGGAAAAAGAAAACCCCACCTGTTCGCTGGCGTGTTGACACAGTTGCAAAACCTTAGACGGGCAGAAGCACGTGTGCGGGGGCGGAGACAAACACGCACCCGCGCGCCCCATCTTCTCAACAATAAATACCTCAAATCCACTCAGCAGGTTTAAGGTTTCTTAAAAATGGCGAGCTAGGCTAACAGCCGACAGCTGTTGGCCATTAGCCGGGGAGGGAGAGGGCGCCGACCCGCAGCAATGGCGAGCAGGCAGGAAGCTTCTATTTATACCTGAAGCATAAACAGCTAAAGCTGATGGATGGTGCTGGCGAGCTAACGTCAACAACGCGGACGCAAGTCAAGCTAACATTTACACAGAGCGGTTCCGAGCATCCCTGTGATGCCGAGGCCGGTTGTCGAGTTCCGAAACGTGGAGACCAAAGCTGCGAGTGCTGGTGGAATCTGGTGGCCGGTTTGACAGGAACGCCGCAGCGAGACGGGCTGAAACCCCCGGAGCGTCGGGAACCGGTCGGACCGGTCCTGCAGAAGCATTTCTTCCTCTGACGTGGTGAGAGTGCGGTTCTGGGAAACGCGTGGTGTGACGGAAAAGAAGCGCTCCGATTTTCATATCCTTAGAAGGACAAATGACAGACCGGAGCGTCCGCCACTGCTCCCAGTTTAGACGGATTTATTTACGCCACAGGCTCCGTGGCTGCGGCGCCCTCTGGGCCGCTGCCGGCTCGGCCGGCGTCGTCTCAGAATTCCAGTTTACCATGAGATCAAAGGGCCAGAACGCAGTTCATTCTTTCATGTCAGAGCTTTTCCAGCTTCTCCAGCTGTGTTCTTCAGTCTTTTTTAGGAGTAACGGGAGGCCTCTGACGTCAGGAAGTGCGTCGGATGTGATTGACAGTGCGACCGGTCTCGTTTCTGAGGAACAACAAAGGCTCGACTATGGAGAAGTGAGAGAACGTCTCCCTCTCCCTCTCTCTCTCTCGCTCTCACAGCTGCTGCGATCAGGCCGCAGACCCCGGTCACATGGTCCCGGCGCTCGTCCACGCCGGCTTCCTGTCCGGCCGGGAGGAAATGGAGGCCAGGCCGCCTCTCGGTGTCAAAGTAGGAAGTGTGTCAGGACGGATCCTTGAAAACAATCAGCAGGGGAAGAGAGAGGCTTTGATTTGAGACCCGCTGAACCTGCTTCTCTTCACAAAGTGAACCTCCCCCCTCCCTCCCTCCCTCCCCCCCCCCTCCCCCCTCCCCCCCCCCCCCCCCCCCCCACTTGTTTGTGGCCTTCAGCCTTTTCTGGTCACGGGGCTTCATGGTCACATGATCTCATGTTCTTGCTGCTGACATTCACACGAGGAAGATCCGTGGATCGTGTCACCGCGGCAGAAGATCCCAAACGATCCTACAGTGACTCGGCGGAAGTGCTTCATCGGAGCGGCGGGGGACAATGGCGCCGCTGTGGGACAACGGCCGCTGTGGGACAATGGCGCCGCTGTGGGACAACGGCGCTGCGGCCTTTGTGTCAGTTTGCTTGGACAACCCGTTTGCCGAGGTTTTGATGCGTGTGGCGTCGCAGCTACTGTTCCCCGACACGTGGAGGCTGTGAGCTGGCTGAACCAGTTCGCCACCCCGACGCCGTCACGAGGCCGGTGGCGTGATCAAGTCAGAGTCAACCAGAACCAGAACCAGAACCTCAGACCCCACGGGAAAAGTTTAGGGAACATTTGAGGTCCTGGTCTGGTGCTGCCTTCAGCCCTCAGCTCCAGCTCCTCACACGTGTTTCCAAGCGCTCGTTTATGGGACGTTTATGGGATGGTAGAGGCCGTGCACGTGCGTGTTTAGTGCACGTGCACGAGCGTGTTTGATGAAAAGCCCCCTACCTGACCCGGGCCTGTGTTTCCTCCTCAGCCAACAGTAAGACGGTGAGCTGGCTGCTGGGCAGAGACGGCGACGTGGCCGTGGTCGTGATCGGGGACGTGGACGAGCTGACCTCCAAGTTCATCTGCTCCGGAATCGGGGAGAAGAAGGCGCCGAACCTCCCGAACAGCACGAAGTAATGGGAAAAAACGGGAAAAACGGGAAAAAGGAAAAGTCCCGCAGCAGAGGGACGATTCCAACTTTTAGGAGCACGATTGGAATCATTTTGGGTGTTTTTGCAGGAGTCAAACGATCCTGAAGAGCAGAAAATGCTCCGAACCCGCTGCCAACGAGAGAGAGCCCCCCCCAAACGCTCCGAAGGGAATTTCACTGCATTTAAAGGTATTCCGCTGCTTCCCACCGGACACGTTCGGCGATGGCGATAAAACGTTTGCTGTTGCTTCTGGCTTCTCCCTTCTGTCTCCGTATCTTCGTGTCTGCGCGTCCACGTCACCCGTGTCAACGTGTTGGACACGTGAAACACGCAAAAGGCCGCAGGGAATAAACTTCTCTATCCCAAAATTTAGAAAGAGAGAGTGGGTGAGGGAGGCTGTGCTGTCATGGCAACCGTAAAGGCAGGAGCGAACTGGGGTAGATGGTCTCATCTGGCCTCAGCACGCTGCTCACTCACTGGAAACTGGAGCATCACAGTCGCTGATTTCCCTACAGTCACATCAACACACACACACACGCGCACGCACGCACACACACGCCATCTTATCTCCTACGTGCACGCCGAACCTTTCAAAACAATTTCTGCTCTGTTCTTTCCAAAAAAACTGAGGGGGTTTTTGGAGGGTGACGTGTCTCTTGTTGCACTTTCTGTCACGGCTCTGCTTCTCCCAGCAGGGCGGAGGCGAGGAGGCGGGCGCCGTGCGCCCCCTGCCGGTGAGTGCGGGCATTTCAGCGGCGGGCTCTGGGGTTGCATCGGGCCTCCGCCGCTCTTGTAATGCCTCTGTTCCACCCACAGGTGTCAGTGAGTGATCGTCCAGCAGCTCCGGCTCCAGCTCCGGCTCCAGCAGCAGAGGAGGTATGTGTGGGAGGAAAAGTGTGCCTCTGTCTTCCCTTTTTGGCGTGCTGCACTTTTCGGCGCTTCCTGCCTTAATTCGAGTGTCACCGCAGACTTTGAAACGTGCGTCCCAGCCAGCTGCGAGCGACGGCGCCGGGATCTGGTTGTCAGCTCTTTTAAAATGTGGCTTTAGCCCCCGTGTCTTTTCATGTCAGTCCCACCCTCTGCGAGGAACAGGAAATGGTGGTTAGGCCAGCTGTCCCCCCCTCGCTCCCAGCCTCCCCGCGGATCATCTTTCTCCCACAATCCTCTCTTCCCTGGCCCCCGCTCGTCAGAGCCGCCCCCCCCCCCCCCCCCCGTCTGCCTCTCCGGGGAGCAGCTGAGCCGAACCGTCCTCCTGCTGGCTCCATCATCGCTCCAGCCCCGGGTTGTCAGGGGAGTCTGTTCTCCACCTCCCCTCACTTTCTGTGTGTGTGTGTGTGTGTGTGTGTGTGTGGTGTGTGTGTGTGTGTGGTGTGTGTGTGCGCACGTGCAGGTGACACGCTCGGCACGAACGGTTGACTTTAACAGAGGCAAAGGCAGGATTTCTGGACCGTCCTAGAACAGATGGTTGGTGAACTTGATCAGGGAATTAAAGCGAGGAGAGGGAGGCTGCGTCAGCCGCAGATGGATGGGATTGTGGGACGCTCTCCTGAGCTTTGGGTGCGTGCGCGCTCCTCTGTTCTCTGCCCCCCCCCCCCCCCCCCACCCCCACCCCCGCCACAGAAGGAGACGCTTCCTCCCCATCACGTCTTGGTCTGCGCCACACGCTCTAGGTGACAGGCGGCGACGCTTCTCTCGCCAACGTGACGACGAACATCCACACCTTGGGGGGGGGGGGGGGGCTGGAAATCAAGGCTAATCTATTTGCAAGCCTCATTGATTTGTGGCGTGGCGGCGGCGCGAGGCCGACGCCGCTGCTCGTTCCGCTGCAGCTTTCCTGCGGTTGCTTTAGCGACGGAGGGACCCAGCTTGAGATTGTTGATTAAAAAGGCGCGAGATCAGGAGGGGAGATTAGCGAGGCGGCGTGATCTCCGAGTCATCTTATCGTCCTGTCCCCCCCCCACCCTTCAACCCTTAATCAGTGGTCGGAGCCGTGTGTTTTATCGCGGCGCCGTGTTGTCATTGCCGCGTAATTCGGGGAATCATTTGTCCCGCGATAATCAAACATGGCGGTAATTGACAGTAATTTCGCTGCGTGTGAATGAGCCGTCCACACTGATTGTCCTCTTCCCTCCTCTTCAGTCGGAGTCAACCGGCGCCACGGAGACGAAGTCCGTCCCGCCTTCCTCCGTCTGCTCCAAGCCCCCCGTCAGAGCGACCCCCGTCACGGTGAGGCCGGCGTCGGCCGCTGTGGCCCCGGGCTCCGTCAACAGCAGGCCCGGCTTCTCCAGCCTGATGCTGGCCAGCACGCCGGCGCCGGCCTCTTCCAACAGCGCGCTCAAACAGGGCTCTGGAACGACGGCGGACGCCAGATCCGGCCCGGGCGCGCAGGAGCCCCAGAAGCCCCAAGAGGCCGCAGTGACCAAAACTGGGAGAGGTAAGCTGGGATGGCGTCCAAAAAGCCCAACAATTCAATGAGCCGGTGAACAATGGCAGAACAAAGGGATTAGGGTCAGAGGTCGCTCCTGTAATTCCCCGTTTTGTTCTTACAAATTTAGTAGGACCGCTCTACGTGTACGCAGGACGATGCCACATTTCCCTTCATATCACCTTGAAAAATAAAGACGCGAGCGCAACGTCTGGCGTCTGCCAAAACAGGAAGTACAGACTAACGCGGGGTAGACCTGCTGCACTAACTAAAGGTTGCAGAAGGAAGTGAAGAAGTATTTAATGCTGATAAAACACATCTGATAACCTGACACCCTCCTGCACTACTGATGCGTTATTGGGAGCTAATGCTAACAACAGGAGCTGTGAGCCTCAACAAGTCTGAGCGGTGACATTCTTTTCTTTGTCTGAACACCGTGAGCCAGTCACACGTCTGTAATGTGATTTGTTTTCTGTGCGAGCGTCTGTTTGCTTTATCTGATGAGACTCCGGGGAACACGTCGAAGCGCTCCTCTTTGCTCGGAGGCAGCATGTGATCTGTAGCTAACAGCTAAGTCGCCGACATCGGCATTCGACGCTCCCCACACGATTGGGTCGGAGCTCTGAACAAAGTTGGTGGTTTCTCAGTGCAAGGAGGGATTTATTTCCCTAAATCCAATGTTCTCGCCAAACGGTTCCTCATCCCGCTGGAATCTTTATTGACCGGCAGAGCGAAATGAGAGCAGCTTAGGAACGAGGCTTTCGGGGCTCTGTTCTGTGCCGCGGCGCCACATTGGCTTCGCACACCTGCTTGTTTGGCGGTTTCTCCGTTGCTATGGGCGCGCTACAGCAGCAGGGCTCGTCGAGCCGCGCGTTAATTCAACCAAACGCCAGACGGCGAATGAAATTAGGAGCATTTCTCGGCCCTGTCCTCACTTTATCTCCTCGCTTTTGAAAACCTCCTCTTGGTTTTATTTGAACTCTGCAGTTTAAACGTCTTTGATTTCCTCCCGACTTCCAGGTTCCTGCTCTTTTGATCTGTAGAATCGCTCTCTGAACACAGCGGCACCAACTTTCCTGAACCGACTGAACCTCCGTTCACCATACACTGACCCACTTTTGCTGGGGGGTGGGAAATAACAGGGGAAGGGAAAAAGCATTCGGCAGAGGAAAACTTAGCACCATCTAGTGGAACCTGGTGGTACTGCAGGCCTGAGCTGAATGCAGGGTCCCTCTGCTGGAGCAACAATCGTCCTGCAATAACACTCCAAAGGCTCCTGAAGCTGATCTTGTTTCACAAAGTCAATTGAAAAAGAAGATTTTTTTTTTCTTGCCCTTGATGGTTCCGCCTGGCGAGTTCTCGCGGATCGTTACCTTTACCTAAACAAAACACCTTATCGACCATTATCAAAATGCCTCCTGACTGTTTCAAGGCTCCGGGCTCGTGAAAGTCCTCCCTGTCTTTACTGTCAGATTCCAGACATTTCACTGCAGATTTTAGGAGATTTTCAGTCAAACATAAAAGAGCCTCTGAGCTCGTTATACGTCCATAACAGCGTTTCCTGATATAAAGTTATCGAAAGTGAACTAAGACCGTTCAAGCAATTAAACAGGCGTTTAAGGGGATTTGTCGAAATCCGTTTGCGAGCGAGATCTGGAACCAAATCACAAATGGCACGTTACCCACAATCCCTTGCCTGCGTGTTTTCGTGCGTGCCCCGGCACGCCGAAGAGCGCGCGGCTCCGTGGGCAACGCCAAGGTAGCGGAGGATGAATGAAGGTGCAGAGGCGAAGGAGAAAGTAAAGGGAACAGCTGGTGTGGTGGGAGGCGAGGCGGGCCGAGCGGGGCTGGGAATAAATGCGCCTCGGCTCCCAACAAAAATGCGGCTGTCCTTGACAATGGCAGGAAGCCTGTTCCAGGGGGAGGATGAGCCTGACTTGGATAACGCTCCTGCCTCAGCTGTTTCCTTCGGAACGGGGCGAGCCACAAGGATTCTTTCATCCCCCCCGAGGAGGGACGGCGGGCCGCTCCAAAGCTGCCCCGGATGAACCTCATCCTCGAGTCGTGGCGACGCTAACGACCCCGTTCGGGCGGTCGCCCAAAGGGCAAAGGTCGAATTCCCGACCCCCGATCGCGTAAGGCGGGAAGAAAAAAGGGGGGGGGGAACTGGAGACGTGGAGGTGCGGACGCGTCACGTGACCCGGGCGAACGAACGGGCAGGACGCCGTCAGCAGCTGGCGCTCCGCGCTCATACGTGCATGCGTGTGTTCCAGTTTCTGAGCGGCGCTCCGTCTGTCGGGCTGCTTTCCTCTCCTCTCTCTTCACCTTCAGAGGGAAGGACACGCATTCCAGCACAGCTTCCCGACTCTAGCCCAGGGCGACGCTCAGTCAGAGCTGATAAGTGACAGGGGCCCCAACGCGCGCGCACACACACACACACACACACACACACACACACACACACACACACACCACACACACACACACTCACCCCGCTCCCTCTCTCCCTCCCTGCCCTTCAGTCCGCAGACATGCTGCTTGGGAATTCTGCCCTCTGCCCCACTCCCCCTGTCCCCCCCACCACCACCACCATCCTGCCCCCCCCCTCCGACCCCCGCCCTGCTTTCTGGCAGAACTGTGCCGGTCTTTAAAGAGATAGATTAGTCTTTAATTTTTGTGCTAGCACGGTGATTGGCACTGCCTTGAGCCCCCACCCCGCCCGCCCGCCCCTCCTCATCCTCCACGTTTTACGATCCGCACTGCGATTCGAGGGGCAGCGGACGGAGGATCGGGAGATTAATCAATCCTGACGCGTGATTAATGCGGAGATTCTCCCCCAGTTTAATAGCCGCGGTTTGGCCGGTAGCTGCTGGGGGGTCGTTTCCAGCAATACTGGTGTCATTTCTTAAAAACAGTCCTCACCCTTAAGCCAACGCTCCATCTTTTCCTCTTTTCTTTTTATCTCCCTGTCTCTATTAAGCATTCCACTCAGACTCGCACCAAGGCTATGAGCTCAAAAACTCTCTGACCGCGTGTGTGTGTGTGCGTGTGTGTGTGTGTGTGGTGTGTGTGTGTGTGCGTGTGTGTGTGTGCGTTAGCGTGTGTGCTCGGTGCGTGCCTGAATGTGTGTCAGCCTCAATTGCTGGAGCCTATCCAAGGTTTCCGTGGTGACCACACAACACAACGAGACAATCAGAGGCAAGCCCACGCAGCGCGGCGAGAGGACATTAACACAGGAACCGCGGGTCAGGGGGCAGAGGAAGGCAGGGCAAGACGGGGGGGGGGGGGGGAGGAAGAGATGAAGGGGAGGGCGGAGAGCGAGGGGAGGGGGGGGAGAGCGTAAACAACAATAAACAAGCTTAAAGGCTACTTTGGGTCTCTTCTTCTCATGCCTGTGAGACATCAAGAGCTTTAAAGGTTCCCCGGCCCCACGAGTGCCTGTGCGGGTTTGGCCGCGTCCCACCTCGGCGTGCACGTGCGTGCGCGTGACTCCGTGCTGTGGCGCGGCGTTAGTCAGAGTTGGCTGAATGCGTGACTGAATCTGCGAGCAGGAGGGCTGAGCAAAAGGTGCACGTGCGCGAGCGCGAGCGTGCGCGTGAGTACGCACAGGCTGTAACATGAGAATGAGCACGTGTCTTTTGAAATTCAACAGTTAGAAACGGCGTGTGTGTGTGTGTTCGGGGGGGGTTTTTTTCTTTCGCCTGTGTGTGTGTGTGTGTGTGTGTGTGTGTGTGTGTGTTGTGTGTGTGTGTGTGTGTGTCCACACGTGCACGCGCATCAGCAGAGCCACGCACGCGGGTGCTCTCACATATCTCTGTCCCCCGGGGATGACGCTAAAAATATGTGGCTCCTCAAGCCTTCTGGTGTCTGAGCAGCGTCTGTCTGCTCTCCACCGCCGTCCCTGTGGCCCCCCCTCCCCTCCCCTCCCCTCCTCCCCCCCCCTCCCCTCCACCCTGCCCCCCCCCCCCCCTCCGCCTGCTCCCTCCATTCCTCCCTCAACTGCGCCCTCTTCCAAACACAGCACCTTAGCAAGAACGCGCATTAATACACAGCTAAATGCGCACACACACACACACACACACACACACACACACACACACACACACACACACCGACGACGTCCACCCAGCTGTGTCCCCACTCCGGGATGACCTCTGCTCAGACGGAGCGGGAGAAAGGGAGCGAAACGGGAATAAAAAGAGGAGGAAGAAATAGACAGGGGCGTGCTGTTGATGGGGGGGGCGGAGGGGGGGTCTGTACCTGTTGGTGGGGGTCTGTTCATCAGCCAAGGTTTAAAACGGCATCAGAGAAGGAAATAAAAGTGGTGTTAAGGAATAAACACAAACAACAATAAAGAGCTGCTGTCCTTTATTGGCGGCCTGTTGTCATGGCGTCACATTTACGGTGTTTGGTGGCGCCACCTTTAAACGAGTCCCCTCCTGTCGTTCCCAGGTGTCACCGGAGCAGAAGCCCCCTGGAAGCCGGCCTCGCAGGACGCCGGGCCCGCGGGGGGCGCGCCGGCCTGCGCGGGGCGCGGCCGCGTGGCTCAGCTCATGAAGACCTTCAACGCCGAAAGCGGCGGCGCCCAGGCCCCGACCCGAGTCCCCAAGCCCCCCCTCCCCTCCAAACCCAGCCACTTGCGGATCACGGCCACGCCCACCGTTAGGTAATCCCTGCACAGTTTCCTCCGTCCCCTCCCTGGACGCTCGGCGCCGGTGCGGAGCGTTAGCGGCGGAGCGTTAGCCGCGGGGCTAACGGATGGAAAAGGTTCACTCCCAAAGCACATCAATGGAAAAGCTTGAATGTAGCGGCTCCAGCCGGATGCTGCGGACGCTCTTGGTGGGATAGAATTTCCAAAGCAGTTGGTTTGACTCTTTCTGTATTTTCCAGGGAATTTCTGACTCTCGCCTGTATCTGCTCGTTAACACCTTCCTCTTGTGCCGTGTGGAGCAGCGACACCCTCGCGCCGACACGCGCTCCCTCGGCCGGTTTCTCCCTCTCGTCTTTATGCTGTTTACCGATTTTCATCCCTCATAAGGCTCCGGAACGGCCCCCGGAAAGGGGGAGCCGGGCTGGAATGGGGGACCTGTTGTGGACCAACGACGGTGCCAAAAACCTCGCCTGGATAAAGAGGCGGTCGCTGCCAAATAATCGAACAATAATCGTTACTGTCCTCTCCCTTTTCTGCACTGTTCCCGGCGTGCGCGGCCTTTTTAACTCACGTTTTCTACGGGGGGGGGTTGGTTTGTTTTTGGATATTTAACAGTGAGACGATGCTCATTTATGAAATGACACTTTTTTCCCCTCTTTAATGTCAACTTTATATAGTGCAATCCAAGCGACATTAAAATGTATAACTTTGGGTTTTGAGCGTCTTTCACGCGCGCGCTCGCGCTGTACGGGCAAACTTTGCATTTAGCTTTTTAAATAAAGGGTGTAGATGTGGGCTCATGAAACATGGATTTGAATCCCAGCGATGCTTCACGTTTATGGCTCCGGTCGCGCTCCAGACAGCCAAATGGTGCTAAATCCTGCGTTTTTTTACTCCCCATCAGCTTCTCTCCAGTTACCCGTGCTAACATTTGCAGCCGGGCTAATCTGCTCACAGAAAATCAACGTTGCTCACTGAAATAAAGGAAGAAAAAAGCCGATACTCCGCTGTCGTCTCTGTTGACACACACGATGAAGAGCAGCATTAATGACATGTAGGTGGTGGGTTAGCTAACAGCTAACGGTAAAATGTAGCTACACATCTGCGGGGTTGAGATTGACTATATATCAGGAGAGATTAAAAAGCTGAAGCTAAGTTGGGCAATGGTGGGTTTCCAGGTTTATTGAGGTAAATCGGACAATAATGTCCCGAATGCTAACGTTGCATCAGCTAAGACGATGCTTTTAAAACGTGAGTCAAAGGATCGTTTTGTGCCGCTAAAGAGAGTCCAGTTAAGCCGCGCTTGGCCTCGCCTCCGTGCCGTTTCATGGCCAACGTGCTAAGACTCTGGCGCCGACGCACGGGTCGCAAACAATGCGCCGCCGTACGAGTGTGCGCGGCTCTCGTGCGTCTGCGTGAGCCCACGTCGACGCGCGCTACCAGTGTCGATATTACGCTCGCTTGTAAAAGCCCCGAGCACATTGTACGTTTTATGGCCGGATTAACAGCTGGCCGCTCGGCGTCCGGGCTCAAACGTGTCCTGAAACATTTAACACACGTGCGCGGCAACTGTGCGACGGTGTTTTCCAACGAGCCCGACGGCGTCTGTGGCTGCTCTGTTTCTGGGAGACATCTGTGGCGGCTCCTTTGGTGCGCATCCCTCGGCGCCGACGCTTCCTCCCCGCACACATTTCTCTTGCTGGACGAGGACGCCGCCGTCCGCGGGGACGTTCTATTAAAGTCATTGTCACCTTAAAGGAGACGGATTAATCATCATGTCCCCGAATTCTGCTTCATAAGCTCACGTTTGGGGGGTGAAATTCGAGCACAACAGTGCGGAGGGAAGGAGCAAAGCAAGTTGTGGCATTCCACCAACAACACTCCAGCACCAGAGCCATGCGCAGCCCCCCCGGTGGAGGGAGGACGAGCCTAAGAGGAGGGAAGGGGGCCGGGGCCATGTGATACGCAGAGCATGCGGGCACAGCTTCACCCCCAGGCAGAATGAACGGGGGCCTGCTGTGTCTCTCCTGCATGATTAATCTGGCTGAGGGGCAGGAGGACTGCCACAGCCCTGCCTGCATTAACTCCCTGCTCGCCAGGTCCACACACACACACACTCACACACACTCACACACACACACACACTCACACACACACACGCTCAGACCCAGGCGTATGGCGACACAGACGATACGGCGTTACATCAGCCCGAGGAACCGGCCCACGTCCATGTTGCCGACCGTAAAAGCGCCATGACGTGATGTTGATTTGGAGGTAGTTCTGGTTTGGGTGACTCATCCTCTCATGTGACCTCTGTCTCCCAGGCAACGTCGTGGTTTGTTTCCTGGTGCCGGTCTCGCCTTTTGCGTAATTAATGCTCGGCAGATGGTCCAGGAAATGTGGCTTACTCCTCAATGTTCTCCCAGACGAGCGAACCTGAACCCGGCACGTGACCTCGGAATTTTCAGCTCAGCACAACAACTTGTGAGCGCGGCACGGCGGGCCCGGCGCGGCGCCGCCGAGCGTTGCCCTCGCCAAATGTTGAAACGATACCAGCGGGCGTTGCGCAAGCCTGACCGCCGCTTCCCCACCAGTGTCCCAAGAATGTAAAGCAGGAAGTGTCGTGAGCGCCGGCTATTGTGCAACAGCGGCAGGCAGAGGGTTAACATCCCGCGGTCCGCTCCGCATTAGCTGGAAAGGAATGGAGTGTCAAGCATGTTTTCACCACAGCGAGACGGTCAAAAACCCTCCCTCCTCCTCCCCCTCCTCCCCCTCCCGCCAACTGGTCACCCATCAACCCTTCTCCCCGCTCACCTCCCGCCCCCGGCAACCTCCCACGGCCATGACCAAATTACTTTCCAGCGTTCAGAGCGGCGCCGTGCAGCGGATTCCTGACATTAGCATGCAAAATAAGTCGCCCTCTTTAGCAACGGGGGCGCTAATGAGACGGCTCGTCGGGTCTTCATGTCTTGCCAAACAGTCTGTCCACTTTATTTGGACAATGGCGCGTCCGTCCGCCATGTTCCGCGAGGATCCGAGGGGAGCTCTGGGAGTGATGCAGGTGTTCAGGTTTGATGGGGCTGAATGGAAGTATTGAATGAGCGACGGAGACGAGGAGGAGAGGACGGAAGACGCTCGATGAGCGAGAGAATAAGTGAGTAGAGTGAGAGCGAGGAGACGGAACGAGGGAGGGAGAAAGAGGGAGAGAAAATAAGCCCCACTAGTGAGCAGGCCACACAGCCCTGCCAAACTGCGTGAAAAAAAGCCCCCTCTGTTTTATTTATAGTGCGCTGTAACCATGGCAACCGGAGAGGTCAGGCAAGCTGGGCCTGCGCTTCACCCTGCTCTGGGGATTAGGATTTCACAGAGGTTCTCAGATGTGAGGAAGGTGGGCTAACGCGGCTCGCTGCTCGCCAACGCAGCTCCCCGACGCGGCTCCCCTGCCTGTGGGTGAAGTCTGGCCCTTCCGGGGGGGGGGGGGGGGGGGAGTCGCGGGATTACTGTGGGAACGGCGGTCTGTGGCGACGGGGGCTGGGAGGCAGGGGACCGGCGTGGACGGGAAACGTTCTGACGAGGTGGCTTCCGTCACACAACGTGGGGGGGGGGAAGGGGGGGCGTCTAGGTGCCTTTCCACCACCAAACGAGTAAACAACAACAACACTTCGCCCCACAAACACGCGTGTGTTGTGACACCAGGGTCCCGATCCCTCCCGTTCCAAACCGGTTAATGCAGCATGGGAGACGGGGGAGGGGGGGGTCGACCGTGATCGCCCTCCAGGAAATGCTCGGTGTGACCTCAGCAGGATCTCCAGATCCCTCCTGGGGCGGCCAACGTGCTCGGCTTAGAGATCGCCGCACGGCTAACGTTACGCGGCTAAGCGGCCTCGTGGAAATAAGCACCGGGGGAGGCGTGGCCTCCGCTTTCTCCGGAGCGTGACGGCACCTGAGCGGCGGAGGGAGATTTGCCTTTGTAGAGGTGTCAGCCATCCATAATTTATGGTTGCCAAGCAGCATCAATAAACAGCCGGGTGGATTACCGATCCAGGCGCGCACGGCGCCCTCCAGATCAGCGGGAAGGGTCTCCGGTAGGTTCGTTTTGGGATCAAAGATGGGAAACGTTCCCGTTCCCTTGACAGCGAACGTGTCGGAGCTCAGGGAACAGGGGGGGGGAGAGACTGAACGCATACCTGAGCCCGAGCGTCCAAACAGGAGCAGAGATAACAGAAGAGAGGAGATAAGGGCCGACGCCATCGTTCAAATACCTGCTGAGGTGAGCAGCCACTCGGAAATCTGCGCGGCGGCGTGCACGTGAGACACGCCACAGAATCAGACCCGTCGTCAAGGCGACGGATTTGGAGCTTCGAACCGGTATCGCCAGTTCAGGGCAGGAAGGTTTGGCGCTAGCTTACCTGCGGCTGCTGGAGTCACATGACCCACTTTAATTACGCCTGCGTTCGCTTTCAGGACTCGTTTTGGCGGACGGCGGCAGCTTGCTGCTACGCTAATTAGCCACAAAGGTGGCTGGGCTTCGAGTTACAGATGAGACTACGGGCTGTAACGACGTTCGTTAATTATCCTGCACATTAGCGCAGATAGCATTTGAGTTTAGTCTCTGCGGGAGATCGGGAGGGAGGATTTGACCCAAAACCAGAAACGACCACGTTGTTCTGCTTTTACAGGGCCGTTCAGCAAACATCCCTGATCAGAACCATCTGCACGGGGGCTGATTGATCTCCAGGAGCCCGAGGACGCGTCCCTCTGTGATCCAGCGGCGCCGCCATGGCCCAACAACTGGAGATATACTTGGTACTCAGAGTCCAGTTAGAAGAAAGAACCTTGAAACCAAGGACAAAAAAAAAGAAAAGCAAACACAAGGGCAGCGTGTCTACCTGGCACGAGCGTGCACGCCTCACCCCCGGCGCCCTGGTGCTGGTTCTGGCCCGGCTCGTTTTGAATTCTTTCTGTTATGTCAGACGCATGTTTGGCCCCGTTTTTGCTCTATTGTTGGTCCCCCTCCTCGTTCCTCCTCCCCCCCCCCGGCACAGACTGGCCAGGGATCTGTCCTGCCTGCAGAGATCCACCGCGGTCGGGGCCGTGCCGGGTCGGTTCCGCTGCTGGTTCTAGCACTGGCTGACCGGGAGGGGGGGGGTGGGGGGGGGGCAGACCGAGTCGAGGACGTGCAGTCGTGGAGCAAACAAAGGACCTGATTCTCTGTGGGAGAGGAAGGGCCCTGTGTGTGTGTGTGTGTGCGTGCGCGCGTGTGTGTGTGTGCGTGCGTGCGTGCGTGCGGGGGACGGGGGGGTTAAGAGATGAAGCAAACTAGGGGAGGATGGGGGGGCTGGCAAACCAAGAGCAAGAGGTCTTATCCTGGCGGCTCCAACACATGCCACCAGCTGCTGCCCCCTTCCTGTGCTTTCATTATGAGAAGCGCCTCTGCGCTCCGCGGGCTGATACACACACACACACACACACACACACACACACACACACACACACACACACACACACACGCTCTGAAAAAAGTGTGTGTGAGGTGAAAACGGCCCTTTCTCCACCTCCGCCAGCGTAGTTTTGCCTTGTCTTCCTCCCCATCGCTCCCTTTCTCCCTCTTTCCTTTGTGATGTGCTCTGGAGAGCCGTCCATGAGTGTGTGTGTGTGTGCGTGCGTGCGTGTGTGTGTGTGTGTGTGTGTGTACCTGTGTGCGCACCCATGGAGTCTGTCCGACTCTCAGCGGCTCCAGCCTCATCCCGGAGCCAAGGCGTGCGTTGCCAAAGGGAGTGCCTGCAATGTAGGGCGCCCGGCGAGCTGGACGCAGGCGGAATATCAACGCCACGCGGCAGACACACCTCCCAGCAGCCCACCTGCCGACTTACGTGATCCAAATGAGAGGAGGGAGGGAGGGAGGGGTCTGGGGGGAGGGGAATTGGTGTGTGCGGGTGGTGGTGGGGTGGGGGGGGGGGGACGTGGCGGGGAGGGAGGAGAGGCTGCAGGAAATTGCCAGGTAGTTTCCAGGCCCACTTCGCTGTGTTGCGCCCAATTAATCAAGGCTACATCTGTGTTGGATAGCCCCCCCGCCCCGAGGGGAGGGGGCGGGGCCCAGACGCCGCGGTCACACGCACGCGCGTGGAGCGTGCACGTCAGGAGGCGGAGGAAGGGGGGAAATGGTGGACGGAGCTGCTTCTGACCACACGACCGACCTGGTTTCAATTCACCCGACCCCCCCCATCATAAACAAACGCTCCTCTTCTCTCCTGGGCTTCGCCTGGAGACGGATGGTTTCCCTGCACCTGTACGGTCTGGATGGTTACTTCCTGGTGCCCCCGCCACACCTGTCTCTTCTCTTCTCTTCTCTTCTCTTCTCTTCTCTTCTCTTCTCTTCTCTTCTCTTCTCTTCTCTTCTCTTCTCTTCTCTTCTCTTCTCTTCTCTTCTCTTCTCTTCTCTTCTCTTCTCTTCTCTTCTCTTCTCTTCTCTTCTCTTCTCTTCTCTTCTCTTCTCTTCTCTTCTCTTCTCTTCTCTTCTCTTCTCTTCTCTTCTCTTCTCTTCTCTTCTCTTCTCTTCTCTTCTCTTCTCTTCTCTTCTCTTCTCTTCTCTTCTCTTCTCTTCTCTTCTCTTCTCTTCTCTTCTCTTCTCTTCTCTTCTCTTCTCTTCTCTTCTCTTCTCTTCTCTTCTCTTCTCTTCTCTTCTCTTCTCTTCTCTTCTCTTCTCTTCTCTTCTCTTCTCTTCTCTTCTCTTCTCTTCTCTTCTCTTCTCTTCTCTTCTCTTCTCTTCTCTTCTCTTCTCTTCTCTTCTCTTCTCTTCTCTTCTCTTCTCTTCTCTTCTCTTCTCTTCTCTTCTCTTCTCTTCTCTTCTCTTCTCTTCTCTTCTCTTCTCTTCTCTTCTCTTCTCTTCTCTTCTCTTCTCTTCTCTTCTCTTCTCTTCTCTTCTCTTCTCTTCTCTTCTCTTCTCTTCTCTTCTCTTCTCTTCTCTTCTCTTCTCTTCTCTTCTCTTCTCTTCTCTTCTCTTCTCTTCTCTTCTCTTCTCTTCTCTTCTCTTCTCTTCTCTTCTCTTCTCTTCTCTTCTCTTCTCTTCTCTTCTCTTCTCTTCTCTTCTCTTCTCTTCTCTTCTCTTCTCTTCTCTTCTCTTCTCTTCTCTTCTCTTCTTCTTCTTTTTTCTCTCTTTCGTTTTCTTCTTTCTCTTTCTCTTCTCTTTCTCTTATCTTCTCTTCTTCGATGCTTCTCTCCCTCTTTCCCTTCCTCTTTCCTTTTCTTCCTTCTCCCTCTCTCCTCTTAGAGGAGACTTTTCTCCCCTGAGCCCCAGCTCCTCCTGGAACAGGTGTATCGTCTTCACCCCCACGTTCGGAGGCGGAGGAAGGGGGGAAATGGTGGACGGAGCTGCTTCTGACCACACGACCGACCTGGTTTCAATTTCACCACGACCCCCCCCATCATAAACAAACGCTCCTCTTCTCTCCTGGGCTTCGCCTGGAGACGGATGGTTTCCCTGCACCTGTACGGTCTGGATGGTTACTTCCTGGTGCCCCCGCCACACCTGGCCCCCCCCCGGCCTCCTCGCATTTTCCTCCTCCCACAGCTTTTCCTCTTGGGAAGCAAATGGAAGATAATAACGCACGGCGTGCGCTACCCCAGATGTAGCCTAAAAGAGGGCCAGACGTCTTCGGAGAGGCCGGCTAATGCTAATCTGTATCCGTTGCATCCCTCAAATAAACCTTTCAAAGGCCCCTAATTAGCCAGGTTAGCATTCAGGTTAGCATTCAGGTTAGCATTGTTACATCAAACGCACAGCAGAAGAGCGCAACGGTAAAATCGCAGCACGTCATCAACATAAAGGTCACGACATCCTTAAAGGAGCGTGCCGCCTCGACGCGCTAGTTCGGAAGGATGATTAATTAAAAAAAACACAACTCGGTTATAGTGCGCAATCTTCGCCCCGCAAGGATGCGTCCCGTTGTCACGGCGATGTTTTAATGCAAGTGTGTGCGGATCAGGATCCTGTGTGGAGGCCTGGCGAGGAGAGGAGAGGAGAGGAGATTAGAGGAGAGGATAGGCGAGGAAGGATATTCGAGGAGAGGAATAGAGGAGAGGAGATAAGTAGATGAGATGGTCTTTGCTGGTATTTCTTTCTCTTTTCTCTTCTCTTCTCTTCTCTCCGCTTGGTCTCTTGCCTTCTTCTTCTTCTCTTCTCTTGTTGCTTCTTTCTCTCTTTTTTCCTTTTTTCCTTTTGCTTCTCTTTACATGCTTCTTCTCTTCTGAGAGAGGAGAGGAGATCTGAGGAGAGCCAGCTGCCCTGACAGATGCCGGGAGCATGAACCCCACTGGGAAGCAGAGGAGGGCGCTGGCACCGGCTCACCCCAGCGGAAACACCACAGGCTGCAGAGGAAGTGGGCAGGGGGACAAACCAGGGGCTCAGAGTGTGTGTGTGTGTGTGTGTGTGTGTGTGCGTGTGTGTGTGTGCGTGTGTGTGCGTGAGCGTCAGAGAGAGGGATTTTAAGATGACCTTAGCAGTCATGTGTATTCATTAACATTTAGCTCCAATGCTAACAGGTTAGCGGCTAATTCCTGCCTTCAGTTCAACTTGTCCTAAACCCTCAGCTGGTCTCAGGGACGATCCGTCCCGTCGTCTCATTATCGTATTCTTTTGTCTTTCCTTTTGTTCCTTCGCTCCGCCGTTATCGGTGCAGGCGTTCGTCTCCGCATCGGCGTCCATTTTTCACGCGTCCCCACCTGCGCGTGTCGCCGCCACCAGGAACGGCCCAGCATGGGGTGATTTATCCCTCTAACGATGCGTCTCAGAGCAGCAGCCAAAATCTCCTCTTAATATGAGGTCATCAGAGGATGTTACCCGTCGACCCGCCGTGCACGGCGAGCACACGCGCCTGTACCTGCAGATGTGGATGTAAACGTGTCAACATCTGATATTTAGCGGAGTGGTGCAGCCTAGCATGACAACGCTAATGGTCAAAGATGTGGCCGCGCGGTGAGCGCGTTGTTAAAATAATGATACGATGAAGCGCAAGGACGCATGGTAGCTGCCGTGGTAGCCGCCGTGGTAGCCGCTGAGGTAGCTGCCGTGGTAGCCACCGTGGTAGCCGCCATGGTAGCTGCCGTGGTAGCGCCGTGGTAGCTGCTGTGGTAGCCGCTGTGGTACCTTTGAGGTAGCTGCCGTGTAGCCGGCGTGGTAGCTGCTGAGGTAGCCGCCGGGTAGCCACCGTGGTAGCCGCCATGGTAGCTGCCGTGGTAGCCGCCGTGGTAGCTGCTGTGGTAGCTGCTGAGGTAGCTGCCGTGGTAGCCGGCGTGGTAGCTGCTGAGGTAGCTGCCGTGGTAGCCACCATGGTAGCCGCCGTGGTAGCTGCTGTGGTAGCTGCCGTGGTAGCTGCTGTGGTAGCTGCCGTGGTAGCCACCATGGTAGCCGCCGTGGTAGCCGCCGTGGTAGCTGCTGAGGTAGCTGCCGTGGTAGCCGCCGTGGTAGCTGCAGTGGAGCTCATCTGCCGTGGTAGCTGCCATGGTAGCTGCTGTAGTAGCTGCTGTGGTAGCCGCCGTTGTAGCTGCCGTGGTAGCTGCCGTGGTAGCTGCTGTGGTGGCCGCCGTGGTAGCTGCCGTGGTAGCTGCTGTAGTAGCTGCCGTGGTAGCTGCCGTGTTAGCTGCTGTGTGCTTGCTGTGGTACCGCAGTTGTAGCTGCCGTGGTAGCTGCTGTGGTAGCTGCTGTAGTAGCTGCTGTGGTAGCTGCCGTGGTAGCTGCTGTAGTAGCTGCCGTAGTAGCTGCCGTTAGCTGCCGTGGTAGCAACTGTGGTAGCCGCCGTTGTAGCTGCCGTGGTAGCTGTTGTAGTAGCTGCCGTGGTAGCTGCCGTGGTAGCCGCTTTAAAAAAAAAAAAGATGGCCCCCTTTTGTGGCTTTGCTCTCCACAGAACGATCCCAGAGTCAGACCAACGCGCAGAATTCTTTGAGAGAAGCAAGCGCTTCCGGAGCCGACTGCCTTGGCGTGATTTTTATTTTTTTTTATCGCGCTGGCGATGCTGGAGGCCTGGTTTTGCATGCAGCGTGCGGAAGACTAATGCAGCTGCTGGGACTGCACAGTAGGAAGCGTTACCATGGTGAGCCCGGCCAAAGAGAACATCGTCACAGTCCGCACGGTCACTGTAGCTCCTGTTGCTAATTATATCAAATTGCAACGGTTAAGGAAGAAGGGAAACGCGACGCTAACGACACACAGCAGTGGGGGGAGTGTTGATTTATGGGAAATAATGTGTGTGTGTGTGTGTGTGTGTGTAAACCCCGGGATCCTGGGTTTGACCTTTTGGATCAGCAGGAAGACGAACCCCCAGTAACCTTTAGTCCCGATGGCCGCGCCACCGCGTCCTAGACGTTTAGCAAATGTATGTGCAAAGACGTTCGCCCGACAAGACCTGGAGCCGCTGTCGGGAGAGTGAATAATTAAAGGGCAACGGCGTCGATGTGTCGCCGCCTGCGCTCCGTCTCCTTTTCCCACAGATTCCCGCAACATTCCCAAATAGCACAAATCTGCCGGAGCAACGCTGCGGGAAAATGGCGGCTAAATCCTCGCAGCCGATATAATCTGCAGCTCCTTTTCTTCCTTCCCCCTCAGACACAGCGGCTTGACGCGGTCGGCGAACAACCCGCAGAGATCACGTCCGCCGGGAACGCCGGCGACGCCGGCCAAGCACGACGTGTCTGCTAACGGCGTCCATGTGTGACGACCAGCGCGCGGCTGCCTTCCTTCTCAGAGGGATGTAAAATGAGGCGGAGCCGCACAGATACGTGCAAAATGTAAAAATAGCAGCCGCTTGCTAACGGTTTAGCGCGGTTTGTTGCATTTAGCACGCTTTAACGGACGCTTTAACGACCTTCCAGCCCACGTCTGGACGTACGGGCGCACCCAGCGCGGACGTGCACGTGACCGCTGCCCGTCCGTAACACGTGGAAGGACACGAGTCGCTGAGGTGATGTGCGAAGCGACTGGCTGAGGCCCAGTTCTGAAGCTTCCTCAGGCGGAAAAGTCAAGCTGGCGCCGCGGCGTCGCTGGAGCGGCGTGAGCGCTACTGCGACGCGTTCCCGCCTCAGTCGAATCCCTCGGATTGCTCCTGTCGTGATGTTCCTCGGTTGAAGAGGTCGAAGGTGTCCTCACGACAAACAAGTGCACGTGCTTGCAGTGAATAGGAAACAAAGGCAGCGCAGGGGCCCACAGCTGGAATTCAGGCCCTGCATGCTAATGCTAACGCTAATGCTAACTGAACACATAGGGAATATGTGTTGCTGTGGAAATGTCACCCACCCTGCTGCTCCGGACCGGATCGTTTGTGATGGAAAGCTGCCCACCGTGGTTCGTGGACACATCTGGGAATTAGCATATCCTTTATTTTATAACCAAACGCGGCTCTTTGTCTCCGTATCGGAGCCAACGGCCGCAGAGCTCATCGATTAATGGAAAACACAATATTCCCGATCCTTGGTTTCATTTTAAACACCGTCGTGACCTAATGGAACCACCGAATATACGCCCGTGATCTTTACCCAGGAGTGTCCGCGCCCGCCTTGCCCTTCGGACGCCGCGCGGAGACGAGCAGTTGCGCCGATCCCGCCGACGGGAGGACGGACTGCAGCAAGAGTGGTGGGGGACACTCACATACGTCTCCCTGCTCTCCTCGGGGAGGATCCATTCCCTTCCCAACACACCCACCGCCTGAGGGGCAGAGTGACCGCTCAAGCGCTGCCTCCCCACACACCACACACACACACACACACCCACCACACACCCACACCACACACGTACGCGCTGAGACACGCTTGTGTAACGCCACTGCAACATTCTAGCCAATTGATTAAAGGATAGTGAATGCCGAATGAACTGACCACCTCCTAATGATTAGCGGCTAACTGCGCCGCGCGGCTGCTCCCAACAAAGGAATCTAGCAGCCTCCGTCAGCACCGGTCATCCCGGGAAGATTCGCTCGGCCTCCCGCTGATTATGGCAGCCGGGAATTTCAGCCAGAATTCCAACGGTCGGCCTCGTCGTAAACGCAGCTCCGTGCTAACCTAAAGCCGCGGCGCTGCTCTTCCTCTCTCTCCACGTCACCCCCCCCCCCCCCCCCAGGCCTCGCGCCCGACACCTTCCCGTTGCCTCTACGCGCTCCCACCCTCCCTGTCACGAGCCTCACGCTCCAGCCGTCGTCACTGCAGAGCTTGCTGTTCAAGAACCCGATGGTCGCCATCTCTGCGCCCCCCGCCTATCCCGCTTCCCTTTCATCAACCCATCCCCGTGTAGGTCTCGAAGCGAACAGGGGATTCAGCTCAAGAGTTTATACCGTTTAGCCCGAGTTTGTCAATAATTAATGTGTCACCGGTTGGTGAGATTGCCTCGTGCTCCTTCTGCTCCATCCTCTCTCCCTCCTCTATCTCCCTCCCTCTCCTCCCTCCTCTCCCTCCTCTCGCCTTCGCGCTCCTCTCCCTCCATCCCTCTGTCCCCCCCTCCCCCCCGTGGTTTGCTACCTCACCCTCTCCGTTTCAACTCTCCCTCCCTCCCGCCCAGGTGATCAGCTCGCTGGGATGGCTAATGTACTTGATGGGGTGAAACATCCCGTCCAGGCCCGGCGACGCTCCGAGGCTCCGCTCGTCCCCCCAAACTGCATCAGGCTCCCGACCCCTCAGAACCAACGATGGGGCCGACGACAACAAGACTTGTCGCCACGCTCTCTCCCTCCCTCCCTGTCTCTCCTCCCTCCCTGTCTCCCTCCCCCCCTCCCTCCCTTCTCTTTTCCTCCCTCCTGTCTCCCTCCCTGTCTCCCTCCCTGTCTCTCTCTCCCCCTCCCTCCCTCCCTGTCTCTCTCTCTCTCCCTCCCTGTCCTCCCTCCCTCCCCTGTCTCCCTCCCTCCCTCCCTCCCTGTCTCTTCTCCCTCCCCTCTCCTCCCTCCCTGGCCCTCCCTCCCTCCCTCCCTCTCTGTCTCTCCCTCCCTCCCTGTCCCCTCCCTCCCTGTCCTCCCTCCTCCCCCCTGTCTCCCTCTCTCTGCGTGCCCGTCTCGCTGCCAGCCAGTCTACTGCTCCAGGGTGCTGGACTGCGCAGGCGGCAGGTGACACGGATTTCAATAAAAGGGATTATAGATGTGAGGATGCAGAGGGAAAAACAACACCTTCGCACGCGCATTTGGGGGAGAAAAGCTTTGATTTTATTGTGCAGTAAACACGAATGAAATGGTCAAAAAAACAGGAATTAGGATTTCTCCACGTCCGCAGACGTGTGAACTCTTTTCCGGAGCTTGGAAGGATCCATCTGCGCTGCACATGGAGGCCAGGCGACGGCGTTCCAGACCAGGCGCTCCAGGCTGCTGGCGAAGGCCTCCTCCAGTGAGTCCAGGTACCGGACTTATGGGGGGGGGGGCGGGTGTTGTGACCTAATGAGGCCGGTAAACAAGCGTCTGAGTCCCCGCATCCCAGGTCATTTCACCTTTCCTTTCATTGTTGGGGGGGTCCCACTGAAATCCAGGAGGTCACGGGAATAGAGCCCGACCCTGATTGACCTTTGACACGTCATGATTGGATCATATGTAGTCGTGAACAGCCTCTGAGTCTCACTTTCATTCAGCAAATGCAAATTTCTTGTTAAAAAAGGAAGAACGCGAGAAATCCACCCGAAGGTTGTGTGAAGTCCAGATTTGGTGAAGGTCATGAGGTCATCCGGGGGTCAAACTGAGTAACTTCTGTCTAAAACACTGTGGGAATGACGCTGCTAACGGGTCTATTTTGTGCGAACTGTCCTCGTGCACGCCTCACACCTTTCACTCACTTCCTAAAGACAAAAGGTCTGAGCGTGCACGTAAACACATTCTCACCTGTACTGCCGGCAGTTGCTGCTTCCTGTGTGACAGGAAGCGTCCTGGGGAGCGGAGCGCACGGCTGTTTGTGTGAGGGGGATCATCATGGCCGCCGGAGCCGCCCGCCGAGCCGCCTCGGCCGGGCCGGCGTCCGGCGGCGGTTTTAAAACGTTGACGCGTGCTCCCGAGGACGGTGATTCTGCCTGGTAATGTACAACTATGAGTTGCGCGGGATGCCCGTAAAACACGCCGCCGCTAATGGTGCCAGTGTCCTGTGGAAAAAAGAAGCCGCGGAGGCTAAACGGGGCAGATTTATGGCTCCCAAAAGACGGAGGAGGAGGTTCAGGTTGTTGTTGAGCGAGGCGAAGGAGAACGGCTCAGTCTTTTCCTGTTGCATGAGTCACCGTTGGCAACCTGACTGATTGCCTTGTTGAGCCGGCTTTTGGCCCGGTGGCGCTCCTTCTATATCCTGACTCCTGCTCCGGGACGTTCACGAGTCTTCCCTAACCTTCTGCTCGGACAGGAAAACAATCCTCTCCATCTGAGGGAGACGGGAAGCTGCACGAGTGATCCGCACAAGTGTACGCTTCCGTGTAACGATGAGGGTGGATGAACGTGAACGGGCGAAATCCGAAATACGAGAGGGAGCATTTGGGAGGGATCAGGGCAAAGTGTCGGGGGCCGCCGGACCGGAGCGACCGCAGCGAGCGGAGCGGAGCACGAGCGGCATGCAGGGCTGGATCATCGCCTGGAGGTATGCGGGGGTGTGGCTCCCTCAGCGGCTCTGCGCCGAGGTTTACAATCCATTACGGAGAACCGCAGGCAGCTGGCGACGCGCAGACGTTGACATCACGGGGGGAGGAAGCGAGGTTGAAATGACCGCCGAGCTCTTTCTGGAAGTCGGGAGGGCGCTAAACACACAGGATCCTCGAGGAGATCCCACTAGAACTCCGGTTTGTTCTCAAACGTTCCGGAAAACTGCAGGAACGTGGCGATGGGGAGGAGATCCGAGGCCGACCATCTCCCGCCGGCCTCGGTTCTGGATGGTGGTCTCCGGTAAAGCCTCCCCTGTCAGTGGGGGGGCGTCCCGGACCTGCTCGGAGTTCCTGGTTCTCTCTGGAGCGAGGTGTCCCGGTGTGTCCTTCAGGGATACATCCAAATTTGAAGGGATCCTTCCTCCGGTTGACCTTGTTATCCCAATGACAAAAGCTGGTGTTGAGCAAACAGGCCAGAGAAAAAACCCACGGCGGCTTCGGGACCTTTGTTTCAGCTACAATTACAACAAAAAGAAAATAGATTTTCCAGGTCTTTTTTCATCTTTATGGGCCTGAAAAGGAGCGGCAGCGATTCCCGGAGAAGGTCAAAGCGGCACCAGAGCGTTTTCCCATTTGGCCCAAACCCGGGAAAGTCAGTCAGACGGTGCTTGAAAGGAAGGAGGGGGGGTAACATAAAACAGAGTAGATAATGCCCAAACCCAGATGGGGACGTGAAAGCAGCGGGTCAGCGGGGGGGGGGGCACCCGCGCTCACTTTAATTGGCAGCTTTTGCCGCGGCGATCCTTTGATTTAACAGCCAGGTCTGGTGACCACGCCGCCGCCGCCATGTCCTCGTCCGCTGCCCCTCCCCCCCCCCGCACTCCTGTTTTGCCTGACTGCCTGCCCCCGAGTCACGCTGCATACCTGACGCCCCTCCGGACGGAGCGCAGAGCCGTGCGAGGCGGCGCCATTATTAGCCGCCATCAAGGCTTCAGCACATGTTAATCTCCTCCGGTGACAGACGGAATCGCTGCCGCAGTTTGTTTTATTCTGGGGGCTCTGAAAAGATGGAGGTATTAACGAGTAAAGATGCAGAGGTGATATTTGACACTTGCCCCCCCCCCCCACAGGAGCCAGGGCCTGGGCCCCCCCGGGGTTGCTGCCTTCTGCTTAATACTATACAGTTACGTATAGAAATGTATGTGTATTTCCATACCTGACTGACACTCAGGTAACTCCGCCTCCTCCCCTGCGTGGGGGCGTGTCCCCGGCGGCGGTTTCGAGCCCCCCCTTCGGCGCTCTGGCAGCCGCCACCGCAACAATCTAATCTCCCGGATTTGCTGCAGGAGGCCGAAGCTTTATTCAAATTCCTGCCTGAAGTGGACACGGCAGCGAGGCGCGCACGTCACTATTGACGCGCGTTTAGCCGAATCTTCACACGTGCACGACACGGCAGGATGGAGAGGAATACCGCGCACGTGCATGATAATGGCGAATTTGGCTGAGAGGAGTTTTAATGCAGTAAAACCTCCAGGAAGGACAGGGAGACTCCCAGGAAAAAAGGGGAAATTTGAAAATATTCCGTTTAATGGTCCCGTACTTAACGTGCGAGGGTTTAACAGTGGACGCGTAGCTTTACAGCGTCTCCACGCCGTGAGCTGGAGAGCGCTGCTGCCACGAGTCTTGTGGGGAAAACAGATCCTGGGGCTGAGGTAATAAGGGAGCTAAAAGGTGGAACGGAGGAATGGCGGCGATGCAGAGGAGGGAGGGCGGCGGGGCGTGAGGCTGCGTCAAAGCTATGATTAGCGCCGACCACGCTACGCTCTTATTGATTGGCACAGTGGAGACACTGGGCTGCCTTCCACCACACTCTAATGAGAAGCCCTGACCTCCACTAGTCAGCAAGGTCACCAGCGCCTACTGTAATTGCACTTTCTCTAATGGCGTCAGTCACGCACGCACTCCAACCCCCGTAATGACAATTACCATAATGTCATCGGGCTCCGCGGGGCTCTCCGGCCACCCCTCACTTTGGGAGCGAAGGTGCGTCATGTCAGGTTTGGGCTTTTTAATGGAGCCGCAGGTTGTGCTAGTTATTTATTCATGTAAACACACATTAAATAGCTTAACTAACGTCACACTGACATGTGATCACACGGAAATCTTTAATAAAGGCGCTATTATTGGGAGCAGGCTGGATTTTTCTACTGCAGCAGTTTTCCGGGAGGCAGGCGGGATGCTTTGGTTTCACTTTTGGGGAATCGTCGTTGGATCTTTGCTGCATAACGTGACATTAATATGTAACCCAGCTGTGGAGTCACTGATCTGCGACAAGATTCCAGCAGAATTCCGAGCTGACTGGGATCCCGGATGAAAGCTGTCCCCTGCCGTGGGCTCTAAAATCCCAAACCTGGTGGATCCATGTGGAAAGGCAGAGGAAGATCCAACCAAAATGGCGCTCGGCTCAGGCTAAAGGGGCTTAAACGGAGCGTTGAATTTAAAATCCGACAAAGGAGATTGTAAAGAAACTAAGCTGGTTTCGAACCGGACATCATTCCGATCAGGCAGTAATATCGTCGGTGTCGTTATTTGTGTGTAGAAAAAGTGTAGTTTGTTTAGTCCCACTTGATTTACTCGGTGCAAAATATTGGGTTTGGAGAACAACAGTGGCAAACAGCTCTGTGGGTGTTTTTAATGGCTTACTGAGTTTGCCCTGAATTTGTATTCAGTTAAATATATATATAAGTGTTGAAAAATCAATGTTCCTCTTCCTTTTCTCCTGTAGTTTCCAAACATGCCTCAAAATCACTCACCTCATTTCATGCTAATTTATGCTAATTTATTATGACAATGAAGCTACTCTAGTTGCTTTGGAAGAATTAGCTGGTTTTAACCATTTTATTGTTTTATTTCTGGGTAAATGTACCGTCAAATGCTAACAACCGCTAATGTTCTTAGCCAGACATTTCTGTTGTCAGGACTTAAAGTTTCCCTTTTCAAGCTCCTTTGCTCCAATCTGAACTTTGTCTTGAAAACTTGCTTCACTTTTATATTTTCCTTAATCATTTTTTTTTTAAATCCTTAAAGCAGCATTATGAAAATTTGACACGTGCAAGGACGCTGTTAAAATACCCCCAAAATGGCGCAGGGCTAAAAAGACGGCACAAGGAAAAACGCAGATGAGGGCGGAGAGGCTGCTGAACACGCCGGACCCGATCGACGACTGAAAAGCTGACAAGGCACAGGAGGAACTAATTAGGGCGGCAGATAATCTGAAATAGCAGGAAAGGGACTAAACCATAACACAGGAAATAACAAGCTAGGAGCTGCGGCCGCGACCGCCTGTTTGGATTAACTCGGCTGCAGAAGGTAAAATCCCCCCCACCCCCGTGCAAAGAAAACACGCCATGTGAAATTCAGCGAAGGCTGAAAGACGTGTTGTGGATGAACGATGAAATTATAAACTCACGTATACGTCTTGATCTCTGTGCCTCAGTGTTTACCCGCTAACTGTCATCATGTGACCTAGACGGCTGCTTTCTCCCAATGTGGCTCCTCAAATCCCATAATTATATAATGCGACACCTCGCTGGCAGCTTTTATTCTAAAATCTACGACTCTGCAACAGGTTGCTGTTTTCTGGTTTTGCCAGCGTGTTTAAGGTAAAAACTCGGTGTCCAAAGGAGAAATCGAGAACGCTGAGGGGCCTTTTAAAAAAACAGAGTAAATTAACATCCTTTATTCAGCTCAGCTCCGCTGATAATTTATCCCCGGTCCCTTCGGAGATTGCACGGGAGACGTATCGAGATTTAGCCGGTGACATAATCAACATAATTGGTCATTGGACGCGTCCACTGCTGCATGTTAAGAAGAGATTGATGAATTGATTCTATGTAAAACCAGGAGCGCTGCAGCGAGGGCTGGGCGGTGCAGGAAAGCTTCACAAACACCAGACATGATTAGCACCGGCGGCGGCGGCGGCACGGTGCGACCGTGCTGCGGGAATATAGCCGCCGTGGAGGCAGCACACCAACTTATTGTCAGCTGGGCTGTGACTCCTGCGCTCAGGGGTCAGCTGACATCACGCATGACTGATTGGCTTTTATGAAGCGCTGCGTGCGACACGACGCCAGAGTCTGGCCCCCGTAGACTCCATCTAGCTCCCTCTATGGGTAAATCACACCCAGCTTGAGTGTAGCAGGCGCCTTCAGAACGACCCAGCCTGGAAAACCCATCAGAAGGCCTGCAAACAACGTTCAGTTGCTTCCTGATTTTGTCTTTTTTATTTATTTTTTTTTGTCAGCCAAAAAGCCGCCGCAGATGTTTTGCTTGATGCTAAGAATCAAGCTAATTGGCAGAAAATCTGTGCTCAGCCTCTCGAATTTAATTCGGTCTCTCTAATTTCGGCAGGTTCACATATTTAAGTGAGGGCTGAGGTCGTAAACAAAACAGGGAGGCGAGCGGAACGAGCAAAAACAACAACAACTACAAAAAAGAGAGGCTAGGTGGTAGCTAAATCAGCGCGAGCACAAAGAGGCAGGCGTCTGAGAAGTATTGACCCTCCATTGATCGCCAGAAGCTGTGTGGTGGTATTGACCAGATAGAAGAGAGACCTGGGGAGGCAGCACAGCACAGAGAGGGTGGGGGTGGGGGGGGGGGGGGGCGGCGGCGAGGAAAACAACCATACGCACCGCTCCCTCTGACCTTGTGGACCGGCGTCCTACAGCCCACACCACTCTACCCCCACCTCGCACACAGGGATCGGTGTGTGTGTGTGTGTGTGTGTGTGTGTGTTGTGTGTGTGTGTGCGTGCGTGTGTGACAGAGCCCCCTGCAGAGAGCTATGCAGAACGTGCTGCTTTATCTTATTGAAGCTTTTTCCTATCGCGCTCCTGGCGACGCTCGCAGCGTAGCGGCGGTAAACATTGCAGCAGTTTGCTGTCCATTGGGCTTCCTGCTACACGCACGCACGCACGTGCACGCGCACACATGGACAAACATAGACAAGTGTAAAGCACATGGTCCCAGACGCTTCCGTAGGTAGAATTGGGCTCCTAAGCAAATCAATACATTTGTTGCGATGCGCCGTTAATGACCTGATTCCCTTTTCCGTCTAATTCATAGATGACAGCGGAGGAAACGGTGGGGTGGAGTTGGGCCTTTGATGGCTGGAGGCGCATGGGTGGGTGGGGGCTGTTGACAGGCAGACGATGGATCCAGGATTACGGCGTACGGCACCGGACCGAAGAGGAAGAGGAGGAAGAGGCGAACGGAGGGGGTCATTAAAGTGAAACCAAGAGCCACACGGGAGGTAGAATCTCAAATGAACCCCCTTGTGTCACGTCCAGCCCAACAAAGGGACTAACCCTCTCTCCCTTTGCCCCAGTATCACCCCCCCACCACCCCCCCAACCCCCGGCCGTGCGCACAGATGCAATTAATTCGGATCGAGTGAGCCAAGTGTGCGGAGAAGGAGCGAGCGGGACGCTGGAGGGAGGATGGTTTTGTATTCCTCAGGACAAACACAGAATCTAGAGCTCTACATCCTGCAACGTCGTGACTAAACTTCATGTCAGCATTTTAAACTCCTGCCCCCACCCCCCACACACACCCCCACCCCCCCTACCCCTACCCCCACCCCCCCACCCCCACTCCGTTGGTCAATAGTTAAGCAGAAGTGAGTAAATGCTGCTGTATTTACACCATCCAGCCTGTCTTTAGTCCAGCAGAAACAAGAGAAATCCACAGCTGCCTGCTGAACGTGGGGCACACACACACACACACACACACACACACACACACAACACACACACACACACACACACACACACACACACACACACGAGAACGCCTTATGGAATAATTGACAAGTGCAAAATTGATCACAAAGGGAGTTAAACATAAAATAACACTTGGAGAAGGTTGTGATTTCCGATCGGCGTCTAACAGGCGGCTCCCCGGCTGTTTCTCAAGGCCGGGGTCATGGAAACGCAGGCGGGGGGGTCCAGGGGTCCGAGGGGTCCAGGGGTCCGAGATGTCGGGCCCGGCTGCGGCGCCCGTCACAATACGCAGAGCACGTAGCGAGCAAAGTGCGGGAGCGAGAGCGTGTAGCTCGGGGCCGGGGAGGCCATCGATACCAGGGAAATTGATCGTAATCAAGCAAGTTACAGAGAGTGAGCAGGGATTGGCCCGTCGCTATCTTCCTCCTTCCTCCTCCCTCCTTCTCCTTCCTTCTCCCTCCTTCTCCTTCCTCCTCCCTCCTCCTGCCTCCATCTTACTGCTGCGGTTTTGAGCCGCGCTGCACATTCAAACGTGACCCTGCGGCGTGACGAAGAGGCGCCATTGATGGGCTCCCAAGCGTCTCCTCTTGGGTTGACTTCTTCTAAATTTTGTTTGTTTGTGGGGTGTTTTTTTTTTTTTTGTGTGTGTGTCTTTATTCGGTTGATAACCGCTCTTTATTGACACATTCTCAGGATATTCTGACGAAAAAGCGAATCGAGGAAGGAGAAGCGCGGAAGAAAATCTGGTCCCTGAAATTCAGCTGCTGCTTTCCCCCCGCTGCGGCTCCGCTATAATTTCTCATTTGAAGACAGCGGCGTACCTGGCAGTACAGCTGCACCGTTCAAAACGCTGGCCCAATTATAGCATAACACCTAGCCTTATGGTTTCCATGGCTGCACGATGCATTTTCCCGCGGGACGCACCGTGGAGAAACGAGTGTCTTATCAACCATCACCCTGGTAATAACACTCCCTCCAGCCTCTGCCGCATGTGTCAGACCTTAACGAGAACCCTGGGTGAAATCTCTCTCCCAGTCCAGCCACAGCCATTGATTTGGACTTAATCTGTTCCCATGTGTCCTTGTGCATGTGTGTGTGTGTGTGCGTGTGTGTGTGTGCGCGCGAATGAGAGCGGGAGATTATGCACGTCTCTGTGTTTTATGGAAGCGTTTATGCTGTATGATTTAATGCATGAGTAAATCTCGAACCTTGATCAGTTTACGCTGTTTAATTGCGCCACTGACGTTATATTATATTATACATTTTAGATTATATTATCATCATAGGTGGCCGTCTGTGATGGATGACAGCAAGACGCACTTTTACAGCTGATGGCGTCGCCGGATTAGCTTTTAGCGGCAGGGAGCGGAGTTTATTACAAGTCATCAGCTACTGTTGTTGTTAGCATCTTTAGCTAACGCCAGCTGCGTGAAGGCCCGGATGGAAAATCAAAATAAGCATCTCCAATAATCTATGATAAATGTTGTCTGATGTTGCTCTGGATGGGACAGATTACAGCACATGTGAGCGCAGAATCCTTGTTTTTGATTTATCGTAGACAACTTATAGATTTATGGGCCTTGTTTGTTTTTGTTTTTTTTAGCTGAAATCCCTCCTTATCTGATGTTCCTGCCAGTTCCGGGGTCTGCGTGAGTAAATAATGATCCGTTCGCAGAAAAGTTGCGAGATCTATCAAAAAGAATAGATTTATATTATTCTTCAACCGATCCCGCTATTATAGACGAAGCTTTTCGCGCCCGTTTCTGGCGATGACGCAGCAAATAACGCAGCCCGCCTTAATGAAACGTGCTTTTCCGAGCTATTTCCTGCTGCGGATAATGTGGCGAGTTCTCCGGGCCGATGCTAATGAGGGGTAGCGCTCGGTGTTTTCCTCCGCACTTGATACGAAAGTTAAAAAGTTTAGTTTCTGATTTTCGCGTTAACGCGCCCGACCGGATCTCCGGGGCCCCGCGCCGCCCCGCATCGCGCCGCGCCGCGCCGCGCCGCGCGCACTTCACGAGCCGCATTCCTCGCCCTCCTCAGCAATCAGACCGCATCGGCTCCCGCTATCTCCCCGCTCGGGGAAGGTGGCGAGCGATCTGAGGAGGGGCCAGCCTGCGCGGGGGCACTGGGATGGGGGAAGGGCATGTCTGCTGGCAATGAGGGTGAGTAGATCAGTGCTGCTCAGCGTCTGTGAGGCGGCGATAAGATTCCAGGATTTTTCCCAGTGTGACAGGCCTGCCACCAGGCTGCCCCCCCCCCCCCCATTGCAGCAACACAACGTGGACCCCCTCCCTCTCCCCCCCCGCCCACCTGAACCTCAGCGCTGCTACACCTCAGTGGGCACCTGCAGCCACACCCGGGAGCAACTACCAACTACCCCCCCCCCCCTCCTCCCCCAGACCAACTACCAACTACCCCCCCCCCCCTTTCCCCCCCAGACCAACTACCAACTACCCCCCCCCCCCCCCCCCACACACACACACACATACACACATAAACACTAATTTTCCTCTTGGAGGCGTGAATGGGAAATAAGACTACGTGAGTGGATTCGTACACGTACGCCTGCACACCGTAGCCTCCTCATTCTCTCTGTATGGCTCACTTCTTTTTCTTTATCTCCGCCTGCCCCCCCCCCCCTCTTCCCCCAACTCCCCCCCACCCCCCATCCTCTCCCTTGGATGGCAGGTCAGGCAGTGAGCTGTGCGGGCTCAGAGGAGGTAAGGACGCCGCGGTGCACATTAATAATGAAAGGCCTCAGCCGCCGCCACTCCCCCATCCCTCCATCCCGCTCTCACACACACACACACACACACACACTCGCTCCCCCAATTGCCATGGCGATGGCACTAACCCAGCACTGTCACCAGGGGGGAAAGCAGGGGATACAGCTCCACTCTCCAACCCTCCGCTCGCCAAGCTGATCACGAACGGGTACACAAGCGCGCCATACTGGGCCTTCCACCGCTAATTAAAAACATTCGGCTCCACGGCTGCCGCACAAATCTGCATCGACGTCTCCACCTGGATATGAAAGTGCGACTACGGAGCTGTGGAAATCACCGAGAATCATTACTTAGGAAATGGAAATTCACGGCGGTGTCAGCGACCCGAGGCATCCGAATCAGTAATTACGCTAACAGCCGCGCGAGGATGACCATTTTTTATTATTTTTTTTTTAATATAAAAAGGGTTTCTAAATCAGGCCTGCTCTCACTAATCCGTGTCGTTATCCTAACTTCACCACCACCCTTAAAGGTGCAATTCAAACCACATATTTACATTTCCGCCATTATCCAGACTCGGGTCAACTTTGTCGGCGTCTGGCAGGCGGAGGCAGCAAATAAAGGTCGTATTTTTGTGATCTTGCTAATGCGGAAGGAGATCCACAAGGACCCAAAAAGAAAATAAAAACAAGACGTTTTTTTTCTACATATTTTCCCCCCAGCAGGGCGGCGGCCGGTCGCCACCAGCCTTCCCGAGAGCTAATGCTATCAGCTATTGGATTATCTGTATTGATTCCTCCTGTGGGGAAACCAATTTGCCTCAAACAAGACGCAAGACAATGAAAGACACAATAATAGGAGGGTGCGAAAGCCCACCTCAACGACAAATTGGCAGGACTAGCCATGAAATATGGCCCATAGAACAAGCAGCAAAGCTTTTTAAGGATGTTGGACGTGCACCACGTCACCTGCGGGGCGCCGGGGGCCGTCCTACAACAGCAACGCGGAGGTCACATGACCAACTTCTGGCAAATCTATATACAAAGTTCTAGAATTATCACGTGTTTGCAGCGTTTTGAATTCATTTTGGGCAAATTTTAGCGGACTCGGGACGTTAGGGTGCGAAAAAGCCGGGTTAGAAAAAAAAAAAAAAGGCGTCGCCTGGTGGATCCAAAGCACCGCCTGAGTCACATGACATGACTTCTGTCGCCATCCGATAAAAAAGCAGCGCCGCAGGAAGACACGCAGACGTCAGGCAGGTAAATTTCGACACAAATACATGCATTCCTTTTTTATTCACAAAACCAGTCCAATTTTCTAAACAAATACAAAGATTGGTTATTCTTAAAAGCTGTAGCTACCCAGCAACATAACAAAAAATCATGAAAATATAACCCAAAAAAAAAAAAAAAAAAATACACAAAATAATCGGTCATCTTGTGTCAGTGCGTTCCGTCGGGTCGACCCGGAGCGGGCGCCGTCCCCGCCCCGGGCGGTGCCGGCATGTGCTCGGTAGGGCCACAGTAACGTAAGGCTGCCAGTCTCACCACCAACTCCTCTCGCTTTCTTTTGTTGTTTGTTTGTTTGTTTGTTTTTGGAGATCCGGAAGGAGGGACGATTGGGGGGAAATTACAGCAGTGATGGTTCTGGTCTTCAGCCCGGGTCCACAGTCTCTGGAGATCGTCCCTAAAACCGTCAGAAGATTTTCACCCACTGAAACCGACCCCCCCTCCCCACCGACCCCCCCACCGTGAAATGAACCATAAAACAGACGAGGCTTTAAGTCATGTGACAGAATGACGCTTGCCGTTAGCCGCTAGGTTTGAAATATAGCTGTAAATTTACATTCTCTACACAAGTACTGTATCTTTCCACAAATGAACAACATTAACACCAAACACAGAAATTAGTTGATTGTCCAACCTCAGTCCGGCTTCCTGTTCCTGGCAACGACCAATTCCGTGTTGAAGCGATGAGGAAAAAAAAAAAAAAAAAAAATTAAGAAAAAAAAAAGAAACCAAGAAAAAAAAAAAGGTGTCGGAAAAAGGACGAAAGGTACGAAAACATAGAGGGAATGAAAACAGCTGTTTTTCTTTACGCTTCATTTTTGGTTCAAGAAATAAGCAGGTGCTCGACCCGACGCGGTTTTCCTCTTTTTTTCTGAAAGTTCAGTTTTGTTTTGTTTTTTCCAGTAATTTTATTAGTCGCTCGTTTGTTGTTGTTGTTTTTTTTTTAATAACCAGTGTCTGTTTTCCGGAGACAATCCAGGCGTTGGCATTGCACTTGATGGCTGAGCTTTGGGTGGTGGGGAGGGATGAGGAGGAAGAGGAGGAGGAAGAGTCCTACTGGAACCACCGGAACGCCGCTCCTGTAGGAAGCATCACCTTCTTGGAGAAAAAGAAGACAGGGTCGGGGGGGGTGGGTGGGGGGGGAGAAGTCACTGTTAATGTGGAGGGAGACGCAGGTTCAACAGCAGTTCATACGCTTAATGATGGGGTCAAAGGTCACGCTGATAAACACCAGCGATAAACACCCTGATTCCTTCCATATCCTCAGAGTTCTTGTGGATTCCGAACCGCCCTAAGAGCAGAATTCCATCCCGGCCTCTCGGAAAACACAACAGGCCACATTTATTATTTAGCCGTCCGGCGCTGCTGTTCCGACCATCACCCATGATCGAGCCGCTTCCTCTCCATTACCCATCGCTCTTTGCGCCTATCAGCGCGCCGTGCGCACGCACGCACGCACACGCACGCACGCAGGTGCAGGGATCAGCGGCGGCCGCTGCATTTCCGCAGCGTGGAATCTTCTTCCGTTAGCCAGATCCGCCTGGAGCCGAGGAGCTTGGCAAACATTTGTGCACCCACACACGCTCTCGCGCCCGGCCAATATGTATTCAAGTGCAGGCGCACTCCTCCACACGCGGTGCACGTGCACATTCGCGCGCACTCACAATACACCTCCGGAATCGCGCCGAAACCGCCAGGCTGCTAACGTGCAATCCTCGTCCAGGCTCGGTTTTCCAGGGGTCTTAATCGGGAACGCTGGACGGAGCCACGTCTGAGGGGACGCTAACGTGCCCGTCTGGAACCGGAAGCCACACCAGCAAAGTTCGTGCACATTCGGTCCACTCGGAAACACCTTTAATTACAGCTTCCCGCCTTCTATTACGGCGTTCCGGAGAACTGACAAGTGGCGCCGCGGCTTTCACTTCAGTCGGGAATGATCTGACAGTCGGAGCCACCGAGCTGCTCCCGGCGCTCCGCGCTTGTTTGACCCGGTTTGATTAATAAATGCAGGTTTTTGCGGGTTTCCAGGATAACCTGGATGAATCGTCCGTACCTCTCCGTGCCCCCCCCCCCCCGCCGCCCCTCCCGACCTGACGTAACGCGTGTGGGACGTGGGGGCTCCATGGAACGGCGGATGCTGCTTTCTCCCATTATCAAAGGCGAGGAATCAGTGGGGGGGGGCAGCAGGTTCAAACAGGAGGGATCTGTGGGTGTGAAATGGCCAATCAATAAAATCAATGATTTGTTCTTCCCAAACGAGGCGAGCGGGGGGGGGGGGGGGGGGGGGGAGGTTTTTATTATTTCCTAGTTTAGCCTGAAGGCTCCACCACGTGCACGCGTTTGGGGTCGCTGTCGGCAACATCCCGCCCGAACATCCTGACCTCCGCTGGGAATAAATCCGAAAGGAAGAAAGCGCACCTGGATGCGTGAGCACGTGCACGTGATGACACCGGCGCTTCTGTTGTGGACCAAAGCTGACCTCCGACCCCCTTTGATGAGAGGCTGGCGTGACGTTGTGGCTGCCTTCATGCCCCTCCCCCCTACACATCCACCTATCTTGGTGTCCATCTACATGCCTGTCACTCCGCATGAGCGTCTCCTGCCCCCCCCCCACGGACGCCGGTAGTCTTTAAACAGCGCCGGCGTTTCTTTAACAAGTTTCTGATCCCAAAGGATCCCGTCAGCTCCTGACTCAGCTGTTTCCGTCCGTCCCGACCCCGCGCAGCGAACGCACAGCGACACACAAACAACAGCAACTGCCCCCCCACCCCGGCTCCGCGGCTGAGACTGACACGACTGGAGGGTATTAGAGCAGAAAGGATCTGCCTTCCCACTCTCGAATGTAGCATTCCCAGAATAAATCCAGACATCTTCAGCCAGAGAGCGAGGAGGTGGCGAAGGCCTCGGCGTGCTAACTCCCCCTCACTTGCCAATTTTACGCTCCTCTTTGAGCCGCCGTGCGCTTCCAATAGAAACCGTCAACACCCTTAAAATAAGCACGGCGCTGCTGGACCGCGCTCCGGTACCGACGTGAAGCTCCCGCACACGTGAGCCGCACCTGACGGAGCGACGCCGCGCGGGGGGGGGGGGCGTGACACGCAGCTCGCCACGGACGTCCTGGCGCAGGGGCGGGAGCTTTTAAGGACAAACTTCCTCCGCAGATGAAAAACAACTGACAAGGTTACGTAATCCGCTCCGTCCTGGCATTTGGGATTTCCTGCTGACTCCCTGGTCTCTGTCCTGACGCAGCACTTCCTGCGTGAATCTCGTCCTCTGACATTTAGCCGGCGCCGATGACATCACGCGCACCGACAGCGCGGCTGCGTTCTCTGATCGAATCGCCCGACGAACACAAAGCGGTGACTTGATAACGCTTGATGCTAATGGGGAATGCCGAGACTCCAGGACAGACACGAGGCACGGAATGCCGGAACGTTGGCGTAATCGCATTTCACCGGGTCCGGGACGGAAACAGCTCCGGTTACCGACTTCTCTGAAAGTTAAAGAGATTGTCCCGAACATTTAAACCGTTCTAGCGCAGAGCTCTAGCATAAGGCGACGATCCATCGCGCATCTGCCCGACGACAGGACAAACGCACGGGGCGACTTCGCTGTCCCGTGTGGTCGTTAGGGGAACTTCCTGGTTCTATTCATGCATTTTCAACAGCGCTACCGACACAGAGGTGAAAACTGCTACAATGCTAGCGGGGCCCCTATACAACAGTGTTGAAACAGGTATAATTGGGTCCGTACGGATCATCCTTAGGGTGCAGCTCAAGTCCCCGGATGTCCGGAGACGCCCCGGTAAAAAGTCCGCGACTCACACTGTTGTGACCCATTAGAAGGATCAAATATTCACGCTGTTGTTTACGACGTTCCAATCTGGAGTTTCTCGGGGTGGCCTGGTTCGACCCATAGCTCGGATGCCAATAAATAAACCCAAACCAAGAGATGGAATCATTTCATAATCTTGTAATCTTACAGTCAGCTAAGACACAACGCGCTTTTATCTCACACCTGCTGCAGATCTAATGTTTCTGCAGCATCGGGAATCCACCTGTGGTGAGTCTAGTGTGCCTGGGTTTCTTTTTTGATGGTGCACGTGAGCGTGTTTCTTATGAAAACAGCAGCAGCGTGGAACTTTCTGAGCAGCGTGGCGTCTGGCGTCGATGTTCATGAATACCACAGCACATTTGGATCAGGTATCTTTGAATTTCACGCCTCCCCATAGTGAGGACATCGATCGCAAATCCCAAATTAAAATGAAATTCCTCTTGGTTGGAGGCGCCGAGCGTCCGCGCTAGCGCGCTAACGCGCTTCGCCGCCGTGGTGAATCATCATCAGACAATCGAAGCCTCTCGTTTATTTGCGACTGAACAAAACAGCACTGGCGGATATTCAGCCTTTCAGTGTGTGAGAAAGAGACTTTTCCTGCAGTTAATTTGATGTGGCACAAATTATGACCTCACTCTAGACTCTTTTAACAGCAGCCGGCTCCGACAAAAAGGGGTCACTGATACAGGAAAGTTGTAAAATAACAAGCGGGCCATTTTTTAACTCACCATTCTCCCAGTCATCACTTTAATGTTAGATAGCATCCCTCAGAGGAGCAAATGGGAGGGACTTGCTTCCAAAATTCAAACGTGTGTCAAGAAAAACAACATAAAATCGCACATTTGTTAGCTAAATAAGCTAAATAGCTGAAGACACAAGTATGTCAGCGGGTTATTTGAACTGCTAAAGATCTGAAAAACCCTCATCATGTTCACGTCCAACCAACACCCAGCGCTAGCTGCCCTGCGCCGTCACCGTTGGCCAAATTTGGCATTTACGAACTCACTTTGAGCCACTTGGCAGCAACATTTCTGACTGCAAAAGAGGGGATAAACAGTTAGCATCAATCATTCGCTGGAGGGGAACGTAAAGCCATTAGTTTAAAGCGCCGATCCAGTTTGAGTCCATTAGGATTCACCACCGTTCACATTCGCTCCGAGTCAGCGTGCGCGCCGCATTACGTAACATAAAGCGCCACACATGCATTGATCACTGTGTTATTTTCCCTTGAGGTGGGACAACTGCTGGAATTGATTCCATGATTGGTGGTTGTGTTAGCACAGCCAGTGTTAGTTAGGCCACCGAGAGCGTCCGAGGTAACAGGCGAGAACGTTCTGGAGACGCGTTTAGGACTGTCACTGGAATGAGGGCCAGCAGAGTGTGTGTGTGTGTGTGTGTGTGGGGGGGGGGGTTACATGAGCCACGCTGACACCTGGTGCTCCAGATGACAGCTCTGTGGCCAGATGGACCTTGTTACATGCAACCCCCCACCCACCCACCGCCACAAACACACTCATGCACGTGCAATTCCACGCAAAAAAAACCCAACCACGCTATGTGCATATATTGACAATTAGCGCCACTCTGCCTGCGCACGTGTTTCTCCGGCACTTTTCCGAACACATGCTCAGGCGAGCAGAAGGAGGGCGCGGCGGCCAGACGGCCGACGCTCGGCCGAGCGGCGACGTGACGCTGAAAACCCGGGGAACGGCGTTGAGTTTAAGCTCCTGAATTAGCCGCGGAACTGAAAGACTGGGTGATTGTGGGTAACAGATTAGAGCGACCCCACGGCGCGCTCGCCCTCCGCCCTGGACCTCACCACCTGTCATTTCCCGGCTTATGCGGCTCCATCCTATAAACCCTCCTAGCGCCGACCGCATCACGCAGATATCGACGCCATTAGCCGAACACATCGACGTAAACATGCTAGCATCTCTGGGAATGTTTAAGGAGGACACCCTTCACCCTTCTCCTACCTCCAGAGCGGCGGAGGGCTTCTTCTTCAGTTCCTCACATTTGCGGAATTTGCAGATCTGGTGGCCCGTTTTGCGGTTCCGGCAGCTGCTGCACTGCTCGCAGTTAATTCTCCGTCGGCACGGCGGGCACATGCCGCAGCGCTTCCGCTTCTTCTTGCCGGAGTTGATGGCGGAGGCCAGCTCGCTCTGCGCCGGGTACTCGGCCAGGCCGGCCATGTGCAGCGCGCTGTCCGCCAGAAACACTCCGGCGGGCGTCATGATGAAAAGCCCCGGGTTGAAGGGAAAACCACCACCTACTCCGTATGGGAAGTCAACCGGACCACCTACGGCGTCCGTGACAGACGTACCTTCCAAGTCGCCGGCCCCCGAACCGGCGTCGCCGCCGCCGACCCCGACTCCCATGCCCCCGGGCAGGAGCATGTGCTCCATGCCGGCCCGCTTTAATAACGCCGCCGCCTGAGCGAAGTGCAGCAGGCCGTTCTGTCCCTCTAGAACCTGTTCTAGGGTTCGGTCCAACTTGGTCGCCGCCAGCGCCGCCGAGACGGCGGGCTGCGGCTGCGGGGGCGGCTGCTGTTTGGCCGAGTGGCTTTTAGCCTCGGCGTTGTTCGTGTGTCCATTGGCGTTGGCGGCGGAGACGGCCGTGTACTGGGAGAGGGTGCGGGAGTTCTTCAGGCTCCGGCTGAGCGGCGCGCTGATGATGCCGCTGCGGTTCCGCCGCTCAACCACAGGAGAGCCCTCTTTGCGCTTACTCCGCTCCTGGTCTTCTGTCCGGACCCCCTCCGACAGCCCACTAGACATGGTCCAGAACGCCTGGGTCGGGGTGAGGGTGGAAAGGGGGGGAGCGAGGAAGGGGGAGCAGAGACCTTTTCACAGCCCGTTCTGGTTTTCCCCGGTGAGATCCGTTCCGATCAGCCAGCCGGGCCCCCAAAGCCTTGTGCCCACTCTATAGCTCCGGCCTCATCCACGTCCTTCCATGAGCCATCTGGAAGCTTCACACAGGGAGAGAAAAGACGTCAGCGTCCAAACAGAAACATCTCACATTTCTGATGTGTTGGGATTCATTCGTGCACGTTTATGGACGCCCAGTAAAACCAGGTGGCCCGTCGGGCGTGCTGCTCCTCCAGGTCACCTGACAAGTCAGCAAAAGTAACGTTTCTCTCTCTGACTCAGGCGTTTAGTAGAATTTGACGGGTTCTTGTCACGAAGAGAAAGGCCGAATCTGTGGGCCGGTGATTCGGAAACATTTGATCGGACGAGGCGACGCTAAACCGGATTCACCGGGCTGCTAACAGCCGACGCCGCGCCGGGCGGCGACGCGGTGACGCACGCCGACTTTTAGCAAAAGGCTCCTGAGAGCGTTGATCTGCGAGCAGAAAAAGCGAGCTGTTATTCTCCTGACCTGTCCGTGTTCACAAACAAGCCCACCACCCTCCCACAGAAACGCTGAGGAAATGGCCGGGCCAGTCCTTATAAGGGAAACAAAGGGAAGGGGGGGGACTGGAGAGGGGGGGTGTCTGTGCAGTGTGTGGAAATTGGAAGGCCAGAATTAGTGGGAGGTAAAGCTTCAAAGGCAAGAGAACAGCCCCCACATTCTCACCAGCTCAGGGGGATGTGGCGCCAGTGAACCAGAGCCAGCTCCGCAGCCCCTCAGCCCTGTGGATTCGGTTTCTCTCCGGAGCGCCGGTGCAGGACTCTGGTTTCCTGAACGCGCCTCAAACCGACGGCGTCTCGGCCGAGCCGCGAAATCGTTAAAAGCGCGGCGTGCGCGGTGGCCTCCGAGCACTTTTTGACCGATATTGACAACGTCTCCGCGTCCAACTTGTGAATTCCGAAGTCAAAAATGGAAATGTGAAGGATTTACTATTGGGCAGCAGATTTGGTTCTATGGGTTGTTTATTGTTTGTTTTTTTTTTTTTCCCCATCAACCATGTAAATGCTTAATCAGCGCGAGTATTCCTCGGAATTAACGGTCGAATCATCTGGAACGTCGACCTGGAGGTGAGAAAGTTCACCATCAAAGCGGAGGGAAACGGATCTGCTGCATGCTAATTCAGCCAGGAAATGAGCCCCACTGCCGACGTGCCGGCATCGGAGGATTTATCTTTTAAGAAATGTTGCTACCCAAACGGGGGGGGGGGGGGGGGGGTGGGGGGTGGGGGGGGGGGGTCGGGGGGGTCAGTCGTGGTGCGGACGTGACGCGATCCTTTAAAGTGCCGCCGACTTGCTTTGCGTCAATCCCAGCAACACCTGCTGCGCGTGACGATGAGACGGTGGTGACACATTTGGCGCGAGCACACACACACACACACACACACACACACACACACACACACGCAGAGGCTCGCGCATCATTTTCTCCGGGGGTGGGGGGTAGTTGATGTAAACCACCCTAAGTTTGGAACGCTGTTAACACTGGTAATGCTGCCGTTCACATTAAGGCCTCACGCCTCACGTCTCCAAATGAACTCGTCGGGGACTATAATTAGAGCCGACGGCACACGAGAGCCGCACTCACGGCACCTGCAGCTGTCTCAGCACAAAAACAGGCGGAAATATCAGAGTCCAACGTGTCCCGGTTACGGTTCATGTGTCCCCACACCACGGAGGAGACAAAAAAAAGGTAAAAAACGCCGTCCACGTGACGGACCGGCGCCCTCCAGCCATGAAAGGACCCAGAGAAATAGTGAGCCAGGAACATCGGCGGCGCGTTTGTGGCCCCAACAAACGGTCTCCTTAGACTAAAGAATCGCCCGGAGTAGCTGTCGGAACGTTTACGGACCCGAGAGGCAGGTGGGGTAATACGGATAATGAAAGCTCCGTTAGCTGAAGGGGGGGTCAGGTAAGTATTGACATGTGATAGTATCTGACAAAAGATCAACACACATTAAAATTATGGCTCCGAGCTGACTGGAATAACATATAGCTGTAGTAAAGCCGGTCGGTGAAGGAGGTTTGGCCCCTCCTGAACACCGTACTGATCTCATCATGTGGCTAGCAGCTAGCATCATCTCAGCATGTACGCACAGTGACCTTCACACCAACGTCGCTAATCTCTCAATAATGCAATAATGGGCTGTTTGGTTAAACTAAATCGGCATCCGTCCATCAGTTTTCGAGCTTCTGCTTCATCTGCTTGAGCGATGAAGACGACCTGTCGTTAGCTAAACCGCCCCTGAACCTGGAGTGTGTGTCCACAGGAACCTAAAATGTAGCGTCAGTACGGGTAGAAAATGCCGCTGCCACAGTGGACGCGGCCTAAAGCGCCTTACTTCCGCCTGCCTGGGCGCAGCACACGTGCACGCCTAAATTCTCACACCAGTAGGCGTGAGAATCTTTTTTTGGGGCATTTTGGCGCGTGCGAGTGCAGGTGTATCTGCGGCGCAGCTTGGCGCAGTGGTAAAGTAGGTGGAATAGACAATTAGGAGGTGCATCACAGCTGATTTCAGTCACGGCCAATTACACCGGCTCCTCCGGTTTCCTTTCAGAAGACCTCGGCGTCGCGTCGATTTTTGGCACATTAGCTGATGCGACTCGAAAGCGTCGTTTGGTTTTTCCACCATTGATTAAATGACACGCTAGCAAAGAACGTTCACCTGATATCAAACGCTGAAACCACATTAAAGCGCGGAACAGACGGCCCCGGATCCACCGCGCACTTTACGGACGCGTTCGCAACGGCATTGATTTGGAAGTGTTAATAAATGAAAAGCACTGAGAGCTTTGCCTGCGCATGTTTACTTTCTAATGATTAATTAAATAGCCTAAGCTCCCGTGTAAATGCTGGTGTCACACACGCCGGCCTCGCACGGGCGGCCGGGGCTCAAACCCAGAAGCTTTTCGCTCCGCACATTTATTTGTCATAACACAGACCAGAAAATAAGTTCAATAGGTCAGCGCACGTTGCGCCCTCGCACGCCCTCGCACGCCAGAACCCCTCAGATATCCTGGAAACCATGGTGCGAGGGCAGAACCAAGCTGCTGGTGCCGGAGAGAATTAGCAACCCGTCACAACGGAGCGGATGGACGGGAGGGTACTGAGCTAGGAGGCTAACGCGCCTATGATGTCGGAGGCTAGCAGCCGGAACAACATCCGGGCAGACGGTGGGAGTAAAGAGAGCTCCATCCGATTCCCGGTTAAATGATGAGTCCTTCCCGACGGGCGGAACGGTCCTGGCAGGACGCCGTCGGCACAATGACACTTGTGTGAGCCTGAACGGCTCATTTAGCACGCGGCCCTCTCAGGTGTCTCCCGTTATAGTCGCCGCACTCTCCACCACAACACAAACGTCTGTACGTTCCCGGAGCCCGAGGACGGATGGACGCTAGGACCGGCTCGATCGCCGGGCGCCGGAGGAAACGGGGGCAAGTGGCGGGGAAGAGGGTTCGGCCCGCTCGCCGCCAGAAACCCAAACGCCGTGATTAGCAGAATCTGGAATGTTGGTCGATCCTGGGTGTTTAAATATTCATCACGCACTTATTGGTCCTCGCAGTACGCCCGGCGACGTGATGAGATCAACTTTAAGAGACGATAATCCTTTATCAGTGTCAGCGCGCGGGGGGAAATTGCACGTCCCTTCAGGAGGAGAGAAAAAAAGAAAAAAAAAAGAAACCCTGAATTATTTAGCGTTCATTTTAATATGCTAAGTGACCAAATCTGGCTCACATCCTCGCAGTCACCTCCTCCTCCTCGGGCTCCTCAAAGTCTTGAATAAGTTCCCTCCGCTGACGTCACTGCCGGTGCAGGTGCCAGGTCGCGGCTTCTTTTTTTTCTCCCTCTCTTTTTTTTTTTTTTACGGCAGTGGGAACCAAAATATTATCTCATTTCCTATAAGAGAGTGTGGTTTTTGTGGGGTTTTGCGGGTTTCTTTGTTTTGGCCCGTCACGAAGTGTTGAGCAGCAGCTCCAGAGGCGGAAGGCGATGATGCGGATGCGCCACCTCCACCTCCACCTCCACCTCTCCCCGGGCAGACGCGCTGTCTGCGGACTCTGTCTCCGCGAGCGACGCGCACTCTCCAGCCCTCCTAACCCCCTGGCGGCAGACGCGCGCGCACGCGCAGGACGCGCACGAACGCGGAAGAAGTTAAATAGCCTGGTGATAATAATTAGACTTGAGGCTTCACCTATTGTCCACAGCCCGCCGCGTCCTCCGCTCCTTAATGAGGCGGCGCGCACAGAAGTTGCAGGGAATAAACAAGCGCGCACGAAGGCTTCGGCTCCGAATCATCCAGCAACGTGCTCGAAGCGGCGGGAACCAAAGCAGCCCACACCTGGCAACTTTCTCACGGCAATGAGAAAGGGACAAACCGCAAAAAAAAGAGAGCAGGTGACACGAATTCCTCCCCCATTTTGACTCGGTTCTCGTTCTCAAGTTTGCCGAGAAGTTGAATTAAATTCGGCGGCGACTGAAAGAGCCATATGGAACGAGGTGATTGCTCCGGCTGGAAGCGTCAAGTTTGATCCGCATCATTAACAGCTGATTCACAATAAAGCACCGGGCGTCGGTGGCGCAGGGTGCCGATCATCCGTGTCGGTGGCTCGACACACACAAACGCTGCTTCGGAGGGGAAAAACAACCAAAAAACAAACCAAGACATCGGAAAATGTCCAGCGGGGAACGATTAAACGGAATCTGCTTGGTAAAGCATCACACAAAAGCAGCTTTTTCGAGATTAAGCCCAGGAAAATAGCTTCCTTTTGTCCGGACACGCTGATCCGGGAGCGCGGTCGCCCCTCTGCTCCGCGGTCGCGCATTTACGGACGAGAGCCCCCGACTCCCCCGGCCATAACTTGATGATCATATCAGAGGATGACATCCCAACTTTCAGCAGACTTCAACAAAGTCTGACACCCCCTCTCGCACCCATCCCGCGCCGCCCACCCCCCCGTTCTATATCTACATATTTGCAAACATGGAGCCGGTTTTATTCGCACCTACCAAAGCAGATCCGAGCAGAGAGGGGAGGGCTCCCACAGTCCGAGCGGTCCGTCTCAGACTGTCGTGCACAACGGTGACAAAACGGTGGTGGTGGTGGGGGGGGGCACAGCCAAGAGAGCGAGGAAAAAAGCTTAGTTTCCGAGAACACAATCCTACAAAGTGTGTGCTGGTTACCGGCAGGCGCGGGCCGGGGAAGAGCGGATCGGCCGTCGGTGGTTCGCAGGAAAAGCGCACTTTCTGTGAGGCTGAACGCGTGGGTTCCCCCAGCTCTCTCGGTCCTCGATCCCACCTCTACATCCTCGCTCGCGGAGAGGAACATGCAAACACATTTCATAGATTTTTGGGGCTTCGCGGAAAAAGCGAACTGGATTTCTCGGGACGGGAGAGGAGACGGCGCGACAGGAGAGAGAGGGAGGGAGAGAGGGAGAGGGAGGGAGGGAGGGAGAGGGAGGGAGAGAGGGACAGAGGGAGGGAGAGAGGGAGGAGAGGGGAGAGGGAGAGGGAGGAGAGAGAGAGAGGGAGGGATAGAGGGACAGAGGGAGAGAGAGGGAGGGAGGGATAGAGAGAGAGAGGGACAGAGAGAAGGAGGGATAGAGAGAGGGAGGGGGAGAGGGAGGGAGAGAGAGAGAGGGAGGGAGAGGGAGAGAGGGGGGGGATAGAGAGAGGGAGGGAGGGAGAGAGGGGGGGGATAGAGAGAGGGAGAGGGGGGGAGAGGGAGGGAGAGAGGGAGGGAGAGGGACAGAGGGAGGGAAAGAGAGGGGGAGAGGGAGAGAGGGAGGGAGGGAGAGGGAGGGAGGAGAGGGAGGGGGAGAGGGACAGAGGGAGGGGGAGAGGGAGAGAGGGAGGAGAGGGAGGGAGAGAGAGGGACAGAGAGAGGGAGGGATAGAGAGAGAGAGGGAGGGAGAGGGAGAGGGGGAGAGAGAGAGAGGGAGGGAGAGAGAGAGGGACAGAGGGGGAGAGGGACAGAGGGAGGGAGGGAGAGGGAGAGAGAGGGAGGGAGAGAGAGAGAGGGAGGGGGAGAGGGACAGAGGGAGGGAGAGAGAGGGAGGGAGAGAGAGAGAGGGAGAGGGGGAGAGAGAGAGGGAGAGGTGTTTATGAGAAGAGGGAAAATGCTGATTAAACCGAGATAAGCGGTGGTGATTAGCGTGATACACGTGTAGAAACGTTTCTATGACTTGATGGGATGTTCCATCAGGGGTGGGATCTGACTCCAACCCTTCGTGTACAGGTGTAAAACATCTGTCTGACATGATGACATGTTGTTATTGGTTTTATTCCGTCTGGACTAAAGTCACAAGCTTGATAGAAACTAAAGGACCAAAATACACCTGGCGTAGCTCGGGAAGCTCCTGTGGACCTCCTGTGTCTGCTGGTGAGGAGCCTGCGGTTCTGCATTCTGACCACTAGATGCCACCAAATCCAACACGAGGAGCCTCCAAAGCGCCTGGGAACCACCAGCTCTCCTGCTCCAGGACCAGGTTCTCGTCAATTCCAATCCTGGATCCTGTGTTTGATCCAGAGTCCCAGTGTGAAGAGAGCGAAGACATCAGGAGCATCACATCAGGAGCATCACATCAGGAGCATCACATCAAGAGCATCACATCAGGAGTATCACATCAGGAATATCACATCAGGAATATCACATCAGGAGCATCACATCAGGAGCATCACATCAGGAGCATCACATCAGGAGTATCACATCAGGAATATCACATCAGGAGCATCACATCAGGAGCATCACATCAGGAATATCACATCAGGAGCATCACATCAGGAGTATCACATCAGGAGCATCACATCAGGAGTATCACATCAGGAGCATCACATCAGGAGTATCACATCAGGAGCATCACATCAGGAGCATCACATCAGGAGTATCACATCAGGAGCATCACATCAGGAGTATCACATCAGGAGCATCACATCAGGAGTATCACATCAGGAGCTCCTTGTGTAACAGGGATGAAAGTAACGGAGACCTTATTAAAGAGGAACGTTTCTAATGAAGAACGTTATTAAAGAGGAACATTATTAAAGAGGAACGTTCCTAACGAGGAACGTTATTAAAGAGGAACGTTATTAAAGAGGAACGTTCCTAACGAGGAACGTTATTAAAGAGGAACGTTCCTAACGAGGAACGTTATTAAAGAGGAACGTTATTAAAGAGGAACGTTCCTAACGAGGAACGTTATTAAAGAGGAACGTTCTAACGAGGAACATTATTAAAGAGGAACGTTCCAAAAGAGGAATGTTATTAAAGAGGAATGTTATTAAAGAGGAACATTCCTAAAGAGGAACGTTATTAAAGAGGAACGTTTCTAACGAGGAACATTATTAAAGAGGAACGTTCCAAAAGAGGAATGTTATTAAAGAGGAATGTTCCTAAAGAGAAATGTTATTAAAGAGGAACGTTCTTAAAGAGGAATGTTATTAAAAAGGAACATTCCGAAAGAGTAAAATAATTAAAGAGGAACGTTTTTTAAGAGGAACCTTCTTAAAAAGGAACGTTATTAATGAGGAACGTTATTAATGAGGAACGTTATTAATGAGGAACGTTCTTAAAGAGGAACGTTCTTAAAGAGTAAATTAATTAAAGAGGAACATTCTTAAAGAGGAAAAAAAATAGAGGAACCAAAATAAAAGAGGAACATGGCGTCTCTGATCAGGATGGAGAGAACTCTGACCCCGGACCAAACAACACTGGTCAGGTCTTTTAGAGCATTTTCATTTCTTTATCAGGGTTCCGTTCAGGGTTCCGTTCAGGGTTCCGTTCAGGGTTCTTCATCAGGTTCGTGTTTTTACATTTTATATGATCTATACATCCATTAGAAATAGACACACAAAGGGAAAACATGTACAGGTCGGGTTTGCATAGAATGAGCTGTCAAGTTACATAAAAATGAGGCACTTAATACTAATTCAAGACATAAAGCGTGTGTGCGTGCGTGCGTGTATGTGTGCGTGTGTGCGGTGTGTGTGTGTGTGTGTGTGGGGAGGGGGGGCTGCGAGCTATTTTGGGATGTTCCGGTGAAATGTCCCTTTAAGCGGCTGTTTTCACGCGCTCGGTGGAACAAAAGTGAAGCCGAGGCTCCTCCGACAGGAAGCGCGTCTCCTCCGCTCCGCTCCGCTCCCAGGCTCCAGTCCGGCTCTTCCCGGCGGCCCGTCTGCTGGCGGGCGGCCAGCCCAAGTGTGTGGAAATGACACCACCAGGGCGGCAGAGATTTTCCTTCATTTCTCTCCTTCCCGATCGCAGCCCGGCTGACATTGGCTGGAAAGTGGAGCAGCTCGTCAGGGACAATCAATGCCAATCGATCGGGCTGCGCGGCGGAGGCTCCAGAGCTGGAAAAATATCGCGGGGAGAGAGGGCGAGAGAGGCCGAGACTGACACGGAGAGAGAGAGAGAGGAGAGAGAGAGTGCGTGTCTGTGCGTGCGTGTGCGCGCGCGCGCGCTCAGCCAACTGTCGGTAGCCAACCAGCCTCCCTGCAAACAAATATGCTGTGGCTCTCATAAACACGACGCGCGCTCACGCACTCACAGCAGTAGGAAAGTTTGGAAACGTGCACCGAAGTATTTTGACAGTTCGTGGAGGTAAAAAATACGATGTGACGACGACATTAATCATTAAAGCGCAGCAGCAGGTGGGATTCAAAGCCAGCAAATGTGGTGAAACCCAACAAGTTGTTGTGTTGACATGAAAATGTATCACAAAGTATCTAAAAATGTCTATATAATCTGTTTTATTAGAGCTAAAGCAGGCGCAGCATTGGGAGTGTTACATGTGATAATGGCCTTATTAATGGAAATAATAAACCTGCAGTAAAAACATCATAAACCTTCACCTGAAGTTACAGAATGAAGCTCATTTATTACAATTTACTGTTACGCTGCCATTGGATCAGTTCAGAAAAGAACAATTCATTTGGTTTATAATTAAACTTCATGACCTGAGTCTTGATACTTTTGTTTTATTCCCTTTAAATGAACAGAAAACGTCATTATGGAACCGTGGGACCACGTAAACAGAGGTTTAACAAAGGAGAAGGCGGAAATAGTGCGTTTCTTTATGACCATTCGGGTTAGAAGAGGATATTTTATATAAGATGTGAAGACGTGTTTGACCCCCAACACGACCTCTCAAGGTCGGGGCACTAAAGTCAGACACTGATTTCCAGCAGCACCACAGTACAACACCTATAGCATCTATGCTAACAGCCACGTGCACTTTCACTGTGATGAAGCGACACCACGCGGTTCTGGAGGTTCTTGACACAACCAGTGAAAAAAAAACAGGTTCAAGTAAATCCTGTTGTTATTGACACGTGTCGTCATAACAACAGGAAACATTCCTGCTCCTTGAAATCCTTGAATCCTGGAAAGGTCTATTTGTATCCTTCTTGGGTTAAAATTGGGGCTCTGGTTTGAAATAAGAGTCGCGCACGGATGGATGGACGAGAGGAAGCGTCGCGCTGTGACTCTCGGACGTCTTCTGGTGGGAGCGCTGACGCCCGCAGGCAGCAGCCACACTCGCCCCTTTGTTGTTTTCCTTCTGCGCAGGGAGGAAGGGGACTTTCCTGAGCCGGAGAGGAGGATTAGCATAGCGAGGCCTCCATCTCCAGCTGCACACATGACCAGCAACGCAGGAAAGCCCCCCGAAGACCTCCCGAAAGAGAGGCACGTGAGGGCTGATGGGAAGTGGGGCGAGACAGCGGCACTGGCTCTCAGCAGCAGCGTCGGGGCCTCGTAAACCCTCCAAATGATCACAGTAAAACACCCAGTCGCAGGAACATCTGGCAAATGGCGCCGAAACCTGCAGCCCCTTCATCTCGGAGCCAGTTCGTGCACCAACGCCATCGCCTTCGCCCACGGGCCGGTCTCTGTCGTCAGGTGATGTCACTTCCTGAAGAATGCCAGACGCCCTCTGTCATCAAGCTTTACCAGCTGTTGGTTACCCGTGAGTTCCACTCGCCCTTCCTTTCTACCGCGTCCAGGAAGCCACCGTGGAGAGAAAAACAATTCCAGCATATATTAAAGCAAAACAAGCTGCCTCGCACATTTATTTAGCCGTCAAACGCACGGCAGATCCGGCCGCCGCGCCTCTTTTCCCCCTTCAGTGCTAAACTAAGCTAAACGTCTCCTGGGTTTGGCTCAACGCACAGATGTTGGTGGAAGCCATCAAAGTCTCCAAAACTCCCCAAACGTTCGTTCGTCTTGTTAAAAAAGTGAAACCAGCTGTAAGTTTTTGATATTAAAACACTTGATTAGGCGATTAAAGAAGGGGGGAAACAGTTTAAGGTGATAAATTAGCTAGTTTTCTTTATTTTGACAGCACTGGCATTGTTATTAAAGGTCTCTACGTCTGTAATATATAATGTAAATATTGTAAGTGAGACATTAATGTGGTTTGGTGCATTCGCTCTCCTCACATCACTTTGCCACTTCAAGGATCTTTTCAAGCCAAAGCAGGAGCTGTTCTGAAGCTCAACGTCAGATTTTGTGCCAAAACCTTTTGTAAATATTCTTAATTTCATTCCAGTTTTCTCAAAATTTCAAAATTAACAGTATATTTTCTTCTTCCCTTTCATCACCACTCTGTAATTTGTCGCTCCCGCCATTATTGGCAACTTCAAGGACAAACCTTGTGCACCTCAGATGGATATTGAACGCTGCTGTCGATTAAAGTGGAGTGTTGGAGGGTTGCTGGTGTCCTTTTCCCTCCCTTCACTCCTTCTGTGGTGCAGAGAGACACCCCCCCTTCCCCCCCAAGCCACCCTTTGGGGTTGCTGATATAAATACAAATACTGTCCCTCCTGATGCGGGACTGCGGTTTAAATCCGGGACTACAGCACCATCTAGTGGCGAGACGCCAGAACCGCTGGCAGCAATATTTACCAAGTTAAGAAACAGAATATAATGATGATTTCCTGAGTCCTAGTGAGTTCAGTGGGCGGTGAGATGTGAAGAATTAAAAACAAAATCAACCAAAAAACACATTAGCAGTCGGTTCGTGACGGAGTTAATCGTGAAGTTAAGTCGCCTGATCGGCGGATTAATTTACAGACGACGTTCTGTGGCTGTGACGTCATCGTAACCCCTAAAGACAGACGATAATTTTATTGAAATTACTTATTAATGTTCAGCGGGATGGCAGCTGCGTTGCATTAATGTACTGAAGACCTGAGACTTAAGTTAATCAAATTCATTCAATCTGTTTTTCTTCTTGTAAACTTGGAAGAGTTTAGGGCTGCATTAGAAAACAGTCAAACGGGCTGTAACAATATCAGCTTCAAAGCTAGAAAAAAAACACTCCGAGATCGGCTATCAGACAGTTTGGGGAGGAAATAAAACCGATAAGACAATAATGAGCATGTTATCAGGGCACGAGACAGCGCCCCCTGTCGGCGACCAGCGGCATCGCAGCCGATATCTGGTGTGTTTATTCCAATTCTATGTGGATGAAGGTAAAACAAGAGGAGAGCGTCAGTAATGTTTGCTTTTTTAGTATTTTGAGGGTCACTCTTTTCATTCATAAACGCGTTAATAATATGAATTCACATTTCATTTGAAAAAGAATCCGGCTCGAGGGAGACACGAGGCATAATAATCTAGTAAAAGCTGTAAAGACGCATGCGAAATGTGACGGGGATTCATTCGATATTTGCAATAATCCACTGTCGCTCCCGCAGCACAAACTGGCCGCATCCTGAACAACACAAACCGTGCACGCAGTAAGCCAATAAATCCCTGGAATCACGCATACCGGGGATGCGCGCGGGGCGTGCGTGGGGGGCAACCCCGACTCTGCCTCAGCCTCCATCTGATGGTAACATCAGGCAGTCCCGTGAAACATTTGCGTGGGAGTTCCCTCCACCGCCATGTCGAGGCGGTGCAAATCTCTCTCTCTCTCCCTCTCTCCCCCCCCCCCCCCCCCCCCCCCCCCCCCCCCCCCTCATCCTCCTCCCCCACATTAACAGCTTAGTACAGCAGCGGCGGCAGCAGCAGCTCCAGCAGTATCCAGCATCCATCCATCCATCCCTCCCTCCCTGCCTCCCTGCCTGCCTGGGGATCCGCAGACCTGCCCCGCGCACCACCGACGCACAGAGGGGGCGCATCGTCCGAGTGATGCCCCAGCTTCAGTCGCGTTTCGTCGACAAAGACCGGGAGTAGATTCCGAAGGGAGGAAGAGGGGGGGAAACGCTTCTGCCACAAGGACGGCAACTGCCCATGAAGATGTCCAACGCTGACATCGTCCTGAACGCCGCCGAGCGGGTGGTGAAATGTAAGTTAGCCCACATTTGCCACGGATGTTACATAACAGCCCGAGTGTTCGCGGCCGTGCGGGGGGGGGTTTGCGGGTTTGGGGGTTTTTAATTTTATTTTGCAGAACATGGCCTTTTTACCGGGATGTCGTGCGGGAATGGTGCGTTCGCGGCCGCCCGGACGGTAGTGAGCGGGGCTTTGATGTTGATAAACAATTGTTTGTTGGGGTTTTTTTTCCTTCCGTGCACAGCCCCCGCCGCGCGTGCGGGAGAGCCTCGGAGCGGCGGGGGCTGCACAGCAACACCTGCTTTTTCACAGCTGAAAATGTTTCCTTCCGAACCGATGCTGCTGGTTCGGGTTCTGGCCCAGAGGGGCCCGTGATGCAGCAGGATTGCACCGGCTCTGGAGAAGGGGGCATTTAATGGGGTATTTCAGCAGGAGTGAGTCACGTTTTAATGTGATTAGCGGGGCAGATCTAGAAGGGAGCCCCGGCAGCTGCGTTCAGAGGCGGCTGCTTCATCTGAGAATTACGGTCCAACTCGGATCAATGGGGAATGATGAAGTGCTCACTCCGGTACCGTAACTCAGTTAGTCCTGCTCATTTCTGACCACGGAGCCGCTCACACACTCAGAACCGGGCCCTGGTTTATTCCCACGGTGGCCCAGTTGCTCCGTCAGCAATCAGCGTCAACGACTTTGTCCTCTTGGGCAACGAAATAGTAGAAAAACTACAAGTGACCCGCACAGTGAGACACGTGACCGGGGCCGCAGGCGCCACTCACGTCGTGCACGTACGCAAACGCCTTATTTCACCATTCCACTATCAGGTCCTTGTGCACATGTGCGGCGTGTTTGGGAAACACGTGATCCTGAATCGGACCCACGGTGGAACTAAGTGAAGGATGCAGGTGACCGGAAGTTACCGCACAGGTGACCGGAAGTTACCGCACACCCCGTTTCACAGATCTCCTCCTCTAACGTCTTTACATCCAATACAAAGTGATAAAACAGCCCCCCCCGACCCCCGCTGGTGCGGTCCTGTGTTGTGAGGCAGCCGCGCGACTGTGGGCATCAGGAGGCGTATTCAGGTCAGTTATTTCCGGCTCCGCGTCCACCTGAGAACCATCTTCCTTCTGATCTGCGCGTTCTCCCCTCACACACTGACGTTAGTCTGCATCTCCGTGCGTGGCGGCGGCTGTATCCTTAAAGAAACCCCCCCCCCCCCCCCCCCCCTCCCCCAAACGTGACGCTTCATCCATTATTTGATGGTTCCAAAGCGGAAGTTTTGAATAAATCATCCCGCGACAACAAACGCGTGCGCCGGAGAGCCACGCGGACGCTCCACGGGCTCGCGCTCTCACCCGAGTGGGAAGATGAGGCCGTGCTGGACCTCTCAAACGTGCACCCCCTCGTTAGTCCCATCACATGAACGCGTGCCAGGCCAGTCAGGGACAGCACGCGCTTATAACGTGCGTTATCCAGCACAAAGTGCGTGTTGCAGACGCGCTTCTTCACATTTAATTAGATCTGAAGCTCCACTGATGTTCTGCAACAATGCTGCTCTGCTGCTGCTGTGCTGCTACTGCTGCTGCTCTGCTGCTACTGAAGCTGCTGCTGCTGCTCTGCTGCTGCTGCTGCTCTGCTGCTGCTGCTGCTAATTCTGCTGCTGCTGCTGCTCTGCTGCTGCTTCTGCTGCTACTGCTACTGTTGCTGCTGCTCTGCTGCTGCTGCTCTGCTGCTGCTACTGCTGCTGCTGCTCTCTGCTGCTGCTCTGCTGCTGCTACTGCTGCTGCTGCTCTGCTGCTGCTGCTCTGCTGCTGCTGCTTGCTGCTGCTGCTGCTGCTGCTGCTGTGCTGCTGCTGCTACTGAAGCTGCTGCTGCTGCTACTAATGCTGCTGCTCTGCTGCTGCTGTTGCTGCTGCTGCTGCGCTGCTGCTGCTGCTGCTCTGCTGCTGCTGCTCTGCTGCTGCTGCTGCTCTGCTGCTGCTGCTGTTGCTGCTCTGCTGCTGCTGCTGCTCTGCTTGCTGCTGCTGCTGCTGCTGCTGCTGCTCTGCTGCTCTGCTGCTCTGCTGCTGCTACTGCTCTGCTGCTCTGCTGCTGCTGCTCTGCTGCTGCTGCTGCTCTGCTGCTGCTGCTCTGCTGCTCTGCTGCTGCTGCTCTGCTGCTCTGCTCTGCTGCTGCTGCTCTGCTGCTGCTGTTCTGCTGCTCTGCTGCTACTGCTGCTGCTGCTGCTGCTTGCTGCTGCTGCTGCTACTGCTCTGCTGCTCTGCTGCTGCTGCTTGCTGCTGCTCTGCTGCTGCTGCTGCTGCTGCTTCTGCTGCTGCTGCTGCTCTGCTGCTGCTGCTCTGCTGCTGCTGCTGCTACTGCTCTGCTCTGCTCTGCTGCTGCTCTGCTGCTGCTCTGCTGCTGCTGCTAATGCTGCTCTGCTGCTGCTGCTGCTCTGCTCTGCTGCTGCTGCTCTGCTGCTGCTGCTGCTCTGCTGCTGCTGCTGCTCTGCTGCTGCTGCTCTGCTGCTGCTGCTGCTACTGCTCTGCTCTGCTGCTGCTCTGCTGCTGCTGCTGCTGCTCTGCTGCTGCTGCTGCTGCTGTTGCTCTGCTCTGCTGCTGCTCTCTGCTGCTGCTGCTCTGCTCTGCTGCTGCTGCTGCTGCTGCTCTGCTGTGCTGCTGCTGCTGCTGCTGCTGCTGCTCTGCTGCTGCTGCTGCTCTGCTGCTGCTCTGCTGCTGCTACTGCTGCTGCTGCTACTGCTGCTCTGCTGCTGCTGTTGCCCGGCAACATACAGTATTTCATAGTTCAACTCCGCCTGGGTGCCGAGCAGAAGTCGGCTCATTTCATCTCCCCACATGCTGTAATCTATAACGGCGTGCTAATGCATCTGCATGCACGCTCGGTGACAGGCGTTGAAGTGGCGTATGTATTATGTATGTCCTTCCTGGAGCATCTTCAGCGTGATGATATCGTCCTTTTACTCCGTTTCGGTTCATTTTTCCAGTTTAAATGAGCGCGAGGGTCCGGGCGATGTATAGAGCTCAGCAACACGCATTTATGATGGCTCCTTGGCTTTAAGGCTCCAACATGACCTATAGTTTACATATTTATCTCCAAGCAAATGCTCATCGATAGGCATCAGAACCAGGAGTGTATATGTAGTCGTGTGCATTTAAAGACTCATATGGCTGCTGCTAAAACAGGAAAAGTGAGCTAAAACAGCAGGAAGTTGCTCTTATATTTCCTTTAGATAAAGATATACGCTTCCATACATCGGCCAGCCCTGTGAGCAGGATGACTCTGGTTTTGCTCAGGAGCTTTGCTCCATCTTGGGTTTTTGTTTTTGCCGTTTTTAAAAGAATGAGACTGAAGTCATCAACGAGGCTGAGACCTGAGCGGCGACCGTGCCGAGTGTGTGCCGGCTGGGGAAGTGTCAGAGGAGGCGTCGCCACCGCAGATGCACACTTTCACACTGTGGAGCGTTTTCGTCCCATTAAATTTGCTCGCCCCGGCTCGCCTCATTATCCCGGGAACAGCGGCTTTGAGATTTCTCAAGTCAAGCATTCATTATTAAAGAGCAGGTCGATGGTGTTCAGTTTAAGTCTCAGCCTCGAGACTCTTCTTTTCTCCCCTTTTTCCTTCATTATCTCTGAATTTGGCTCTGCTGTGGCTCTGTTTGCACATATAGCATCCTATATACCGGTACTGCATCACAGGACTGGTTTGTAGAACCAGAGAATAGATGGTTTCTAAAATGTTTTACATTTTAAAAAAGCACCTGTATCAGCCAGCTCAGGTGCCTTTCGCAGCCAGGAGCCACCCTGTGATAAAGACACCTACGTGCCAACTTTACAAAAATAGATAAAACGCGCCGCTAGCTGACATCTGCTACGGCTAGCAACACATGCCACAACTAGCTTAGCTAACATCTGCCACAGCGTTCCACTCCTGATAATACCTTCTGTCACTACTGACAAACGTCTGCAGGAACCTTGATTATTATTATATTATATTTACCTGTGCCCTGTAGCTTTAAGCTCCCTTTGTTTGCGCGAATACAGCAATAGTGGGTTAGCTGAATTTAGCCACAGTTTGACTGGATGCTAATAGCAGCTTACTGAAAAAGGGCTATTTGTGCTGAACATTAATTTACAGTCCTGGTTTATTTGTGTGAAATGAGCACAATTGCACTCTTTCATCGGGTTGCGTTACGCCCAAATGAAGCCGGTCGTTTCTCGACAGTTCAAAAGAGATCGTCGAGCCAGATGATGTGTAGATTAATGCTAATACACAGCGCCGCCCGAGCTGAGCAGGCACAGATCAGCAGCAGATGCAGGGAAGAACCTCAGCAGCCACTGGAGCAGTGATCTCCGGTTGGATTTCACAGTAAGTCTGTTGAGTAGGTGACTGGCGCATTTTAATGGCCACGGGCTGCAGCAATCCAAGGAAAGTGCTGGATGAACAGAGCATTTAGGCGTTAGCCGAGCTTCAGAGCTCAGAAAAAGACTTAACATCCATCCGTGCACGGGGAGAAAAACACTATTATCATCTGACTTTGCTTGTTTCACGTGTCAGCTGGCGAACGTGTTTGCGTTGTAAAACTAGCCGCCCTCAGAAAGGCCCTAATTTTCTGTTCCGTGCTGTCGGCTCCCCTCTTAAATAAGTAATGCTGTAATCTGAGTAACTTATTCATCATTTTTTCCTGTGTGCTTATTGTACAAATGTAAACCCGGCAGAAAGGGACGTAACCATATGTCACACTCAATGCACACATTTGCATTAATGTCTCATTTTCATGCTAAAGATGCTGTATAATGCATGAGCAGCAGCGCGGCGAGGCCTGCAGGCCAAACACAGGCGAGCCTTTTAATCAGGCGGCGTCTCTGCCCGACTTCCTTCATCGTTCGCAGCGATTCTGTAACGTTGCGTCTTTTCCCCGCATCGGATCCGGCAATGTGGTGGTATCGCCCCGTCGTCATGGCGACAGCGATGCCACCCACCCACTCGTCCACCTCCTGGTTGAAATGTCACCGTGTGCATGTGCTCTGTCCTCAGCCGTCCCCTTCCCTCTGAGTCACCGCCTCACCATGAAGGAGGTGTTCGACGGCGAGGGGAAGCCCCGCGTTGACCTGCTGAAGGCCCACCTGACCAAGGAGGGCCGCGTGGAGGAGGCCGTGTCGCTGCGCATCATCAACGAGGGGGCGGCCATCCTGCGTCAAGAGAAAACCATCCTGGACATCGACGCGCCCGTCACAGGTGTGCTGCCGCACGGCAGGTCGCGACCTCCGGGTCAGGATGTGTTTCGATGTCACGCGGGGGTTGAACGAGTCCGTTTGTGGGGGTTCGGCACCCGTTAGCCTCCCTCGCCGATACCCGTTCAGACGGAATCGTTTCGCTCAAGCTGAGGGGAGAACTGAAGTGAGGAAGGCGCTATTGTGCACGATAGGAGCGCACGTGAGTGCACTAACTGTCGCTTTTCAAGCAGACTCATCATCCTTCTGTCTCTGGGGCTTTTTAATCACCAAAATCAAACAAACTCAACGCATATTTGCATTGCAAAGAAGCCAAAATGTCTCTTTGTGTGGCGCTCCGGAGCTTTCCGAGCTCCTCCCTGCTTGGACGGGATTGTAAACGGATGTATTTTTAACCTCCGTGTTGGCTAAAAATACCCACAAAGTCTAATTTAGTACAAAGAGTTTGAGACTTGCATCATAGCAGGAAGGTTGTGGGTTCAACACCAGCTCAGGCTTTTGTGTGGGGAGGTGTTGCTGGTCCTCCTCACCTCAGGATGGAGGGAGGGATGGAAGGAGGAGAGGAGGGAGGGAGGGAAGAGAGGATGAAGGGATGGAGGAGGGGAGGGCGAGGAGCAGGGAGGGGAGGGAGGGAGGAGAGGAGGGAGGGAGGAGGGAGGGGTAGAGGAGGGATGGAGGGAGGAGAGGAGGGGGTGGAGGAGAGGAGGAAGGAGGAGAGAGGAGGGAGGGAGGAGAGGATGAAGGGAGGAGGAGAGGAGAGGAGGGAGGGAGGTGAGCAGGGAGGAGGGAGGGAGGAGAGGAGGGAGGGAGGAGGAGAGGAGGAAGGGAGGAGAGGAGGGAGGATAGGGGCGAGGAGGAAGGGAGGGAGGAGGGAGGAGGATGAGGAGGAAGGGAGTAGAGGAGAGAGGAGGGGGGGTAGGGATTCGAGGAGGAGGGAGGTAGGAGTAGAGGAGGGAAGGGAGGAGGAAGAGGTTGAGGAGAGGAGGAGGAAGGGAGGGAGGAGAGGAGGCGAGGGATGAGAGGAGGAAGGAGGGAGGAGAGGAGGAGAGGGAGGTGAGGAGAGGCAAGGGAGAGAGGAGGAGGGAGGGAGGAGAGGAGGGAGGAGGGAGGGAGGGGGGAGGGAGGAGAGGAGGGAGGAGGGAGGAGGGAGGGAGGGAAGGGAGGAGGAGAAGGAGGAGAGGAAAAGGGAGGGAAGGGGAAGAAGGGAGGGAGGAGAGAGGGAGGGAGGAGAGGAGAAGGGAGGGAGGAGGGGAGGGGGGGGAGAGGAGGGGGGAGGGGGGGGGGGAGAGAGGAGGGAGGGGGGGGGGGGAGGAGAGGAGGGAGGGAGGGAGAGGAGGAAGGGAGGGAGGGGGGAGGGGAAGAGGGAGGAAGGGGGGAGAGGGGGGGGGGGGGGAGGGGGGGGAGGAGGGAGGGAGGAGTGAGGTGTTCCTGGTGACCGCTGGGTTTAGCCAGTTAACATGGGACGGATTTAACAACTCAACAATATCTGCTGAGGTCACATGTGCGTGTTAATATATGAACCACAACAGCCGTTTAGGGGGGAATTCTGAGTGTATAGTTCAGGTGCACAGGTGGCCTTAAACGCACCGTCTAGGTGACACGTCTGACTACGGTGTCACCACAGCGGCTGTGTGTGCGTGTGGTGTGTGTGTGTGTGTGTGTGGGGAGGCGGTGTGTAGCGGTCCGTTATTAGCCACGCTCTTGTGAATCTTGACGTGCACGGCTCCTCTCACATGTGCGCATGTGTGCCTCTGATTGCTTTAGTCACACAGGCAGTCTCCCACTCACAGCGCTCTGAGCTCTGAGTGGGCGAAGGCCACTGTGGAGCTGAGGGGGGGGGGCAGAGAGCAGAGAGGGGGGCAGAGAGGGGGGCAGAGAGAGGGGGGCAGAGAGAGAGAGAGGGGGGAGGGGAGATGGAGGATGGGTGGAAGAGAAGCAGAAAGAGGGAGATGATAATGAAAAACTGAAGGCAGTGATGGAAATGAGACGTAGGTCTGGGCCACAGTGTTGAGCTGCAAGGAAACATGGTTAGATTAGGTAGGGTTAGGTAGGTTAGGTTAAGTAGGGTTAGGTTAGGGGTTAGGTAGGGTTAGGTTAGGTAGGGTTAGGTAGGGTTAGTAGGGTTAGGTAGGTAGGGTTAGGTTAGGGGTTAGGTAGGGTTAGGTTAGGGGTTAGGTAGGGTTAGGTTAGGTAGGTTAGGTAGGATTAGGTAGGGTTAGGTAGGGTTAGGTTAGGTAGGGTTAGGTTAGGTAGGGTTAGGTGGGGTTAGGTTAGGTTAGGTAGGGTTAGGTAGGGTTAGGTTAGGGATTAGGTAGGGTCAGGTTAGGTAGGGTTAGGTTAGGTAGGGTTAGGTTAGGTAGGGTTAGGTTAGGGATTAGGTAGGGTCAGGTTAGGTAGGGTTAGGTTAGGTAGGGTTAGGTTAGGGATTAGGTAGGGTCAGGTTAGGTAGGGTTAGGTTAGGTAGGGTTAGGTCATCTTAGGTAGGGTTAGGTTAGGTTAGGCAGAGTTAGGTGGGGTTAGGTTAGGTAAGGCAGAGTTAGGTAGGGTTAGGTTAGGTAGGGTTAGGTTAGGCAGAGTTAGGTAGGGTTAGGTCAGGTTAGTTAGGGTTAGGTTAGGTTGGGTTAGGTTAGGCAGAGTTAGGTAGGGTTAGGGTCAGGTTAGGTAGGGTTAGGTTAGGTAGGGTTAGGTTAGGCAGAGTTAGGTAGGGTTAGGTTAAGTTAGGCAGAGTTAGGTAGGGTTAGGTTAGGTTAGGCAGAGTTAGGTAGGGTTAGGGCCTAATCACTCCCGTTCTTTCTGAACTCTGCTGGTTGTCTTCCAGTCTGCGGCGACATCCACGGGCAGTTCTTTGATCTGATGAAGCTCTTTGAAGTGGGAGGATCACCGGCCACCACGCGTTACCTGTTCCTCGGGGATTACGTCGACCGCGGCTACTTCAGTATCGAGGTAAAGTGGGCGGGGCCAGGGGGGAGCCCCCAGGTCGGCCCCGCGGGCCCCGTCTGACTGTCCCTTTGCTTTCGTTGCAGTGCGTTTTATACCTGTGGTCGCTGAAGATCCTCTACCCAAAGACGCTATTTTTACTCCGTGGAAATCATGAATGTAGACATTTGACGGAATATTTCACGTTCAAGCAAGAATGTGAGTACGCTCGCCCCCGTTATGGGGGGTGTTGGGGGTGATGCCTGACCTTTCTGGAGTCATCCCGCGTGTCTTGTGTCTCCAGGTAAAATCAAGTACTCGGAGCAGGTTTACGACGCGTGCATGGACGCGTTCGACTGCCTTCCGCTGGCGGCGCTCATGAACCAACAGTTCCTGTGCGTCCACGGCGGACTCTCCCCTGAAATACACACTTTAGACGACATTAAAAAGGTATGAAGCTCCTCCCGCACCAGCCGGGCCGGACCGAACCTGCTCTAAAAGCCAGAATCTCTGCTTGTTTCAGCTGGATCGGTTCAAGGAGCCGCCGGCCTTCGGGCCCATGTGCGACCTGCTGTGGTCCGACCCCCTGGAGGACTTCGGCAATGAGAAGACCCAAGAGTATTTCAGCCACAACACGGTGCGAGGCTGCTCATACTTCTACAGGTCAGTCACGTCTCCACGTTGATCGACCCAAACGTACAGAGATAAGGACAGAGGACAGGAAGAGGAGCGAGTGCTCCTGTGATGGGGGGGGGGGGTTCTTAATGAAGGTTGAAAACCAGCAGCAATGTGGGGGCGAGGAAAAAGGAAAGCTGGGAGATTTATCCCTCTGGTTCCCCCCCATCCCTCCCCACCCCCCAGGTTGCTGTGAAAGCTTAGCGGCTCCTTTTTCTCTGAAGCTTCGGTCGGTTTATTAGGCGGGGAACTATTTTACCTGGACGTCAGATTTAAAACAACCCAGCGGATTCCCACGAGAGGCGGCGCTCCTCGGCGGGCAGCTGAGCCTTTTCATCCCCCCTTTGGCTGCTGTTAAACAACAGGTCCGAAGAAAGCGTTTATCGGCCGTGCACGAGGAGCAGGATTAGGCTCTAGATGTGTGGGGGATGTAGCGACAATAGCCGTCACTTTCCCCGCGGCTCGGCTCTGCATTCGCTCTCCAGCCTGCCCCCCCATCACTGCGTCTCCTGCCAGTACAGCACAGGTACGGGTGCAACACATGGGGCGCAGCAATCTCACCCAGCTGGTGGAGGCAGCACAATGAAACACGTGTAGCATGTTGCTAATTAGCATTCTAGGGAAGGTCTGTTTTACCTCGCTTTCCACCTGATGCCTGGTTGTGGGGGGGCGACAGCACAGCAGCCGTCCCACGGCGGGGCCTCCGACTCTGTCAGACTCCCCATAATCCTTGTTTGCTTTGAACCAACGCAGAGTTGATACCTTCGTGCGGGAGTCAGGTAGCTCAGGAATGTTTACCGTCTCTCCTGAACTGAATCGGGGGCAGGAAAAGGTCAAAATCCCGAATGTGATGCGATTGGTTGTGGCGCTTCCGTGAGGTCGACTGTTGCCGGCCACAATCTGTCAGGTTGTGTCACCGTTTGTTCGATATTTGTGTTTATTTTTCTGCAGCATTTAGGAAGGGATATTCTTCCAGGGGTATGTTTCCTATATATAAACCACAGGACGCGTATGTAATGACACCCATCCGGACAGGAAGCTCTTCTCACGGGGAAGAACAAAAACAAACCTCTCGCTTTCACACACCACAACGCCGCACTCCCATTTCTCTGTGGCTCCTTCGCTCGTACTCACTTGTCAGATTTCTTGCGTGCTTTCTTCTCACTCACAGGCTCGCAACACATAATTGTGTGTTTTCACACAGGGGGGAGAAGGAATGCAAGCTGCAAGCAGGCAGTGTGTGTGTGTGTGAGTGTGAGTGTGTGTGTGTGTGTGTGAGTGTCCGCGCCCTCATGTCGGTCGATAGATGCTGTGGGAGCCGACAGAAAATAAAACGCTCCGTGCACTTCTCAGATCTGTATTTTTATGTAATTTTTGGCAAACGTGCACAGCGCCGAGCTCAGGAACAAGAGGCGTTTGTGCACCCAGCGTTAGCACTTTATATCGAACCCTTCAGAGCAGCACTGGCTTCGCACCAACGTTCCGCACATCAGCCACGGAGGGATGAGTTACAGCACGTCCGTGCTAGCGCGTAACGCGGCTATTCCTGTCATTTATGTAGCAGCCGCCATGGGAATGCTAATCATGTGACCTAGATAAATGGGGATGGCACAGTTTCGCCAGGTGCCCAGGGCACAGCGGTCTCCTTGTTTTTCTTCCAGCACAAACCTTTGAGCACTTTAATATTTTAAACACTAAATATTTTAAGCACTTTTGAAAGTTTGATGGGTCCGTGGATAGCGGTGGCTGTAGGGAAGCAGCAGCTGGGAGCAGGAAGGGTGTGTTGTGTGGTACCGCATGTCTGCAGGACAAATGAATGTCCTCCATCCTTTTAGGTATAAAGACTAGACAGCAAATTACTGCTTTAAGAGGTCTGACACGTTGGAGAATCAAGGTCGTGGTATAAAGATTTACGGAATAATAAACCCAAAAGTGTCACAATGTCAATAAAGAGTTTGATGAAGGTCTTGAAGTCAGTGCAGCCAAATCGAACACAATTAACACAAAGTGTCAGTTTCAATCCAGGCTAGCAAGTTAGCGGAATAGTTAGGCTAATACAGATGCACCAACGTTGGGAGGAGGAACTTTTGGTTTTCTGCTGATAGTTTTCCTTTGAAAAGGCTGTTCGGAGTCGCGCAGCTACTTCCAAGTAAAGCAAACACAAAGGAGTTCAGAACTCATAACCTGCTGGGATGTGACAGATTGAGGTCCTGTTGAATTGAGGACATTCATTTCCACATTCTAAAAAGAGCTAATGTATCTAAAATTTCTCCAGTGAACCCAGGAGACGCAGGCTGGGGGCACGGTACACTTTAGGGATGACATAACACCACCTTCTCCGTATTACAAAACATTCCAGAGAGAGAGAGGGAGAGCGCGCTACATCCGGGCCCGACCGCTCTGCTCAGCGTGCAGGCCGCGACACAGCTCGGAAGCCCAAATTGACACTTTGGAAGTTGTGTTGTTTTTATCATCTCTCTTGACAGGACAGCTCATCGTCCATCTGACCTGAAAAACACCACATGACTTTGGAGGACGGTCAGCAGCGGCGCGACGACAGTTTCCATCCGTCTTTAGGAAACGCTTCGGTTCCGGAAAGTCGGAACATTTACAACACATCGTAACTTCTGGATTCCGTTCACACAGAACATTATTAATGTCAACATTTGGGGGGGGCAGAGTCAGGCGCTAATTGCACTTCCGCCGCTGCGTTACCGTGCGCGTTGCTGTGGCCTCGGCCTCCTGCCGGAGTCGCCTCGCACGCTTGGCTTCCCTTCAGGTATTTTCCTGTCCGGTTTGAGCCAGAGGGCAGGAACCTCTCGCTGGTTTGCCTGTTTTTCCTGCAGGTAGCAGCTTGATTTTCTTTTTCACGCGCTTGCGTCATCCTCCGCCAGAATTCACTTTCCATGCGCGCAGATTTACATCCTGTCACGGAACTGATGCCTCGCCCTTTCTCCCCAGTTACCCAGCGGTGTGTGAGTTCTTACAGAGCAATAACCTATTATCCATCATCCGAGCGCACGAGGCACAAGATGCAGGGTAGGTCCTCCTGGCACGCAAATAACATAACTAGCATCCACCTTCACGCGCACGCTAAGGAAGCTCTCCCTCTTTCCCTCTTTCCCTCTTTCCCCCTTTCCCAACTTGGGCCCGAACTCCTTGAAGTTACCGGATGTATCGTAAAAGTCAGACCACGGGATTCCCGTCCCTCATCACCATCTTCTCAGCGCCAAACTACCTGGACGTTTACAACAACAAAGGTGAGGAAAACTACTTTTGCATCTCGTGCTGTCACTCAGAGGCGTGCGTGCGCGTGTGTGTGCGTGTGTGCGTGGTATTTACTGCTGCTCTGTAAAAAGGTGTGTGTCAGAGGTTGCCTTACACCCACACACACACACACACACACACACACACACACACGCTCTTCTTTTGGCACTGCTCAAGAGCTGGAGCTGCAAATGCTGCCCCCTGCAGGTCTGGATAAAATGGCACCGACAGCGCCGTTGTAAAATGGGTCAGATTAACAGAACCGACTTATATTTAATATTCTATGACATTGATGCTTCATGACAGGCCGCGCTTTTATTCACATTATTCAACCTAATCACAACCTTTACTTCGACTCGTTATATAAGTGATCGGACTGAAACGCTGCCTCCAGACATCGGCAGCATCTCTGAATGCGTTGCTGTGGTAACACTGTAGGCATGAGTGCATAGGCTAAAGATAAAGCATGAGGAATTCCAGCTGAAGTCACCTTGCGAGCCTCTGACTGGCTGTTTCTGTTTAGATGTTCTTCTGGTCTGGTTTTTCTATTAAAACCATGTTTTGTGTTTTTGTTTTCGATGGGAGCTGCAACCTCATGTGACACGCGAGCGCGTTGCCTCCCTGTTAGCTCCTGCTCAGCTACTTTATGTGTGGACGGCCAAGGTGACAGTCTTCTTTCCTGAGGTTTAGTAGCAGTTAATTGTGTTTCTCATTTGTGATACAGATTTATTTGATAATCAGACGTAACACAGATGTTAGCTTTTGGATTGCTGGACTAGATGCTCGAGCCACGACTAAAAACAAGCAAATAATGTATTTGTATTAAAATCGGGGGTCGACGGCCAGGATATGCAGAACCAAGATGGTGTTCAGTGGAGGTTGTGCCTTAAAAAAAAGATTAAAATCTTCGGTGCTGCTGTATTAAACTCCATTTAAGAGCCCACAATAGCATGCATGGGTTAAGGTAACTGCATTTAGCTTGCGAGCGGCAGTCAGAATGCATCAGGGAGCACTCGTTTGTATTCTCAGATCTGTGTCTTGGTTGCTATGGGCTATGGGAGATGGGGCGCGTGGGAGGGACTGTCGGCATCGCTGACTGTCTCCATGTGGCGTTATTCCTCTTGATCTAACAGTGTCAGCAACCCCTGGCCTCAGCTAGCCCATCTAGCGGTTGGATATATCGTTCCACTCCGTCTCTGCTCTCCTCCCTGCAAGCGCAGACGGAGGATGTTTAGAAAACTGAAAATAAAATAAAAACTGTTTAATGTGGGGACATGAAAGATTGTAAAATCCGCAGCCTGCCGTTGCTCCGAGCGGGCCTTGTTATGCAAGATAGATTCACATAAGATGATATTACATAACCGAATTCTGCGTTCTATTGAAGGTTTTTCCTATAAAAACCATAAATGTCACCCCTGCTGTGATGATTGGCTACTTCTGTGTGTGCGTACGAGCCTCTGCATACATACAAATACACACACTCGTTTAGGCTAATCTGTACATCCACAGTTCTTTAATTCAGCTCATTCGCTACAATCAAGCCTGCTAATGACCAGCTGGGTGATGAGGAGGAAACAGACATAAACATCATACATGCAAATGCATCAGTAATACTAGAGAGGTCAGGGACTCTGGGGTGAGTGAGAGGGACCAGAAGCTACACCAGCTGTAGCTTAAACGCTGCTTCTCCTGCCTGTTCTGCTTCCCAACAGCTGCTGTACTCAAATATGAAAACAATGTCATGAACATCCGGCAGTTCAACTGTTCCCCTCACCCCTACTGGCTGCCCAACTTCATGGACGTCTTCACCTGGTCTCTGCCGTTTGTCGGAGAAAAAGGTATCGTTGGCGCGCATGTGTATGTGCGTGTGTGTGTGTGTGTGTGTGAGAGAGAGAGAGAGAGAGAGCCCGGCTCTGGGGCTATCCTCCCCTTTCACCTGCCTTTTATTGCTCTCCTCCAGTCACAGAAATGCTGGTGAATGTGCTGAGCATCTGCTCCGACGATGAACTCATGAATGACGAAGATGAGATCTTTGACGGTGAGTTTTGACGGGAATCAGCCAAAACTAAACGCCGGGCCGGTTTGTTGCGCTGCGGCGCGCGCTCGCGGGGGTTCTGATTCATTCTGTGCAGCCGTGGTGACGCGAAGGCTCACCTCAGCATGTAATTACGCCACTGTTCTCCAACAGCCTATGGCCTGTGATTGCATTCATGAAAATCACATATAATCAGAGTATTTGATGTCTTATAAAAAAGCCCAGCGAACAGTTTCCTGTGGATTTCATGGGCTTTGACGACGGCCTCTTTTACGCCCGTGAAGCCGCTAATAACATTCATTTCATTTCTTTTCAGCCAATGCAGCTGCGGCGCGCAAGGAGGTTATCAAAAACAAGATCCGAGCCATCGGGAAGATGGCCAAAATGTTCTCGGTGCTCAGGTAGCCACGGCGTTTGCGTGCGTGGACGTGGGACTGTGAGGGGGGGTGGGGGGGTGTGCGGCGGCCCTATGGAGTTTCTGTTTCGAGGGGTTGACCAAAGTTTCCTGAGCCGTTTGTCTGTCGGCGTGTTTCTGCAGAGAGGAGAGCGAGAATGTGTTGACGCTCAAGGGCCTGACGCCCACTGGCATGCTGCCGAGCGGAGTTCTCTCTGGAGGCAGACAGACGCTGCAGAGCGGTGAGTACGCGGCGCAGCTCCTCGCTAGCCTTTACTCCATCTTGTTTGGTCAGTTCCTTCATCACCGTCTCAGTCCTGCCTGCCACACCCCCCCCCCCCCCTCTGAATTTAACGCAGACCAGTGGGCTTTGTCTTAGACGTTTGCAGCTATTTTGTGTATTACGGGTGAAATATTACCAGAGCAAAACGTGTTATCTGATCCTCATGTTTGCACCATAGCAGTGTCCCAGTTACAGCGGGGGCACCTGTTAAAGAAAAAAAAATGGTTACATGAACTTTTTCAAGATGTAAAATGAAATATTTAGCTTCAGGCCCGAAGCGGTGGTTCCTCCCCCACCGACGATCGATCACTCTCCACTCAGCCTGTCGCTCCTCCCATCTCACGGTCTCTGTCGCTCTCTTTCTATGGATCATCCCTGGCATCCGTCTTATGGCTCACTCTCTCCGTACTAATGCATGTCGCACTCCTCTGAGTTTGGCTGCGTTGCCGGTCAACACGTGTACCTCGTTGTGGCCCGGCCCGAGCCGCTGAATCCCTGGAGGGAGGCTGCATTTGGCATTTGCATGGCTTTATCAGGAGTAACCTGCTACCCTCCTCCTCCCCCCTCAGCCACCATTGAAGCCATTGAAGCACTCGAGCCGCATGATGAGGACAGAGAAGGTAAACCCGCGCTCCACCTCCAACCACCCCTCTCAACATACGGGTCAGGGTTTCCTGCTACAAGTGCCACAATCAACACACACAGAAATAGCTCCAGCCGGCCCGATTTCGCAGGGCAGAACCAGAACAGTCGGCAGTGAGGTTGATCAGAAGTAATGGGAATATTACTGCAGGGAGGAAGCGTGGGAAGAGATGCAGACGTCTCTCAGCTGCTGGTGCGGGTGTTTATACAGTCAGTACATTTACAGAACAACAAGGGCCAGTGTCTCTCGAGCCCCTATAAACTGACGCTGCCCTTTCTGAAGTGCACGAGTACATGCGCGATAAAGAACCACACGCAGATGTTATCTGTTTCCCTTATATTCAGCAGCATCTACTAGCCAGCAGATCACAACTACGGTCGGTTTCCTGAAGTGCGCGTTTGGCGCGGGGGAAATTGCCACTTATTCTCAGTTTCTATGACAACCGAGGGATAATATCTAGGTGACTTACACAGGGCGAACACTGGGGCGAAAATGTCAACTCTCAGGGGGCCGATAGTTAAACAGAGCTAAGCTAAAGTTGACCTGCACACAAACTGATGGCAGATGATGCTAACGGTGGCGTTGCTAATAGTGGCCTTATTTCCACTATGTTTAGTTCTGTTTTGTGATTTTCTGTTACTAAATTCCCCTCGAAGACAAATGAAATCCAAGGCTACGTATCAGTGTCCTTGTTCTCACTCCGCCTCTGCCTACAACAAGCTGCAAAGTCAAGTGCTGCTAAGAGGTGCATGATTAAAGTACTTCATTGTGTTCTCTTTTTTTTAAGCTTGTAAATGCCCTCCATCCAGTTCTTAAAAGTGGTGCATGCACGAGAACAAGAGACAGCTCAGAACATCAGCATTAAATATGCATCCCGAGCTCCTTGTGATGTCTGAAATAATCCCTGCTCGTTTACCGAGACCCTTCAGTTTGAGACGGCGATTCGCAGCATTATCATTTCTGATTTTTCAATTTGCACATGAACGTTTTTTCTCCACAATCACTGGCAGGAAATGGTTCTTTTCCCGAAGGTAAGTCGGATACGTCGCTACGAGTCTGCGAGAACCCTGCGCAAGTGTTATTTTCTGCCACGTGACGCCAGGAACAGACAAGAAAACGCCATAGTTGGAGACGTTTACGTATGCAGACGATGTGCCGCTGTTACCTTCTAAAAATACCCGTCTCCTTTCTGCATTTTTAAAGCCTTTGTCGTGCACAAACGCAAGTGACAAACGGGATCTTTGAAGCGTCTGTCTCGCGACCGTGCGCGAGTCAAAACAAGACGCCACACGTAGCGGCGCCCATTCGTCATCGAAACCGATCGGCTGCGGCGAAACGGCATCAGGAACGCTTTGGCCTAATCCCGCTGTGCGTTTTCTCCCTGTAGCCATCCGTGGGTTCTCCCCACAGCACAAGATCACCAGCTTCGAGGAGGCCAAGGGCCTGGACCGCATCAACGAGCGCATGCCGCCTCGCAGGGACGGGGTGAACCACGTGGGTCACTCCATGGGGAAGATGAACATGTCGGAGGCGAACGGCACGGATGACAACAGCAACATCCAGTGACGTGCTGTCTGAGACTCGGAGCGTCTCACTTTGGGAATTCAGGCCTCTGCATAGAAATAAAACAGGCCCACAGACGGAACATGAACTCTGCAACCAAACCACAACGGGCGAACGGTAATTTTTTTCCCATGACAGCACGTCACCGCACAGCAGGGGGAGGGGGAAGCTGGGGGTCACGCCGGGTGGCGGCCTGGCCGGATGGAGGTTGTTTCTGCCTGTTCCTCCCTTTCCCAGTCATAACGGGCTGAACGGCTGACGGCCGCGTTGCTCCGAGAGCGGACAGACGTCTGCTCCCCCATCACAAAGCCTGACAGGAAACAGATTGGCAGTATCCACGCTACGCTCATGCTTAATTACTCGTTAATTACATGCTTATTGCGACATCCTCACGGAGTCACGCCACGAGCATCGGACATGTTTACTTCCACGCGTTGCTGGTGTTCACGGCGACCCAAACAGATCAGCCCAAGTTAAAAATGCTGACTAATCTCACCACTTCATTTACGTCCGTATTTTAGCCTCTTTACTTGCTTACACCCCCCCCCCCCCCTTCTCACAATTCTGAGCTTTAGAAACCAAAATCTAAAGACGACCCAATTGGAAAAAGTCTTCGGTAACCCCAGACGTTGGCGCCCTTTGACCTTTCTCAGTTCCAGTGCGTTTTCATGCCTCAGAGCCGCACAAAGGAGGAAATTCTACAAATTTATGACAGAAGAACCAGTTTACAAGATTAGATGTTCTGGGGGGAGAATCGACTTTCTAATGCTTATTTTTGTGATTAAAAAGAAAGAGCATCCTTCATACGCATTAGTTGTGTCATAGATCATATATGTATTATAAATTTTCTATACATTTCCTATTGAGTACTAAAGTGCACCCACACTGTGATCCAAATTTAGCATCAGTTGCCACGTTCAAATACGATGTTTTGGACTCCCGAAAGGACGAGGAGGCAAACAGGAAAATTCTCCTCCAAATCAGATAAACTGGGATTATAGCGAATGCCTCAAGCGACACATACTATCACATCGATTTCTAGGGTTTCCTTTCATAATTAATATTTTTTCTACTTTGTATTTCATCTTTCTATTTATGAAAAATATCCGTGAACTGAGGATGGATTAAAAAGTGGTTTTTAACACAGCATCTATGGTATGGAACGCATCAATGCATGCAACTGAGTTCCTAATTGTTATGTGAGATTATAATTGTGATAGTTGTGTTTCAAATAGTAAATTTGAATGATTTTATTTTTTGAATTATACTTGTAGTTTCATTTGTCTTGTTTTATACATTTTATAAATAGGCTTCCTTTGAATGATTTGGTCTGGGTTTTTTTTCATTGTTATTTATTACCACTGCTTTTAATTTTATATTGATTTATTATATCCTTTTGCGGTCTGAAGCCTTGCGTTCATTTACTTATTTATTTTGATTTTTTGTACAGAAAATGTTCAATAGCGTGAATGAATATAATCTCAGTGAACAGCATCTTTCAGGCTGCCAAAGCATGATAGCATGGTTTTCAGATGTAAATGAAATGGACACTAAGAAAATCATGTGTCACACTTGAGTTTAACTGGAACATTGTACTCTGGTTATATTTACTGCTGATATATTGTTACGATTTAGCTTATGGTTATTTTCCTTTCTCTGGTTCTGGTTCTTGTATGGTCTACATGCATATTTCAACCAACGAATATAATGGATTTTATCTCGCAACATTTTTTATTATCTATGGAAATATGGTTTCGCATTTGACTTCCTAAATGATGCACACATTGTAAGCATGCCCTATGGGACAAATCACATTTTTTTACTCTTGAATAAAATATGCATGAACAAAAAAAAAAAGAAGCTTAATTTGTTACTTGTGAATGTTTGTTTTTAATTTGATTTTCATTTAGATTTACAAAATAATAATGGTTTACCTGGAAAGTTAGTTGATTCAAATTCTCAATCAAAACGAGAATCAAACTGATTAAACTTTTTTTTGCTACTCTGCAAAGATTCTCACTCATAAAGATATTTTGCCTTTATAGCCTATATCATATAGGCTAAATATAGCAACGCGTTTGTTTTTTTGGTTGTATTTTATTACAATAGGACGCACAAGATATTTTAAAGGTATCAGATTTTAGAGAGAAGTAAATTAAGACTCCATAGAAGACGCCATTTAAAAACTCCCATCGAGGGGATCAGTGAATGCGTCACAAACAAGCGTCGGCTCTACGATTTCAACGAAGGACCGTGAACGCAGCAGCAGCATCTCATCCACACCTGCTGCCGTTACTCAATCTTCTACCCTTTCTGAAGAGCTTTGAATAAAAGTCAGACAAATTAATAAAACCGTCCCGCTCAATAAATCGACTTTAGATAAACTAATTAGTTAGATTAATACCACTGATCTTTTCCTAAAAAATGTTTACGTCCCTTCGCAGGATGTGACGTCGACGCTTCCCCGTCTCGTCCTCTAGTCCATCACAGTTCGGTCCTTTAAGCACCGCTCAAAAACACCTAAATTAGCCAACTTTGTATACCGTGGTCTCTGAAAAATGTGCCTACTGTGGGTCTGTTTGCAGGTTAATAACAGACGTCGCTGCTTTCCAACGATATTGTGACAGCGAGCGCGCACCTCTCCGCTAACGGCAACATTGCGCAGTCCTGCAGCCAAAGCTAACAGCAGATCTGTCGTTAGCTGCTGCGGCTCTCCTTGCTATATGATATTCACGCATGTTGCACAGGACCAGGCCCGTTTAGACTGCGAATGGATCCGCGAAAACCAGCCTGTAACTTTGAAATGGAGAAAGAAGAGGCGGACCGGCTGATCGAGAAGGCGAAGCTGTGTTTACGGTCCGGACGGAAAGATCGGGCGCTGCAGTTGCTTTACGAATCCCAGAAAATCTACCCGAGCACCAGGGCCAGAGGTAAATTTAGCTAGCTCCTGTTCTGCTGTGCCACTCGTTTCTTCACTAACACGTCGTTTTGCTGTCTCGGGCTGGTATGTCACCTGTTCAAGTCGTTTCACATCCCCAAGGCAGACACGTTTGGGCTCTTTTTTGATACAGCGCAATGCAGTTTAGGTTAATGTTCCATTCCAATGCAGAAAACGGGACCTTTCCCTTCATAGTAATCATTGACCAATTCTCCAGATGCTGTTCCTCGGTTGACTTGATGCAGTGTGGAGACTTGAGCAATGTGGTGTTAAACATTACTTCACGCCCTCCTAAACACAAGCCTCAGCCCGTCTAACAACAAATTGCACATTATTTGCAAAGCGCAACCACGTTTGACGCACAACGAGGCCAGAACCACTCTATTTATGTGCACTTGCAATAAAATCGGTAAGGAAACAAGCATGCACAACTACCACCATGCACTTTGATCTGTTTAGCATCTCACTGCACACGCTTGTTTTGGTCGGTAACCCTGATGTTCCAGCGACTCATGACAGATTTCTGTTGATTTCAGTCTGTCCTTTTCATGATTGCAGTGTTAATAGATGCCATAGTAAAGAATGGACGCGCCACATCTGCAGGGGCAGACTACACGCCCCCTCCGCCAGGGTGGAGAGACGAGGACATTGGGAGCAGCGAAAGGACATTTGGCGCGTCCAGTGATGAGAAGAAGACGTACACGGAGGAGCAGCGGCAGGGTGTTGCCAGGTGTGATATATTTACAGCGTTTCACCATGTCAGTAATATTAATTGCTAAAAAGGTCAGAAAATAGTGTTCCGTCAGCCTCCGGGCAACATTTTTTGCAGAGTAATTTCATTTTATTTAGCTAAAGAGAGCTCTCGCTCCAGGCGGATGCACTCTGGCTTCAGCCGGCACCCGTAGCCATCAAACACCGGGTCGAGTCAGTCGCCGTGCCTTGTTTTTGCAGGATTAAGAACTGTAAGGACTTTTACGAAATTCTGGGCGTTCCCAAAAACGCCAGTGACGAAGATCTGAAGAAGGCGTACAGGAAGTTGGCTCTGAAGTTTCACCCCGACAAGAACTTCGCTCCGGGAGCCACGGATGCGTTCAAAGGTACCAGCGCGCGCCGCTCAGCACGACCCAGAGTCTCTGCGAAGGTCTGACGTGTCCCTCGACACCTCCCCACAGCTATCGGCAACGCTTACGCCGTGCTGAGCAACCCCGAGAAGAGGCAGCAGTACGACCAATACGGGGATCAGTCGGCAGCTTTCAGCGCGCCCGAGCAGTCGGGCCGCAGTCGCCCCGGTTACTATCGGACCTTCCACCGGGATTTCGAAGCCGACATTTCCCCCGAGGAGCTCTTCAACATTTTCTTTGGGGGACGGTTTCCTACAGGTGGGTGTTCCTGCATCAACATGAGCCTCACACATCAACACACATGTTCATAGGAGGTTATTCTATATGTCTGTATTCTATATTATTGGTGGACTTAAATGGCTGCTACACCGGGTGTGTGTCCAGGAAACATCCATGTCTACACCAACCAAGGAGCCTCCTACTCTCAGTTCTACCAGCCTCGGCGTCGGCGTGCTTATGAGAGGCGCGAGGAGGTGGTGGAGGAGAACCGGAGTCAGGTCAGTGAGTCACGAAGCGCGTGCGCATCCCATCGTGGTTTAAAGTTGCGATGCTGCTGCGAAAAGGCAACGAGGTTCTAATCAGGAGGGCGAGTCCGGCGCCCGTTTAACCCGTCTGCCGCGGCGAATGCTCTCACGTGACTTTACGTGCTGCTAAAGCACCTTCACAGCTTTGGACACGTCGGCTTCAAAGACGGGCAAGCGCGGCGCTGGCGGCGGAGGGGGGGGGGGGGGTTCAGTGCCTCGGAGCTGCCTACGTGCGCTGTAATCTGTGTCCGTTTTATCTGCCCACAGAACAACTTCACAGCGTTCCTGCAGCTTCTCCCCGTGCTGGTGCTAATCCTCATATCAGTGTTTACTCAGATGATGGCTACTAACCCGCCCTATAGTCTCTTCTATAAGCCGTGAGTGCACCTCCTCTCAACCATGGGGGCCGTTGGGAACTTCCTGGCGTTTTCCCCCAGTAATGCCTTTAAACGCTGCTGTTTCAGGGCCATGGGGCTGGTGGTGTCCAGGGAAACGCAGCACATGGGCGTACCTTACTACGTGGACAAAAGGTTTGAAAAGGAATACCACGGAGCGGCGCTGGACGAGCTGGAAAAGGCGATCGAGAGCGACTACATCGAGTACCTGCAGAACAGCTGCTGGAAGGAGAAGCAGCAGAGTAAGCCTGCGAGTCGATATTAGCGCCCCTTTTGAGCATCTGAGCAAAACTACGTCCTCCATGCACGCTGCACACTATCATTACACCTTTAGCTGGGGGCAAGTGTCCACCGGTTGCCTGGCAACTGCAACCACGCAAGAAGATCTGTTATAGAATGTCCAAAGAAATGTGTGTTTTGATGTCTCGGGGTTTTGGCAGGTAGATTAGACACTCGTTCCAGGGACAGATGGGCGGTCTTTTCCACTTTTATGTAAAGCAGGATGAGCGTTTCATCCAAACCCAGACTCGTTAATGTGTGCGGGTCGATTCAAAAAGGGCATTTTGTGCGCTCCTTTTTCAGAGTCCGACCTGGCCAACCTGGGCCAGCTGTACCGGGATGAGCGGCTGAAGCAGAAGGCGGAGTCAATGAGGCTGGACAACTGCGAGAAGCTGCATCGACTGGTCGTGCGTCAGAGGGGCAAATAAACCCCCTCCCCCCAGTTGCTCGGCTGACGCTACAGTAGCTCATTAAATGAATACACGTGAGTTGTCTAATCTGGCCATTTTGGAAGGAAAACTCTTCGGTCCAGCCCAGGCGGCGGGAGATCTGGAATCGACGTGCCTTCTCTCCCCGCTGCTGGCCGAAAAATAAGTATTTGCTGGCTGCACACGACTGTAGGATGCGCCTTTCAACTTCTTTCTTATAGAAATGGAGTGACATTAGAGTTGTCCCTTCGAGGTTTTGAAGGCAGTTGTATGCTCACAAGTGCGCATCTAGGATTAATTTGTGATTATTGGATAGACGGAACGATATTTAAGCATCTCGGCACTTTTTTTTTTTTTTCTGTCCCCCTGCGGAAACTTTTGAAATTGACCGTCAGGAAAATCCTAGAGCACATTTTTACCCTTGGAAAACCCAAATGTGTGTGAACGTCTGTACCGCCGGTCATCGGGCTGGTTGACCTTTTGCACTCTACCTCTAGGGGGCACTGGAGCGCAGGGCTCCAAACCACGACCGAATTGGCTCCAGCAGCGTTTCAGTGATCAACCCGAGGTTACGAGCAGGGATTCCACTTCAATTTAACCGTCTTTCCAGCCAAGATTGCCGATGCTTAGATGGCAGGATGTGTATCCCCCCCCCGGCCCTCTTAATCATGCTAATTTAATTTTATTAGAGCTAACATTTCAAATGGTTTTATGAATCTCCACAGACGATTCACACTGTTTTTCTAAATGACTATTGAGATTTGGTGGACATGAATCTTCCAACGACGGGACGTTTTTCTTATTGTCTTGAGGTGGACGCTGACTCTCGAGCTCTTTCAGTTCTGACCCCTCAACATTCAAACCTTCACCGATGTTCTTTTGTCGTCGTGCACTAAACCAAACTGCCTTAGCTGTTCTCGTACTTCTGAAATATTCAGGTTCAGCTCAAGCACTTTTCAGTTGATGTTAAATCCTGTGTTCTGTATTGTTACTGTTGCATGCACCCCAGAGAGTGTTTGTTAATTACCTATTTATTTTGGTTGAAACATGCTCATGAGAACTGGACTGACTGACACCAACTTCCAGGTCTGTGCTGTCAAACCGTTACTGTGATCCACAAAAATCACGTTCTGGCACATGGTCAGTGCAGCGGTGCGCTCAAACAGGCCAAAATATATCAGAAAATTAAATATATAACCACAGTGTTTTGTGTGTGTTGATTTGTGGCTTTAGTTTGTTATCCCAGAGATTTATTTTTTTTAAAAACCCTCCTAATTAATTGATGGGAGTTAATGAGACTTTTGTCTTTCTCTTCTCCACAAGTCTTCTCACTTGATGCGTCTCAGACTAATTCCGAGTGACCCAGTCTCTCTGAATCCCCCCTAATCTGGGATTATACAAAATATAATCCATGTCTGTCTCTGACAAACATGGGCTTTTTTTACAACAGCATTTTACTTGGATACTGAGTGCAACTAGAGGTGACAGAGCATATTATGCAGAATGAAGAGAATTATGAGCTCAGGCTCAGCTCAGAAAACCCGGTGCTCCCTTTTCCAAGTCATCTGCACAACAGCGCCCCCTGGCGCCAACACGGACACCATTGGAATTTACGTATGTGGAACTCGGATTATTTTTAGGTTAAAATGTTTTTTATAGAGCTAATTTACGACAAGGATGAGTCTTTTATGATACCTTGGATTACTGTCGTTGCCACAACGCAACAAAAGTTTAAATAAAGTGGGGTTGTCAAACAACAAACTCTCATTAACATGTTATTACATCTAAAATAGCAGCGACCTCTTATATTTCATATTGTTCTAATCTAGATGTATGTTGCAGTGCCATTTGTATGCTGGAAGATGGACAAAACATGGAAAATTATATAGTAAAGATCAGTAGAGTCTAATGTTGTTTATAGGTCAAAATATTTCATCATTGCATTAGGAGATGCATGAACAGTGAGTTCCAGAAGGGAATTTATTCCGACAACCGAGTTTCCTTCAATTTTACAGCTAGAGTTTGAGTTTTCATAATGTATCATTTGTTTTATAAATTGTGCATTTAATTTTTGAGCAGAACTGTTTTAACCTTCCTAATACCATTTTTGTCCTGTTTAGTTACCAAACCCGTTTATATCATGTCAATAACAACTTTATTACCATTTATTGCCCTACTGAGCAAATTACACATTGTGGCAAATATAGAGAAAACTATGACCATTTCTAACGCTAACGCTACCACTAATATTAATAGTAATGAAGCTAAATCCCTGTGAATTTTCACATTATTTACTGATCACGTTGAACCTGCAGGAGGGAGACGAGAAAAACTGGTTCAGAGAAACGAGGAAGCAACATAAACAATACACAAACCTGCAGTGAACACTTTATTTTAGTTGGGCTGTATCGGGGGGCCTGGAGGATCAGCCAGAATCAGCCCAACATCAGCCAGAATCAGCCCAAATCAGCCCGACATTAGTCAGAATCAGCCCGGCATTAGTCAGAATCAGCCAGAATCAGCCCGACATTAGTCAGAATCAGCCCAACATTAGTCAGAATCAGCCAGAATCAGCCTGACATCAACCCGACATCAGCCCAAATCAGCCCGACATCAGCCAGAATCAGCCCAGCATCAGCCCGACATCAGTCAGAATCAGCCCAAATCAGCCAGAATCAGCCCGACATCAGCCCAAATCAGCCCGACATCAAACCAAATCAGCCCAACATTAGTCAGAATCAGCCCGACATCAAATCAGCCAAAATCAACCTGACATCAAATCAGCCCGAATCAGCCTGACATCAAATCAGCGAATCAGCCTGACAGCAAATCAGCAAATCAGCCCGAATCAGCCCGACATCAGGCCAAATCAACCAGAATCAGCCCTACATCAGTCAGAATCAGCCAGAATCAGCCCAAATCAGCCCAACATCGGCCCGGCATCACTCAGGGCTTCTTTCTTTCCTGTTTCCTCCTGATGGATTCATCCAGATATCACAAAAGCACAAATTAGCCCCGTCTGCTCGGAGCTCCTGGCCTCCGGCCCCTCACATGCATTATGCAAGACGGGCGCGCTCGTGGCGTTGTGCAGCGTTTAGTGACAGCAGCTCTTTATTCCTGCCGGCCCACATCCGCCGCCGAGCGAGACGCAGAAACAAATGTTAATGAGGCACTTGACATTTAACTCCATAACGCCACCACTTTACCCCCCGCTGAGGTGTGGAATAACACGCACGTGCACGTGCACTGCACAGGCAAGGATACAGATAATTAGGTAGCAGAGAAAAGTCACACATGTGTGATGACTAAAGAAATAAAAGCCAGACACCGTTGTGATAGGAAGCAACGTGAGTGTGTGAGGTACGCTGCATTATTTTAAATGTTTGGGACCAACAGGAAGAATAAATGTTATTAAATAGGATATTTGGCCACGACACCTTAAAGGTAAATAATAGAATTAATGAGAGTCAAGATAAACAACCCTCCCGGTTCTCTGGAGAGCGGCCGAGACTTACACTTACATGTTTACGTCTTCTCCCAGGTGGGTGAGCGGCGGAGCCTCAGGAGATGAAGGTCACGCCGCATGATGCCTTCAGCTGGGGTTCTGCCCATCCTGTGGGCAGAACCAGCGCTTGTTATTTAAAGAAGGGAACCAATTGAAGCCCTTCTCCTTGTCTTCGCCATCACTCTCGTTGGGAGACAGAACCTGTTGAGGGCTGGAAGAGCTTCATGCACAGCAGAGATCTCAGGCTGCTCGTGAGGTGAGTGCGGGTTTTAACATTCATTTTCTTCTTTCTTTTAACCTGTAGGACCTCAAAAATGTGTATTTTTTTAGAGAATTTGTGCTGAAGGATGGAATCATCTGTACATTTGCACCTGAGCTGAGGTTAGCGTGCAGAACCGTCTGCTCTCTCTTAGCTGCTAATTAACGGAGCTCTTCATCGCACCTTCAACTCTGATCTTCTGCCTCAGCATCTTTGTTGACCCCGAACGCTCACAGCCACTCTGGGGTGATTAACGCCATGATGGCTGCATCTTTGAGCGGCCGTCCCCCCCCCGAGACCCTCCCTGAGCCACTCGCAGCTGATGCCCAGGGAGCAGAATTAACAAGCAAATTGAAACAGCTTCCAACCCCGACGGCCCCTTCAGCAACACCCTCGCGCTCCTCTGCTGGGTGAAGCGTCGCTCTGCGTCCATGCGCGCTGACATTTTCTCTCTTTAGAACTTCATGTTTCGTCTTTTCCTGCAGGCTGTCCGCGTTTACCGGGGGGACGAGGGATGTCCAACAACATGGCCAAGATTGCAGATGCCCGGAAGACCGTAGAACAGCTGAAGCTGGAGGTGAACATCGAGAGGATGATGGTGAGCGAGGAGCGACGCCCAGGCGTCTTCTGGTTCAGTGGGACGATTTCTACTATCTCAGACGATGAACTCGTTGTTTCCCTGCAGGTGTCCAAGGCTGCAGCGGATCTGATGGCCTACTGTGAGAACCACGCCAAGGAGGACCCTTTGGTGACCCCGGTGCCTTCCTCTGAGAACCCCTTTAGGGAGAAGAAGCTCTTCTGCACAATCTTGTAGCCCACCCCCCCCTTTTGGATCAATGCCCCGCGTCACGTGAAGCAGAAACCTTCGTGTCTGTTTAAATGTCGTTTCAATCTCGGGCGACTGGACTTTAGAAATGTCCCTCACCTGAATACGTGAATGACGGCGATAAAAGGTATCACTGGGTTCAAAGGTTGCGTCACGTTGGAACCAGCTGGCCCCTCCTCACACACAGACCTGAGCTTACACATTAACTCCAGCTGGCAATAAGGAAGAGCTGCTTTGATCTTTTTTTGTTGTTGTTTGAGACCTTTAATCTGCCTGTATTGACATTGATATTCATGATTACTGTTGGAATTTTTTGGGAACGTGCAAATAAACCAAAAACAAATAAAAAAACCACTTAAAATAAGCGCACAGGTTGGGCAGGTGCTGTTTTCTCCCATCACATCGCTGCAGCAGGGTCCCGAGAGGATGTCCCTCAGTGCTGGAGACCAATCGGAGCGCAGGGCGGAGCTTTGATGTCAGTCACAGGTAGGGCGCTCAGACAACAGGTGTGCACACTCTCTGGCAGCCCTGCGTGTCCTCACTCCGACAGCTGCGAACATCCACAGATTTCCCTGGAGCTCTTTGAGGCGAGGGGGCGGCAGCATATAGGGGATAAGGTACGTGCTGATCTTCCCTCCAATGTTACACCTGTGCTGAGTCTTGAAATACCAGTTTGCCTTGATAAACACACAGAGCTAACAGCACCTGCTGCCTGGCAGTGACGCTGGTTTACCTGTCGACCGGAGTCACATGGAGACGACCAGGAAAAACTTGTCTGGCTGAGCACGTACATTCAGAACACACCCACCCCCCACGATCGCAGAGCTGGCGACACAAGGAAGTGACGGAAAATCACAAAGGCTGACTGTTGAATATTTATCTGTTAACATTCCTGGTAGCTCCCGGGTCAATGCCAGCGTTTTAACATTATTGACCAGCACGTCCGGGCCCAACGAGGCCCTGGCTTGATTTGAATTCCCATTTGTTAGACAAATCGGCAGGTTCTCTGCCCCTCCCGTGACCCGATCTTCTTTTGCTTGTAGCTTTCTACCTCTCAGGTGACACAACGCTCCAGGCAAGCGCTCCTGACGGTCTGCTGTTCCAGGCCTAACCATGGCCAGCTTCGGAGGACATGCCATCCCTGGCGGGTTTTTCCTATTGTTGGGCCTCTGGCTGACGGTCAAATACGTCCTCCATCACTACTGGAGGAGAAACAAGGCCAAAGGTCGGCCGGTGGTGCCGCTTTTCTTCAAAAGAATGAACTATGGCGAGGGCGGCATGGCGGTCTTCGCCTCCTTTGTCGGTGAGTTTTCCTCTCGCACCACCACGCCACCAGTGCTCCTGGTCTGACCGCAGGTGTCCCCCCGCAGGGATAATGGTGGAACAGTTTGTGGTGAGCGGGCCACACGCCCACCTCTACGACAGAGAGAACAACTCCTGGGTTAAGCTGATGAACTGGCAGCACAGCACCATGTACCTGTTCTTTGGGATCTATGGAATAGTCCTGCTCGCCAGCACCGCGTCCCGACTGGTGCCGGTCGGCGTGGACCGCCTCGCCCTCTCCATGGCTCTATTTGTCGAAGGTGACGTGCGAAAGTGTTGTGGTTCTCCCTCCCCGAAGGTGTGCCTCCCTGACCCGGGCCGTGTCCTGCCTCCCCAGGGTTCCTGTTCTATTACCACGTGCACAGCCGGCCTCCGTTGGACGCTCACATTCACACCCTGCTGCTGGTGGCCGTGTTCAGCGGGTCGGCCAGCGCCATGCTGGAGGTGTTCATGAGAGACAACGTTATTGTGGAGCTCTTCGGTAGCTGCATGTTCATCCTGCAGGGCACCTGGTTCTACCAGGTAATCCCCCCCCTCCCCCCTAAAATGTCAGAATGTTACATTCTGTGACTAAACGTTTCTTCATTTCTGTCCTTTCAGATCGGTTTTGTTCTCTACCCACTAAGTGGACCAGAGTGGGACCTGAACCAGCACGACAACGTGATGTTCGTCACCATGTGCTTCTGCTGGCATCTGGCCGTGGCCCTGCTTCTGGTTGCGTGCATCTACTCGACAGTCTGGTGGTGAGACAGTTCAGCCTGCACGATTGGGACGAATGAGCTCCATCAACTCTGAAAAACAAGTTCAACCACTGCGAACATGCATAAACAACCAGGTTCACCTGTCAATGCAGCTACAACCTGCTATTCATGCTGTTTTTAGTGCTAATGAAGCTGCGCTCCACCTATTTCACAGCTCAGGCTAACCTTAAAGCTAATGCTACAGAACTGAAAGAGAAGTCACGAGCAGCCACGCAAGGCCTTCGTAGGTCTGGGATTATGCTGTCCTTGTGCCCTAATCTCCGTACTGTTGATTCTAATTTCAACAGGGCGGTGAATCGACTGTCGGGAAGAGGAGGCGACGTCGAGATCGGGATGCGAAACACCTCCAAATCCAGCTCCCAGAAAGCGTTGTTGGAAGCATCGGACGAAGAGTGAAAGTTATAATTTATCATTATTGAGCTAATTGTACTTGTTAGATGATAATGATGCAATTGTTTCAGAGCAAGACTGTTTCTTTTCTTTTTTCATTGAAGGAAAATGTGAAAATAAAATATGGTGCATGTAAATATTTGCAGATTTACCGTTTGTCCAATATAAAAAAAAACAACAACTAAAGAACAAACAGAATTACAAGTTTTTATTCCACTTTTATGAGTCGGATTACAAAGTGCCAGGGCGATCTAGACAGAACGGTGATATTACTGTAACGTATGTGAAATGCTACGTGAAACAGCCTTTTTCAAATCTGTGTTTTTGCATTGAACGTCGACGGAGGCGGAGCTCACTGAGCTGGTGGGTCTGGTGGGCGTTTAGGTGAAGCTGCTGTCGTGACGACGACCGTGGAGACGGACTTTGGGGAGCCCGCGGCCACGTGCTGCTGCAGCTGCTGCGTCTGGACGGTCTGGATGCGGACCTAAACAAGAACGAGCGTTTGTCCCATTTCTGAAGATTATTTTCAATTCCAGCTGGAAAAACAAGAGGCGCGCTCACTTGTGTGGCCTGTCCTTGCTGCTGAAGCTGCTGGAACTGCTGAGCTGTGACGAAGCTGACTGGTTTGTTCCCTGCGATCAGCTTTGTTCCGGCAGGCACCGAGGTCAGGATGATGTTCCTGCCCAGGCCGCTGATACTGCTCACGCAGAGAGAAAACAGCGAAATGCTTATTAATGTTTAAACCGTTTCAATATTACGACTTTGATTTGGGGTTTTACACATGAAAAGTACGATGAGAAATAGGCTGTAATTGTCCGTTATCCTTAATGAGGCTTACTTTGTGTTAATGCTTCCTTTTACCAAAGGTGTGGTCACCACGCTCTTGCTCTTCAGCGGCTGGTTAAGGACTGACAGCGGCACCGTTATCCGTGCGGGAAGCTTTCCCTGCAATGACGAGATCACAGGCATGCTTGAGGATTTGGAATGTGGAGGCTTGAAAGGCTATTTTTGAAAAGAAATAAATAAAATAGGGTCAAGGGAAAAAAAATGAATAAAATAAGGGCGCACCCTTGACAACAGCGACCCCTGAAGGCTAAATGGATATTTCACCATTTCCAAATATTATTATTTTACCGTTTGTGTTGTAACCACTGTAGCAGGGACCTGTCGCACTGTAGCTGTAGCTGTTCCTAGAGTGAGAGGGGACCCGGAGACCCCCGGAGCTACCGTGATTCCTTTAGCACCAGCCACAACGCTGGCAGCCATGGAACAACATTGGCACACGTAGACGCCATGAGAGGTTTACTGCCGGTGGTGGTCGTCATCGTGATGGTCTGACCCTGCTTCTGTGGGATGACACCGAGTCCTGGCATTATCCGAATGGTGGTGCCGCTCTTGTCGGGCGAGGAGACGGCGGTGAAAGTCCTCGCCTTCTGGTCCCCCACAGCCAGCGTGGGCATCAGGCGGATGGCTGTGTCACCCGCAGCCTTCAGGAGGGCGGAGGCCGCGGGGGCCGCTTTACTGGTCTGCACCTCCGCCGCGCAGGGCAACGCGCCCGATGCGGAGGACGGCGACGCTTGGGGGGGGGTGACGTGGAGAGTCGCCGAGATGCTCTTGTTGCCTGTGGTGGCGCTGCTCAGGAACTCGGGGGTGAGTTTGACCGTTGCGACTGGGGATTTGGCAAGAGTGGCCATCATGTCTGGGGTGATGCGCAGCACCGTCTGTCCCTTTGCATCCGTGGTGATGGACGAGGGGGGAAGACGCAGGACGTCTTTACCCTGGATGCGCAGGTTGGTCGCAGTAATTGGGATCCCTGTGCCTCCTGGACTCTTCATTCCCAACTGGCCTGTGATGGACACCTTTAACGAGAGTAATACAGTCAGGTTTAGAAGGGTGACAACGGCGATGAAGGTGGAGCTGCTTTGCCCAGTCAGCATTCCTGTCTCACACCGTCACCTGACTAATTATCCTGGAAAAAGGCCTCAAGCAAGTAGTGTACCTGTTTGATATTTGGGCTGGTCACACCTTGCAGCACAGCAGGAGAAGCCGAGCTTCCCGGACTCCCAGGTGAGAGCGTCGGAGGTTTGGCCACAGCTACAGCAGACACAGAGAGGGTGGTCGGCACCTGGACCGGGCTGCTAACGGTCTGAGTCCTCAGAGGCACAGAGACCACTGCCTGTCAATGGGCAGAGAGCATAGTTGGTTATACATTTACAATTACCCCTCCCTGGGGAAAACAAGAAGCTTTTATTTAGGTACCTGTGAAATGGCCGATACCGACACCGGCATCCTGATCTGGTGGGGTGTCTGATGCACCAGTGCTGCTTGCTGGTTTCCTGCAGAAGAAGCCAGGCCTGACTGGGTAGAAACCATCCGGACCTGAGGGAGGGAGCCTGCCGCCAGGTGACTCACTATCCTGGCAGCGTGTTGGGACGTGACGGGCTGTGAGACTGGCGGACCGGACTGAGAACTGGGTAAGATGGTTCCCAGCTGGGGTAGAGATGGAGGAGAAACTAGAAGAACACTGGGAGGAAACAGGGGCAGAAGATTAATGATTACCAGGGATCAAGTTACAGGAATATACATCAGTACATAGTTTTTTTTAACGAGTATGGGGTCACACTTACCCTGGACTGGATTTGACTGTATCTGGGAGGCCACTCTTTGTGGGTGTCGTGGCTATGCTATATGGTAAAGGTGATTTCGGGGTCCCAGGCGTGGTCACAGTGGGTGTAGTGGGGGTAGGCGACATGGGATTACAGGCAGGATCCTGGCCCCCCTCCTGACATCCAGGTGCTTTACTGGCCCCATCTTTACTTCCAGATTTCTGCTCATAAAATGCATTTAAAGCACAAAATCCAGTGAAATTCACATTTTCCCCACCACCACTGTAAGTAAATTTCAGTGTACTGATATTTTAACAGCGTCTTGTTGGAGTAAACAGGTGAAGCCTCGGGGAACTGGCAGGAGCAGACTCACAGGCTTGGATGAAGGTTTCGGTTTTTGCTGTAAGGCTTTTCTGGCTTTGGCTGCAGCAGCTTGAGCCTGGTGAATCCTCTCTGGGAACAAACAAACAAAAGATTCAACCAAACGAGCAAGCACGTTAAAACCATCTAAACTCTAAACATCAGCTAACGTCAAACAAACCAGCAGAGGGAATATTCTAAAAGATCCATTACCGAACTCCTCCTGACTGCGACTGCGGTGCAGATAAATCCAGAGTTTGCGGCCGATATCATATTTGACGCAGGGGTCTTTTTCATAGTGGAGTCTGTCCAAGGCCCCACTGACAACCGTGTTCACCTGGATGACAAAGGAAGTTTCATGGGGAAAAAACCCCATAAGAAACAAGTTAAGAAGGTGAAGACAGGTGCAGGAGGAAATAAAAGGTCTCACCTGTGCACTGGTGACATCTGCAGCCAGGAACTGCGAGTCCTTCAACAATTCACAGATCTCTGCCCTCGTCCCTTCTCCATTAGGCAACCTTGCTGCTGCGTCACGTACTGCAGGAAGAAAAAATGGAATCAAAAACACAGACAAAACGGTCGAACTGCCTTAGAATCACAATCAAATCAAACTCTGACCCAAAGACAGAATGGTGACATATGGGGGCCGGTCTGAGCGGAGCAGCGTGTGTTCCCTGGCTTTGTTGAGAGACATCTCCTTATCAAAAACCCCCTTGACGGGCCCCACCACGGACTCAAAGCCGTGCATCCGGAAAGTGAAGGCTTTGTGCGGCTGGTTGTATCTCTGCTGCTCCTAACAAACGAACCGCAAAAAGTATGTTGGCTCAGAAAGTTCCCAGAGATAAATATATAATAATAAAGAGATCAATAAAAGATTTCTGGTAGCACACACAAACCTGGATCTGAAACACCTGCCGCTCATCACCTGTGCTGGGACGCACCACGTAGTCCGTTGAGCTGCAGGGTTTGAGAGACCTGCTGTTAATTATCACAATAATTCCACCATGAGCACTTAATAAAAGAAGCCCATCACATAATCTTACCCTCTGGGGGTGGGAGAGGTCATCTCTGACAGGTCTTCATTTTCTGTCTGTGGGAAGGGGGAAAAAGGCTTTTTGAGTTGGGCCACATAACAAACGGTAAACGGAGCAGAACAACTGTATCAAAGTGTAACTTAAATCATTTCAGGTAGAGATGAAAGTGCATTTTAAAGACGCGACCTTGACGATCAGATCTCTGGAGTCCAGCCACAGCTGACAGAGGGCACTGACGTCCTTCTCTGCATCCTGAGTAGGGCCTTAAAGACAAGCGGTTGACTTTAAACTCCAAACAAACGGCACTCTTCATAGATGTGGCTGCATTCAGAGAGTCTTCAACTTCTCGGCCTTTCTTACCAATCCACCTCCACTGCTGCGCTTCGTCGGAAAACTCCACAAATGGAGAAAAGCCACTGGGGAGAGCCATCATACCATCTGAGCGACCAGGTCAGGCCGCAGGGAAACACAGGAGGAACATGTTGGCTTGGGTTGCAGAAAACAAGGTCTGATCGTTTCAGGTTGTGTGACGATACTTCTTCCTACCTTTGGTCTCTCCAGCCAGGAACTGCAGGGCCTGAACAACCAGATCGGACCAACACGGAACAGATGAAAACCACACATTCAGGGAGCTTGCTGGAGATGCCTGCCATGCCTGAACCTTGTCCTCCAGCTAACAGATCAACATTTCAATGTTGTCATTTATAGAACACACACACAGACACACACACACACACAAACAGTGTGTACCACTGAAGTACTGCTGAGGATGTCCGCTCTCAAGAGGCTCTCCAGCAAGTTGAAAAAACTGACAGCAATTTCTTCGACTATAACGGTGCTGGTCTGAGTCTCCTCCACAGTCCTGCAATAACGGTGGATATTACATGAGGGTTACATTAGGTTCGACTCCTGCCACGTGCACGGCACTAGACTCACTCTTCCTTGATATTGGGCAGCGGAGTTGATGGCGTATCTGGGAGGGAGTTCATGATGTTTGCTGGGGGTGCTAGGGAGTCTGAAGGGGCGAGAGATTCACAGGGGTCTTCGGTTTCCACTTTTATCGTCCTCATTTTCTTCTTCCTTCTCTCATCTTTCAGTTTCCTCTTTGGCAGAGTCAGATCACAGAGTGCTGGGGTGAAAAGGTACCGGGAATTCAACGACAAAATGCACTAGCCATTAGATTTAAAACACACACACTAAACACTTTCTACTTACGTAAAGTTCCTTTCCGACTAAAATTGGTTCTAGAGAGTATATCACCAAGATTGATATCCGAGGTCATCAAATCTGGGTGGTCCTGAAATAATTAAGCATTGGTGGAGTAAACAATGCACCAAAAAATACAGTAAATAAATATAATTATGAAAAAAAAGCATTTTCCTACTGGCAATCTCTTCCTCTTCTCTCGATGGTTTTGCAGCATTATTCTCAAGTCCTGTTCCCCTAGTTCTATTTTATCTGTGGAAAAAAAATAACAGTGAATATTTATTTGGGTTGAATTACCACAGGAATACAATCAAAGTGAGTTATCTCTCACCAGTCGACTTCATGTCTTGGGTGGAGAGGCTAGGAAGAATTTTAAGTGACACAGTTGGAGTTGGAGAAGACGGAGATTGTGGTGTTTGGGTCCACAATGACACGTCTGGAAGCAATGATGAGATATACAAATGTAGTGAAATGTCGTATTTTGGTTGTCAAACATCTTGGTCTTCTACAAACCATCATCGTCCGAGGAAGCATTGCTGTCTCCACATTCCGTCTTAACCTCTTTCAATATGCGGCTCAATCTCTTTCTCACTCTTTGCTCCCGTATTTCAGCATGTGTTTTAGACAGCAACTTTCTTTTTGGTGGAAAATCCAGACCATTGTGCACTGCAAACTCCAGCAATTCCTGCAACAAAAAGATGCATTAAAGCCTGTACATAAATTCTTGGGACAAACGGTACCCTTTATGTATTTGATTTAGAAAGCATACCTTTCTAGAGACAAGAATCTGCTTGACCAGTCTGTGGTAATACTGCTGAAGAGAGTACAACTGTCGCTTTTTCTGGGACTTGGCACACAGTTGGCGGTACTTGACCACCTCTGGGTGGAAGAACCCATCTATGGGAAGGTGACAATCGTTAAAACTTTGATCAGCACAACTTCATAAAACACATGATTTCACATGGGTGGGTTAAAAAAATGCTAGAAGCACCTCTGAATAGTTTCTGTGCAAGATGAAGGGGATTTCCAAAGTTAAAATTCCCATTATTGAATAAATCGCTGATGGTGCTCTCTTGCTCCCCGGCATTGTTTTCAGGAAATTGTGGCAAAAACTGACGAAGATGCTCTCTCTGAGAATCCGACAGGACTTCGCTCCAGGTGCTTTCACTCACCACGGAGAAGAAGATGTCAGGCTGTTGTGAACCAAAGGGAATCATTATTGAACATCTATACTGCAAATCACACATGCAGACAACTGAACGGCAAGTCAACACCGGGCTGTAGGTAATTTAACTGACATCCTCCAGGAGGTCCTCTGGAAGGTTGACTCTACAGTTGCCAAGCGTGCATTCCTCTGTGATGTGTCCAACAGGCTCTTCTTTTGGGTCAAGTGGATCTGTAAGCATATGGGTTAAGGCATCCATTCTTCTCTGCACCTCCCTGTACGAAGAAAACACACAAACACATATACGAGTCAGGCCAACGTTTGAAGCGTTTACACTAGTGCACGATTTAGAAGTCGTCAAGTGCGAAACAATTAATGAAGGAAAAACTCAAGGATACAATCAAAGCATTAGCTACTCGGTGCAGTAACGCTTTCATTGTGGCGCTATTCTATAAGCTAAGCTATAGCCCGTTAAAGCATTTTGGGGTCCTGTATAATATTTCAATGTACTCACAGCACTCGTATAGATATATTTTCTGGTTTGCATAACTAAACGAACTATTTAAATTTGCACTCACCCGACGCCGCTAATGTTTTGTGGAGGGGGGAAGTATTTTATTGCCGCACCGATTTCTTCTTCTACTAAATGAGATTCCGGGATTTGTCATTTACGCACTCTACTGCCCCCTATAGAGAAGTAGTGCTCGACCACATAATGTCTTCAAGACAGAAAGTTTGTTAACTTTTTTCACTTCGTCATAGTCGATGCTTTCTGTATTTTTATTTATTTTTTAAATATATTTCTGCATCCAGTTTCGTCCATGCATTATAATCTTATTGGGCGGTAAAGGCAAGATTCACAGATTTTTGAGGTAAGACTAGCTAGGTCATGTAACATATTACATTTTAATATTTTAAGAAAAATGTGCAGTGTAACATAAACATGTTCAGATTAGAATTTTTCTGAACAATCTTTAAACCAACATCTTTAATTCGAATGCACCCTCAGTGTAGTGACTATGCATATGTGTATATTCAAATCTATATGCAACTTGTCTTTACTGTCTTTACTGTGATTGTTCAGATTTGATTGAAATGATGGCAGAACTCCCATAACCTGAAATATGAAGCACTGTTTCAGATTCGTCAGCTTGCTCCACCTCCTGATGATGTTGTACCAAACGGTCCATCCCTCTGCCTCAAGCTACGGCCGCACAGAAAGTGGCACCGGCTGTGCCCTTCTGAAGGCTTCCAGACATTACAATAGGAACCAGGAATCCAACTGAGGCAACGAGACGGAAAGAACTTGTTATTGCTCTAAAGGCTCCACTTAATGCCTTTGAAGGATGGCCGAAGGAGCAGATGGAGAGGAAGAGATTCAATTCCTCCGTACTGTAAGTGATGCTGTCGCTCTCTCAGCTGTTATTAAACTTACACAGTCAAGAAGGACAGTCAGTGGATTATTGTGTATTACATTATTGCGCTGTGAGCGATATAAAGTGTTGCGCTCTCTTGCTTTATGTTTAACTTCTACATTCTCTGAGGCCGGATTGACAAGGACAGGTGGCTGCTTTTGTTGGCATTGTTATCTATTTATATACTCGCACTTGTTCTGTCACTGTTTTGAAATTCCTGTTGCCATTCGCACAAACATACATAGTTCAAAGTCCAAACACCTTAAATAAAGGTTCGCTCATTAGTGGTTAATAATGATTACAGCGTGAGCTTGAATAAAATGTTGATTCCAATCTGATTTCAAAGCAGCAGAAATGAGACCTAAAGGTTTTTATAACCTTACATTATTGCAGATCATCTCCATGCTTTTGTTTGGATTCATGTTTTTCTCTTTTTATTGCAGCTGTAATAATCATTTTTCACATTCTTAACAACCGTCTCTGTAAATAACACAATTAAGAAAGATTTATGTCAAATTCTGATCATGGGGGCTGATTCATGGGGGCAAGATGTCAGATATCTGACGACACCTCGGGGGGTCTGATTGTTCTCACTTCCTTCAACTTCAAGCCCTTTTTCCCCCTAATGGGACATTAATTTGAAATGAGATTCAAGGGTTTTTTTTTTTTCTTCTTTGAAAGTTCAAGTGACAAATGGTTTGGTTGAAAACATTTTAATCAATCCAGTTAATCCCGTTTATTTTTGTTGCCTTGCTCACTGCCACGCCGTCCCTGTGGTGATCGCTCTGCTAATGCGGTGCAGAGATGCCCTGTGGTCGGACTGTCGGTACTCAATGATGGCTCAGCTATCGTTTCAGTACTCTGGTAACCGTAGCCTTGATGTTAGCATGAGAGAGATGCTTCTAGTCTACAGATGGTGTCTCCCGTGGCTTCTATCCACTTAATGACGGCTTGTTCATTTTAAGTCTGCCAGAGATGGTTGGATTTGTGCTGAGACGTTTTAATATTTGCATTTTAGCTGATTTTGAATGGCTGGAAGGAGTTTGAAAACTATGGCAGCAATGTGGCATAAAGCCCTCTTCATTTTGCTCGTGTGCCTGAGGTCTAAATTTACAGTGTAAAGATTAACAGGTTGAGAGCTTGGCCCATTTAAGTGGCTGCTTATTAAAGCCCATGTGGATGGAAAAAATAGTTGTTTCTCCCCCTTCCAGTCTGGTGGCCATTATAATAATAATAATTATTATAATAATTATAATAATAAGTTATGACTTTAATCAGGATATGAAGACGCAAACAGGTGTCGATTTGCTGCTCTGCAGCCTCACAAAGTGCTGCAGAGACAGAATAGAAGCTATTGTGAAGGGAACTCATCCATTATTTGCCTCTTCGGACTCTCTACAAATATCTTTTAGTGTTTCCCGTCCCAGCAAATTCACGCCAGCTGACTGGCTGCAGCCGCGTCTGCCTAATCTGGGCCAATCATTTTCCTCCCTGTATCAAATCCTAGATCCTAAATGTCGGTCGCCTTCCAGAATAGGATGTGTGAACAGCAGGTGCAGCGGCTTGAAATAGAGAGTCGGGGGTGAGAGTGGGAGTGGCTGATATCATGGTGCCAGTGTGGGGGGAACAGAGAGCTGGGTCACTAACAGACAGACAGACAGACAGAAATTCATTGTCAAGACAAAAGCCAGTCAAGGTTACGAGAAACTGTGTCTGAAAACTGCTCTTTAACCTTTGTCACCTTCTTAATTGATGGTCATTCATTTACTTATAATATTTTGTCCATTTTTAATCCCCCATTCAAATTAATCATGTCAGATTTATTCATGCTGCAGCTCATTTTATCTCAAGTTATATTAAATAATGACCTATTAATAGCAATATGATAATATTTCCTCTTTTTTTACCCCTCCCCCCCCCCCCCCACAGGGGGACCATGTGGTGCTCCAGTGCACCGCCTCCATTCTTAAAGAACAGATCAAGGTGTGTCTCTCCTGCGAAGGCTTTGGGAACCGCCTGTGTTTCCTTGAGACCACCTCTAATGCTCAGGTAGTGAAGGGATACAGGTGACACACGTGCTGCTTCTGTGCTGGGTGTGAGTGGTGGGCTTGTGTTTCAGAGCGTCCCCCCAGATCTCGCCATCTGCTGCTTCATTTTGGAACAGTCCCTGTCTGTGCGTGCGCTGCAAGAGATGCTGTCCAACACCTCCCTGGATGAGGTGAGGGGGCAAATATGACCAAAAAGGGTCTCTTTTCTATTTAATTGGTATATTATTTAATAATAGAGCATTGTTTATAACTCAGTCTCTTTCTTTTAGGCTGTGGATCTGGATAAATGGGTAAATTTGCTCCCTTTCAAACAACACTACAGTGTTCCCCAACGACCAAGGGCATTAACACAACACCTTTTTCACGTTGGTGGACCTAACCACAGGATTTATCAGGATAATTTAACCTTTTTTTAAAAATGTTTTACCAGTCATCCCAAGGTGGGGGTCACAGAACGCTGCTGTACGGACACGCCATCCTCCTGAGACACACCCACTCCAGCATGGTGAGCACACTCGACATGCACGACCCCCAACGGGCGGTCTGAGCGTGAGGTCACCTCGCTTCCCTCTCTGCTGCAGTACCTGAGCTGCTTGACGACGTCCCGGTCACTGACGGACAAGTTGGCGTTTGACGTGGGCCTGCAGGAAGACTCCACAGGTGGCTCTGGCTCTCTAATGCAGACACTTTTCACACAAGTGCTGGTTTCACCTTCTGAACTGGTACTTTGTCCACCACAGGAGAGGCCTGCTGGTGGACCATCCATCCAGCGTCCAAGCAGAGGTCTGAAGGGGAGAAGGTCAGGGTGGGAGATGACCTCATTCTTGTCAGTGTTTCTTCTGAGCGTTACCTGGTAACCGTCACTTTATTTCCACGCATCTTTACTCCTGAGTTATACTATTAAATAAGCTTTATTTGACCAAAGCGCCGCTTTTCTTTCAGCATCTCTCTTACGCCAGCGGGGACCTGATGGTCGATGCCTCCTTCATGCAGACACTGTGGACTATGACCCCGGTGATGTCAGGGTGCGAGCTCGCTGAAGGTCGGCCGTTTTATAAAACGCAGCTTTTGTTCAAAGGCCTCTTCACATTTGATAAATATGATTTTTCCTCTAGGTTTTCTCTCCGGAGGGTACGTGCTAAGACTCTTCCATGGTCACATGGACGAGTGTTTGGCGATTCCAGGAGCCGACCAAGGGGACGACCAGCGCAGGTGACCAATATCCTCACATATTACTGCTGTCATCTGAAATAAATTGATGATTGACAGGTTGGAAATAGTCAGTCATAACTTGGAATCATAAGCTGAGGTATTTTTTTTTTTTTTTAGAGTTGTTCATTATGAAGGAGGGGCCGTGTGCAGTCACGCACGATCTCTATGGAGACTGGAGCCACTGCGTATCGGGTAAACGCCACCGTCTGTGTATCAGGACAATGAATTTACAGTGACAGTCAATGTTGCACATGCTCGTGCTCTTTTGTAGCTGGAGTGGGAGCCACATTAAATGGGGACAGTCTTTTCGAATACGTCACATAACAACAGGCCGATACCTTTTCCTGGACGAGGACAAGGGGCTCCTCTTGGTCGACGCCGAGAAGGCCAATTCCAAGATGTCTGCTTTCTGCTTCAGAATCTCAAAGGTCACATGTCACATGTGCTGGAACTTTAAATGTCTTTTTTCTCCTCCTTCGTTGCTCTAATAAATAATCTATTTCTAACCAAACACACAGGAGAAGATTGAAGTGGCCCAGAAGCGTGACGTGGAAGGAATGGGCACACCTGAAATTAAATATGGAGAGTCCATGTGCTTCGTGCAGCACGTGTCATCGGGACTGTGGCTCACATATGCGGCCGTGGACGCTAAATCTGCACGCCTGGGTCCTCTAAAGAGAAAAGTAAACCCACGCGCGTAAACGACCTACAACAAAATCTATAAGTTGGCAAATGCTGAGCGTTAAATGCGTGCTTAATTGCAGGCTATACTTCATAAAGAGGGCCACATGGATGATGCTCTAACAGTGGCTAGATCACAGACTGAGGAGTCCCAAGCTGCCAGAATGATTTACAGCACAACCGGCCTCTTCAACCAGTTCATCAAGTAATTATTGACCTTCATCTGAGTCTTTACTGATGTTTCTCCGGATTTATAGAGTTTCCCCCCACGTTTCCAGGGGACTAGATGCCTTGAGTGGGAAAAACAAATCGGCAAACCCTCCTTCTCTGCCAATGGACGCAGTAGTGCTCTCTCTTCAGGACCTCATTTTCTACTTCCGACCCCCCGAAGAGGAGCTGGAGCACGAGGAAAAGCAGTTCAAGCTTCGCTCCCTCAAGAACAGACAGAACCTTTTCCAAGAAGAGGTAGAATCTACGATCATGGCTGATTGGTCTCTAATGAACGTTCTTAATCCTGTCTTTTGTTTGAACAGGGAATGATTACCCTTGTCTTGGACTGTGTGGATCGACTCAACGTTTATAACACAGCAGCCCACTTTTCAGAGTATGCCGGGGAAGAAGCAGCAGAATCATGGAAGGAGATAGTCAACTTACTGTATGAACTGCTCGGTACGGGCCTGGGGTGGTTTTAGGTTACCGTAGTAACCATTGTTATGAGGCCTTCACGTGTCTCCTCTGCCTTTCTTCTTTCACGAAGCTTCATTGATCAGAGGCAATCGTGCAAACTGCGCCCTGTTCTGTGACAACCTCGACTGGCTGGTCAGTAAACTGGATCGCTTGGAAGCGTCCTCAGGTGACAGCACACCATACAATACTGGTTGCATCGGTTGGTTATGTAGACATTTTACGATAGCTTCGATGCAGTTTGAGTGAATATTGCTTCACTACTGTAGTGTGTTGTTGTTTTATGGAATCAGTGTTATTATTGTAGCTTTGGCATTTCCATGACAGGAATCCTGGAGGTGTTGTACTGTGTTTTGATTGAGAGTCCAGAGGTGCTGAATATCATCCAGGAGAATCACATTAAGTCAATTATCTCTCTGCTGGACAAGCATGGCCGTAACCATAAGGTCAGGAAGGTTAAACAGTATTTTAAACACTCTGAGCCTCTTTACGCTTGAGTCTTCCTGTATTTTCAGGTGCTGGATGTTCTCTGCTCCCTGTGTGTGTGTAACGGTGTTGCTGTCAGATCAAATCAGAATCTCATCACAGAGAATCTGCTCCCTGGTCGCGATCTCCTGCTTCAGACCAACATTATCAACTATGCAACCAGGTAAATCAACTGCCGAAGGTACATTTCTGTCTTCATTTTATGCCGACAGTGCCAAAGCGTTCCGTTTTGTTTTGTGCTTGTGCTTCAGCATGAGGCCCAACATTTTCCTTGGAACCTGTGAAGGATCCACTCAGTATAAGAAGTGGTATTTTGAGGTGATGGTGGACCATGTTGAGCCTTTCCTCACAGCTCAGCCTTATCACCTGCGTGTGGGCTGGGCTCTGACTGAGGGCTACAGTCCTTACCCCGGCGGAGGGGAGGGCTGGGGGGGGAACGGAGTCGGTGATGACCTGTACTCGTATGGATTTGATGGACTTCACCTCTGGTCAGGTAAAGCACTAGATGTGCGAAACCAAAGCAGTCCATCACACTGGACTGTTAATATTCTGGTTTCATCTAAATATTCTGATAAAATACCACTTCCCAAGTGTTCATTTATGTTTCCAAGCTTTGATTCACTCACTGTGACTTATGTGAATGCTCACAGGGCGTGTTCCTCGTCACGTTGCCTCGCCCAATCAGCACATCCTAACAGCGGAAGATGTGGTCAGCTGCTGTTTGGATCTGAGCGTTCCGAGTATTTCCTTCCGGATCAACGGCCACCCTGTCCAGGGCATGTTTGAGAACTTCAACTTGGACGGCCTTTTCTTCCCTGTGGTCAGCTTTTCTGCAGGCGTCACGTGAGAACGTTTACCACTGCTGTGGCTAACTTAAAAAAAAATAAAAAAGAGTTTTGTTGTGTAATAATGACACAGACGTTTCCTTCTAATTCGACCAGGATTCGGTTTCTCCTGGGAGGCCGTCACGGGGATTTCAAGTTCCTCCCCCCGCCCGGGTATGCCCCGTGCTATGAAGCCGTGTTGCCCAGGGACCGGTTGCGGATTGAGCCCATCAAGGAGTACAAGCATGATTTCGAAGACGTCCGCAACCTGCTGGGTCCCACTCAGTCCCTTTCACATACAGCCTTCACACCTTGCCCCGTCGACACGATACAAGTGCGCTCTTAATCTGTCTTTTCGTCATTTTTGTGTTTGTTTGTTTTTTAAATGCGTGTGCGTGTTTTATTCTTTTCAGATTGTTCTTCCTCCTCACTTGGAGCGGATTCGAGAAAAGCTTGCAGAAAACAGCCACGAGCTCTGGGCCGTCACTCGCATTGAGCAAGGATGGACATACGGACCAGTATGTGCTCGCAGGACTGGTTATTTTTGCTGCTGACAGTAAAAAGCTCATTTGCACACTAACAATCTTCTATCGTGGCTTTTCAAGTTTCGTGATGACAACAAGAAGCTGCACCCATGTCTGGTAGATTTTCAGAGTCTGCCTGAACCAGAGAAGAACTACAATTTAGCGATGTCAGGAGAGACGCTCAAGTAAGTCAAAATCTTTACGTGAACAGCCATGTTGTCAGGAGCTTTGTTAATTATTTGTATCACGTCTTTTTAAAGGACTCTGCTGGCGCTTGGCTGCCATGTTGGAATGGGAGATGAGAAAGCAGAGGAGAATCTGAAGAGGATAAAGCTTCCTAAAACGTGAGCTGTGAGATTGATTTTTATGCTCCCTCGCTAGGACGCATCCCAATAACTGAGCATTGTTTGCTAGTTATATGCAGACCAGCGGATATAAGCCAGCTCCTTTAGACCTCAACCATGTCAAGCTGACTCCAAATCAGAACACTCTTGTGGAGCGACTGGCAGAAAATGGACACAACGTGTGGGCCAGAGACCGGGTCCGTCAGGGATGGACCTACAGCATCGTGCAGGTACCTGAGAGGAGAGGCTGGAAGCAAAGGCTGCTCTGGAGTCCCTTCATATCTTTATATTACTTGTTTAGGATATAGTGAACAGGCGGAATCCTCGGCTTGTTCCCTACAACCTACTGGATGAAAAGACTAAAAAGACCAACAGAGACACCGTTTGCTCAGCTGTTCGGACTCTCATTGGATACGGTTATAATATCGAACCACCTGACCAGGAGAGCAGTAAGTTTTACAAGCAAGAAGCTTTCATTGTGTCTTTGAACAATCTAACCCACCAAAATAACACTTTTTAGTAAATGCTTAGGCTAATTCTGAAGTGTTCTTTTGTGTCGTGCAGGTGCAGATGGACCAGGCAGCCCCCGTGGAGACAAAATCAGAGTTTTCAGAGCAGAGAAATCTTATGCTATCACACAGGGGAAATGGTACTTTGAGTTTGAAGCCGTAACCGTTGGAGAGATGAGAGTTGGCTGGGCCAGACCCAGTGTTCGTGCCGACACAGAACTTGGAGGAGATGAGTTGGCTTATGTCTTCAATGGCTTCAAGGCAGGACCAAAATCTTTTTTTGCATTTGTGAAAATCCCAATGAGTCTGCAATCCAAAAGTGGGAATTAAAGTGCTTCCTTTTTCCAGGCCCAACGTTGGCATATGGGTATGGAGTCCTTTGGGCGACAGTGGCAGTCTGGTGACGTGGTTGGATGTATGATTGACCTCACAGAGATGAATATCATGTTTACGCTGAATGGAGAAATGCTGATCAGCGACTCAGGCTCTGAGATGGCATTTAAGGATATTGAGATAGGAGAGGGTATGTGAGTATAAATTTCAAGGTGTGGGTATTTGGATTTTTAATATTTGAGCTCCTATGTGTGTTATACAACTACAGGCTTCATACCGGTGTGCAGTCTGGGTCTGTCCCAGGTCGGCAGGATCAACCTGGGCCAGAATGTCAGCAGTCTTCGTTACTTTACCATCTGTGGCTTGCAAGAGGGATTTGAACCATTTGCCATTAACATGAAGAGAGACATTACCATGTGGTTCAGCAAGAGCCTCCCACAGTTCATGAATGCACCGACAGACCACCCTCATGTGGAGGTATTTTACATGATGCGCATTATCATTGTTAACTACAGTACCTGCTATTAGCTACACCTGCAGAAAGGGACCCATCATGAGCTTTTTTCTAATAACACAGGAATTCTGTTGTTGGACAAAAGTTGAACTGACATTTGTCAATCATCACCTTCCATTGCGGTGTAGGTGGCTCGGGTAGATGGGACAGTGGAAACTCCTCCGTGTCTCAAAGTCACCCACAAGACATTTGGATCCCAGAATGCCAACACAGACCTGCTGTTCTTTAGACTCAGCATGCCCATCGAGTTTCACGAAACGTTCAAAGTTCCTGCAGGGACCACCCTCCTCACTCGTGCCATGACCATCCCCGAGGAAGACGTGGTGGAGGTGGACCCCGACTCTGACTTCGAAATTCTGAAGAAGTCCGCGACTCGCAAAGAGCAGGAGGAGGACAAGAAAGAACCATCTGTGCCTAAAGAAATCCCTGCCATCAAAAATGGAGAGAATGAGAAAGATGCCTCCACTGAGAAAAGCAAGAAAAAAGGGTTTGTTGACATTAGAAAGGCGCATGGCTTAAATATCATATATAATTCAATCTTGTCGCTGAAATTGTCGCTGCTATTTTCAGTTTCCTTTTCAAGGCTAAGAAGGCGGCATTGATTAACCCGCCCCCTGTTGTTCCCACAATGCCACGGTTAGTGGAGGATGTGGTGCCAGATGACAGGGACGATGTCGACATCATTCTCAACACGACCACAGTAAGACCACAGACAGACAGACAGACAGACAGACAGACAGACAGACAGACAGACAGACAGACAGACAGACAGACAGACAGACAGACACAGAGCTAGATGGGTAGATCTATTAAGAAAATTAAAAATCACCATTTATCCTCCTTTACCAGTACTACTATTCTGTGCGAGTGTTTGCGGGTCAGGAGCCCAGTGGCATCTGGGTTGGCTGGATCACCCCTGACTATCATCAGTATGACCTTCATTTTGACATAAACAAAGTGAGAAATGTAACAGTCACCGTTGGCGACGACAAAGGCAACATACACGACAGGTAGGACGTGTTCCTGTTCACAGCAAACGCGTATGTCTGAAAAATCTGAGCCTACCTGATGGAAACGGTCTCTCCCAGTATAAAACGCAGTAACTGCTACATGGTGTGGGGAGGGGAGTTCAGTAACTCCCAGCAGACTCGGGTCAGTCAAGAGGACTTTATCATCGGCTGTCTTGTTGATCTGGACACAGGACTCATGACTTTCACTGCAAATGGAAAAGAGATCAACACCTTTTACCAGGTCAGCTATGTTCTAATAGTCGCACTTTTTCTAATAAAACCACAGGTATGTTCCACAACTATGGGGTGTTGTCTTCTCGCAGGTGGAGCCTAACACAAAACTGTTCCCAGCTGTCTTTGTGCTTCCCTCCAGTCAGAATATGATCCAGTTTGAACTTGGCAAGCTCAAGGTACGCTGATGAAACAGCAGAACCTCCTACAGAGCTTTCTGCCTTCTCCAATGAATCTTTTCTCTGGGTTTGCTTGTCGCGCTAGAACATTATGCCGATCTCCGCCGCCATGTTCAGGAGTGAACGCAAGAACACGGTCCCCCAGTGTCCCCCTAGACTAGATGTCCAGATGTTAACCCCGGTCATCTGGAGCCGCATGCCTAACCATTTCTTGGCTCCAGAGACGGGTCGTGTAAGTGAGCGACTGGGCTGGATTGTCCAGTGCCATGAGCCCCTCACCATGATGGCCCTCCACATCCCAGAAGAGAACAGGTCAGAATCACTGACAAAACATTACATATAAGGATGTCACCTTTATTTTTTCACCCAAATGACGCTTGAATCCTCCAGATGTATCGACATCCTGGAACTGTCTGAGCGGATGGACTTGCTGAAGTTCCACTATCATACTTTGAAGCTGTACGGTTCAGTGTGCGCCCTGGGAAACAACCGCGTGGCTCATGCCCTGTGCAGCCATGTGGATGAGTCCCAGCTCTTCTATGCCATACAGAACACCTACTTGCCTGGACCAATCAGGAGTGGCTTCTATGACCTACTCATCAGCATGCACCTGGAGTCTGCAAAAAGAGGCCGACTGGGAACAAACAGGGAATTTATCATTCCGATGACGGATGAAACACGCAGTATCACTCTGTACACTGATAAATCGTGTGCTCTTCCCGGGGTGGGCCTCACCACGTGTCTGAGACCTAAACTTCACTTCTCCTCTGTTGGATTTGTGGGAACAAATCAAGACATCTACACCCTGAGTCCTGTCATCCCTTTACAGGTAAGGAAGCAGCTCTCTTTTTTTGGTCATGTCACAATGCACGGTGACTAAATGTTAACCCCGTTAAGCTGGTAATGACTAACCAATAATTATAATCTTCTGTAATGGCCCCTTTTAAACTAGCGAGACAAAAAAATCACATGCTCAAAAGAGAGAATGAACAAAAAGGCTGTTGATTTGTGCTTCCAGGTGCTGAAGACCAGGGCCCTGAACATGCTGACGGAGGCTGTGCAAGATGGGGTTCAAGCCATGAGAGACCCTGTGGGAGGCAGTGTTGAGTTTCATTTTGTTCCTATCCTCAAGCTTATCAGTACGCTCCTCATCATGGGTGTGTTTGACGACGAAGATGTTACACACATTTTGAAGATGCTGGAGCCCACGGTGTTCAGCGGCAAGAAAGAAGAAGAGCCCGCCGAAGAGAATGGAGAAACAAAAGAGCAGAAGGAACAGGAGGTTCCCCAACAAGCAGGAGCTGTGGGGGAACAGCAGCAGGAAGCAATGGAGGAGGAGGAAGAAGAATTCGAAGAAGAAGAATTTGAAGACGATGGTTTGGGTGAAGAGGAGGAGGAAGAAGTGGATAATTCGCTCCGTGGGCGGCTGGTCCGATTGTTGGAAAGGGTGAAAAAGTTCCGCGAGAAGAAGGTGGAAGTGCAACTTGAACCGCAGGAAGATAAAAAACCAAGTAAGCTTCTCATAAAAACATAAAATATATGCGTGTGTGTTTGTGTTTTATATCGTTGAAGACTGTCGATTGAATAAAAATTCCCCAGACCAAATCCATTATACTGTATGTGATCCTCAGGCACGCTGCAGGAGCTCATTTCACATACGACCATCCATTGGGCCCAGGAGTCATTCATCCAGAATCCTGAGCTTGTGCGGATGATGTTCAGCCTCCTTCACAGGCAGTATGATGGGCTGGGTGAACTCATCCGCGCCCTCCCCAAGGCCTACACCATCAACGCCGTCTCTATAAACGACACCATGGATCTGCTCGAGTGCTTGGGACAAATCCGCTCGCTGCTCATTGTTCAGATGGGCCCAGAAGAGGAGCGACTTATGATTCAAAGCATTGGGTGGATATCTGAATGTGGCTATATTTACATTTTGAAGTGTGTAATGGAGAGTGTCAATATTTTTTCATCTTCTGCAGAAATATCATGAGTAACAAAGTGTTCTATCAACACCCCAACCTGATGCGAGCGCTTGGCATGCATGAAACTGTCATGGAGGTCATGGTCAATGTACTGGGTGGTGGGGACTCCAAGGTATTTTTTTCTTTTATAAATCTCTGTGTATCAATAACCCTCGCTCTGGAATGCCAAGTAATGAGATGAAGCGCGGCCATTAACTGCTTTGTTTTTGAAACACACTTTCCTGCAACAGGAGATCAGATTCCCTCGTGTGGTAACAAACTGTTGCCGCTTTCTGTGCTATTTCTGCCGGATCAGTCGCCAAAATCAGCGTTCTATGTTTGACCACCTCAGCTACCTTCTCCAGAACAGTGGCATTGGCCTGGGTGATTGTCTTTTAGCCTTGTTTATATTTCTATATATATATATATTGCATGGTGATATATTCTTTGTGGGAGAATTTACTGAATGCTCCCCAAACTTTATTTTTTCTCTGCAGGAATGCGGGGCTCCACGCCGCTGGATGTGGCTGCAGCCTCTTGCATTGACAACAATGAGCTGGCACTGGCCCTTCAAGAGCAGGATCTGGAAATGGTGAAATACATTTTGACGTGTCTAAAGCGACCATAATGCTGTCATGCAGATATTGTTCAGATTTTAAATGCACTCACATGGTCCCAGGTGGTGAAGTATTTGGCTGGTTGTGGACTTCAGAGCTGTCCAATGCTACTGGCCAAAGGTTACCCCGATATTGGATGGAATCCCTGTGGTGGAGAGAAATACCTTGACTTTCTTCGATTTGCTGTATTTGTCAATGGTCTGATCCTTGTTTTGATGCAAAGACAAAATCCCATTGTGCTGATAATAGTGAATTCTTCCCATCACAACTACTCTTGTTTTCTTGGCTGTAGGAGAGAGTGTAGAGGAGAATGCCAACGTGGTAGTACGCCTCCTCATTCGGAGGCCCGAGTGCTTCGGTCCTGCCCTGAGAGGAGAGGGTGGCAACGGTCTGTTAGCGGCCATAGAAGAGGCCATCAAGATATCGGAGGACCCTGCGAGGGATGGGCCGACCACGAAGAAAGACAGACGTTTCCCAATGTAGGCGTCTCCCAAATGCTAGTGATGGCCTCTGAAGTCGCTGTAGCAGCAGTTGACAGATCAACTATTTTTCCCGCGATAGGTTTGGAGGAGAGGAGCAACATGAGGAGAACAGGGTGCACCTGGGAAATGCCATCATGTCATTTTACTCCGCCCTTATTGACTTGCTTGGTCGCTGTGCTCCGGAGATGCATGTAAGCTGTTTATGAGCTGGAATAGAATCCTACCCGCTCAATTCATAATCTAGCTGAAGCTGTTTATTAAAAACGCAAATGTCGGTAAATGCAGTTGATCCAGGCTGGTAAAGGTGAGGCTCTAAGGATCAGGGCTATTCTGAGGTCTCTGGTCCCCATTGAGGATCTGGTGGGTGTGATCAGCCTTCCTGTTCAGATTCCTTCTTTTGGAAAAGGTAATCCCACAATTTTCTGCAAGTTATTTTAACATTAAAAAGCACCGCTAATGAATCCCTGCTTTTCTCTTTTGTGCTTAGACAACAGTATCATCGAACCAAAGATGTCAGCTAGTTTTGTGCCGGATCACAAGGCTCCCATGGTTCTCTTCCTGGACAGAGTGTACGGTATCGACAACCAGGATTTCCTGCTCCATGTCCTGGAGGTCGGATTTCTCCCTGACATGAGAGCTGCTGCTTCTCTGGACACGGTGAGCATCCACGCAAAGCTGCAGTTGTATTAGAGAGACAGATAACGACAGTTGTAGGTGAGCGTCCGTCTTCTTTCACCAGGTTGCTTTCAGCACCACAGAGATGGCCCTGGCTTTGAACCGCTACCTTTGTTCTGCGGTGCTGCCGCTCATCACCAAATGTGCTCCTCTGTTTGCCGGCAGCGATCACAGAGCAATAATGATCGACTCCATGTTGCACACCATCTACCGGCTGTCTCGCGGGCGAGCCTTCACTAAAGCCCAGAGAGACATCATAGAGGAGTGCCTCATGGCACTGTGCAAGTGAGTCTCACTTTATGGTGGAGCCTTTCCAGCATTTTTACCCGTCAGGTAAATCCTTTACTTGTTTTTCAGACATTTGCGTCCATCCATGCTTCAGCACCTGTTGAGACGTCTCGTGTTTGATGTGCCTATTCTCAACGAGTATGCCAAAATGCCGTTGAAGGTAGGAGGATCAAAGTGTTTTACATCTGAAAAAAAATCTTCATTATTCAGTGGGCACATTTCATAGTTTCTCTTTTACGTCTTAACAGCTTCTGACAAATCACTACGAGCGGTGTTGGAAATATTACTGCCTCCCGAATGGCTGGGCCAACTTTGGGGTCGCGTCAGAGGAAGAGCTTCACCTGACCCGCAAGCTGTTTTGGGGGATCTTTGAATCACTTGCCCACAAGGTTCTGCTCCTGCCATGGATTTGTTCTGACGACTGTATATTTATTCTGGGAATATTGCAAGTTCATTTGCATTTTGTTTTGTAATTGCAGAAATTTGATGCAGAGATTTTTAAGATTTCCATGCCCTGTCTATGCGCCATTGCTGGGGCCATTCCTCCGGACTATGTGGACGCCAGCTACTCCTCCAAAACTGAGAAGAAAGCGTCAGTGGATGCGGAGGGAAACTTTGACCCTAAACCTGTAGACACCACCAAGTGAGATCATGTCTTTATGGATAAAAAGTATCAGTAAAGTAAGAAATGATGCTAAATGCTGAATATTTTGTTGGACCTCCATCAACAGCACCATCATCCCTGAGCGACTGGACGCCTTTATCAACAGATATGCTGAATACACTCATGATAAATGGGCATTTGAAAAGGTTGGTCTTGTTTTCTTCCTCCAGATAGAGAAGAGCAGGGTTTGATCAGAGCATCCATGCATTGTTGGCTTACATGCATAAAGTGATTACGGAGGAAGGATTTAAGTTTAGTGAACAACAATAAAAGATCCCCATTATATATATACATGTATATGTCTGTGCCAGATCCAGAACAACTGGTCCTACGGAGAAACCCTGGATGAAAATGCAAAAACTCATCCCATGCTCAGACCTTACAAAACCTTTTCCGAGAAGGTAAGTTCACTCTGATTCCTCCTGCATTTCTCTGCCTGCAGCAACTCCCCACTTTTCCTCCCGGTAGGACAAAGAGATTTACCGTTGGCCAATCAAAGAGTCAATAAAAGCCATGATTGCATGGGAGTGGAACATCGATAAAGCCAGAGATGAAGAAGAATCAGAGAAGAAGAAGGCAGCTGCCCGGAAAATCTCACAGACTGCTCAGGTACAGAGCGGTTGGATGTATATACGACTCCGTTGTTATTAATATTACCTATATATCATTATTATTATATCTTTACTAATATTATTTTCTCTACAAGGCCACCTATGATCCAAGCCATGGCTACAGCCCCCAGCCCATTGACATCACACACATGGCTCTCTCCAGAGACCTGCAGGTACATTTGCAAATCTCACATTGGTCCATGCTAAAGGTTCATTTGGTATTAATAGATTGTATTTCTGAAAAGTCCATGGCAGAACAATTGGCCGAAAACTACCATAACACCTGGGGACGGAAGAAAAAGTTAGAACTGCAGTCCAAAGGTTTTTTTCTAAGGAAGGAAGCCGTACACGTGGAGAGATTCTGTGTTAACCTTGTTTCTTCCTACGTAGGAGGCGGAACTCATCCTCTGCTAGTGCCCTATGATACACTGACAGCAAAAGAAAAAGCACGAGACAGAGAAAAAGCATATGAGCTACTCAAGTTCCTGCAGCTTAATGGATACGCCGTCACAAGGTACTAATGTGGAAGAAGAATTGATACTCAGTAGAACATTTAGCAGACATTTGTTTTGCACAGCAAGAGAAAATCTTCTAATACGCTGTAAATATGACTAAACTCTCTTCAGGGGCTTGAAAGATATGGAGTCTGACATCTCATCAATTGAGAAGAGATTTGCTTATGGTTTCCTTCAGAAGCTCTTGAAGTGGATGGAAATCGCCCAGGAGTTCATCGCCCACCTCGGTACAGCCAAGATCAGACAGTGAAATGTGTAATCCTTCTTTGTTACAGCATCACCCTGAACCCACCATACTATGTGATGTGTTACAGAGGCGGTGGTGAGCAGTGGACGAGTGGAAAAATCACCTCATGAGCAGGAAATCAAATTCTTTGCCAAGGTGGGATGTTTATGTTAAACTATTTTGTGCGCCATTTGGCAGCTGTCTTCACAGATTTCTCCTCTTTTTAGATTTTAATGCCTCTCATCAACCAATATTTCAAAAACCACTGCCTCTACTTCTTATCGACACCTGCAAAAGTTTTAGGGAGCGGTGGGCATTCCTCCAATAAGGAGAAAGAGATGATCGCCAGGTGAGCTCTTCTATTAAACAGATAGAGCAGACAGCTTTGGCATGTTTTCTATTCTTTTACTATATCTTTTTTTCTCACCACTTGTCCGCATTTCCTTGTCTTGCACTTTTCTTTCCTTTCTACCTCAGTATCTTTTGTAAAATGTCGGCTCTGGTGAGACACAGAGTCTCTCTCTTTGGTAAGACATCAGTTTCCATGTGGTTCATTTCGCTCTTTTCTGTGACTCCTTTACTGTGACCGCATGATATGATCAGTTGCTACCAGACAGATCAAATTGGTCTTGTCTTGAATGCATCACGTGGTGAATCGTGTCTCTCTCGCAGGAACTGACGCCTCGGCAATTGTAAATTGCCTGCACATTCTGGCGCGGTCCCTGGATGCAAGGTTCAGTATTAATGTGGCATTTTCGACCAGGATGTGAAATCTCTTTACTGTTGTTGGCGTCACTTTTGTTTTTATGGCTCTTTTAGGACAGTGATGAAGTCAGGGCCTGAAATTGTTAAGGCGGGCCTGCGATCATTCTTTGAGAGTGCTGCTGATGACATAGAGAAGATGGTAGAGAACCTCAAACTGGGCAAAGTATCCAAAGGCAATCAGGTAATCCAAGGCCACTGTGAAAAATGGGAATATAATGATAAATCTGCATCTTGACAGGTTTTAATAGTCATTTTCAACGTCGCCGTGTCAGGCTAGTGTTTATTAATTAAACACTGGAGGTGCTCCTTCTGCCTTTATGGCCTGCTTCTCTTTTCATAGCAAGTGAAAGGTGTGTCCCAGAACATCAACTACACCACCATCGCCCTGCTCCCAGTTCTTACCTCCCTGTTTGATCACATCGCTCAGCATCTCTTTGGAGATGATGTCATCTGTAAGTTGCGTTTTCCGCTTCCTAACTGCCCACATTCCTTTACCAACCCTGACACGCTGCTGCTTTCACGCAGTGGATGATCTACAGATGTCATGCTATCGCATCATGTGCAGCATCTACTCCTTAGGGACCGTTAAGAATCCACACGTTGAACGGTAAATTTGCATCCTCGTCAACTGCGAACAATGAGGTATGATAATGTCTGAACTTTATTGTCGGGATATTGTGCGTCCGCTGTAGGCAGAGGCCCGCTCTCGGGGAGTGTTTGGCCCACCTTGCAGCAGCCATGCCGGTGGCTTACTTGGAGCCTCATCTGAATGAGTTCAACGCCTTCTCTGTGTACACCACAAAGACTCCGAGGGAGAGAGCCAGTGAGTGTGACGCTCTTTGTTCTGATTGATTCCATGTCAACTATGGAAAAAAACAACGGAAAAATGACTTTTCACGACTTCTCCTTCAAAGTTTTGGGCCTTCCCAATGAGGTCCAAGAATTATGCCCAGACATCCCAGAACTGGACGTGCTGCTGAAGGAGATTGGTGACTTGGCAGAGTCAGGGGCTCGTTATACTGAGATGCCTCACGTGATTGAAATCACTCTGCCCATGCTGTGTAACTACCTGCCCCGCTGGTGGGAGAGAGGACCGGAGAACTTTCCAGAGATGGAGAGCAAGATCTGCACTGATGTCACATCAGAACACCTCAATCAGCTCCTGGGCAGCATCATGAAAATTGTTGTCAACAATTTAGGAATTGACGAAGCCTCTTGGATGAAGAGGCTGGCTGGTGAGCTGTGCTTAAACCAGCAGTGATCCGCTCCGCAGTTTTTGGTTCCACTCACTAAACCATATCATTTCCTTTTAGTGTTTTCGCAACCAATTGTCAGCAGGGCAAAGCCAGAAATGCTAAAATCTCACTTCATCCCGACCATGGAGAAGCTGAAGAAGCGCACGTCGAAGGTAGTGGCCGAAGAAGACCATTTACGGATGGAGGGAAAAACCGAGGCGGATGAGGAAGACGGGACTATTCGCGATGAGTTTGCGGTTCTCTGCAGAGACTTGTATGCCCTCTACCCTCTGCTCATCCGATATATCGACAACAACAGGTAAAGTCCACTTGAATTCCATTTGAAGCCACCATTTGAAACTTCCGAGGCCTGTTGTTGTTATTCTGATACAGGGCAAGATGGTTGACGTGCCCAGATCCAGACGCGGAGGAATTGTTCCGAATGGTTGGAGAAGTCTTTATTTTCTGGTCCAAATCTCATGTGAGTGTTCTGCTCGGCCGTCGAACGCGTCTTCCTTACTTGCTGCAGCTCATTACATCGACCACGAGCATCTTTCTTTGCATTGTAGAACTTCAAGCGGGAAGAGCAGAACTTTGTGGTGATGAATGAGATCAATAACATGTCGTTCCTCACTGCTGACAGCAAAAGCAAAATGAGCAAGGTAGGTTGAGAGGAGACAGCGTCCCCGAGGATCTCGTAAAGTCTTATTTACCGTAGTGCTGTAATTACTGTTGCTTGTCTTTAAAATGTAGTGTATCGTCTTCAGGATGGCCTTGGATATTTCAAAATATTTATTTCCCTTCAACAACCAAAAGAGAAAATCACTTATGCGGCACATAAATTTACTCGGCTGTATCCAAATGTCCCTGTTTCGTTACTTTTGTTTTTGTGTTGAGCTCGACGCCACAAGGGCTTCTTAACGCTGATTATATTTTTTCCCCACACTGCAAAATGGACACAAAACCAAAACCACTTGTACGCAGCTGCATGTGTTGTAAGGACTGTAAATCCACACCGTCATAGAGCCCCAGCTACAGTTGCAGGCTTTAGAGGTAACTGTGTGTTGTTTAAACCTTCAGTCCCATCTGCCTGGGGCTTATATCATCCTGCAGTCTTCTTGCTTCAGACTTTACTCATGACTGAGGTCTCTGCCCACTAGGTTAAAGGTGGACATTTGGATTCAGCTTCTGATGTCATTTATTTGTCATTTGAAATTCACATTTGCCCGACTCGGTTCAGAGGCGACGACACCCACTGTAATTCTCAACAGTAATTTGAATTCACAGCAGTTTGCAGTTGAGTTAATGGTATTTTCTGTTTGGCTGTCCCTTGTCCTTTTCTTTTGGGTTGCGGCTGGGTTTCCAGGGCGGGGACTCAGAGGTTAGACTTTGATCCTGCACGACCGCTGTGCTGACCGCATGGCACCTTAATTTTCAGGGAGCTTTTCATCAACCTCTCCAGCACACTGGCACATCTGATCCACATACCACAGCCACAAATACAGGCGTGCACACGTACACAGTGTGCTGAAACATGAGGACATTCCACTGCGAGAGATGACACCCTCGGCTGCTGATTTAGGGACAGTGACAAATGCCTTTCCTCCTAATGCGGCTGTAGCTTTTCAGTCAGGCACAATTCGCACTTTATCATGAGCGGAACAAAACTATGTTTAGAATTTGTCATTGCTATAAATTTGAATTCATTTATATTTATAGAATATGAAAATCCTTGTCAGATGCTGCTTCAGAGGAGCAACAGATGTAGTCTAGATCTTCTTACACTGCCATTCCAAGGTTATGTTCAACTGTGCATGCCGTTGCACTTGTGTTCTTACGCACAGACTTAACTTATACACCCAGTGGTGCACAAGTGCTAGAATTGTACAAGACTAGTTCAAAATTTCTAGTTCAAAACTAGACAAATTTCACATAGGATCATCGGACATTAGCCTACTTCTGTGGGCGTTCCCCAGTCCTGCCAGTGTGCGTGGGGGGGAGTCTAGAGGCGCTTGATGAAAGTACTCAGCTGTAGAGTTGGGCTCATGGCACTGGGCTCTACACCCAGCACAAAATGGCAGTGCGGGCACAGTGCCATCATCCTGTCACTCAGTTTGCTCTTTTTTTGATCATAGTTCAAATTTAGTATGTTTTATATTTCTTTTCATCTGAGGATGGTTGTCCTGTAGCTTTTGTAATGCCGTTTTTCCGCCACTAGGGGGTAACATTAGAGTTCTCTGTGCTCTTTCTTCTCTCTGGAAATTTCACTTCATATCATGGTTGAATTTCTCTTTTTTTTTAGTAACCACACTAACACAAAACCTTGAGCGTGATGCTAAAGATCTCTGAAAATAAAACAAACAAACAAAAGTAAACATGTGTTCCCTTACCTCTTTAAAAGTGCTTAAAGTATCTATAAACCTAACAAATACATGAATCTCCTGTTATTACCTAAATGAGTCCCAGCTTTGCATCCGGGTTTCTACAAACAAGTCTTTCATAACATGCTTTCAACTAGCAGGGAACTGGAGAAAGGAAGAAGGATTTTTAAGAGAGTAGTTGGACAGCTCTCCCTATTAACATCAAAACAATCTGCAACTATGATTTCATGAAACCAAATAAGACAACAAATTATAACTGTAGATTTATTTATTGGTAGTTAATGGCCCAACCAGCTCCAAAGCTGCATTGAATGTTACCCAGTAATATAGCTGTAAAGTCTCTGAAGGTACTTTAAACAGGAAATGAACTCCCTACATGCTTGTGTGATGAAGAATAGCTAAATATTCTTGTTGGTTTGCTCAAGTGGGAATCTTGTAAATTGTTTCTAGATTGGAATTCACCCAGTATAACCGTCTTTCTTTTATGGTCCCATGTGGGTTTAAACATCCTCTTCAAGAAAACCTGCAGAACTCTCAAATAATTCCAGAGGAAAGGAGTACAGGGACATTTTCCATAGACAGTTTGCTTTACTGTAGTTACCAGCCTGCTACTAATGGAGCTCATCATACACTTTCTACAACTAATCAACTAACATAATTATGCTGATAATATTTTAATCCTTTTAATAAAATCCCATTTTAGTTAAAAAAAAGAACAGCTATTTATGCTCTGCAGGAATGCTGCGTTGTTTATCACCTGCTTTCTTTTGCATGTGTGAGTAATTACCATAAGTCCAATTCCTTTCAGACTCCTGTGCCCAGAGCCAACAACCAAACTGTAAACTGTCACTGTACTTTACTTGGAGGTCTGAGCTCAGAGAACCAACAACAGGAAACACATTTCCATTTTTTTTGCACGTTGATGATGGTCCAGTAAAGTAATGAATTTCACTGGGGTTGCTTCTTTTCAACGATGAGGGCTTGGATCCATTAGGCTGTGATGCCTTTTTTGAGATACTGTAATTGTGTTTTGCTTTATTATCATTCCTCTTTCTTAGGGCGGTGGCTCTGACACTGAACGCACGAAGAAAAAGAAGCGTGGCGATCGTTACTCGGTGCAGACGTCGCTTATTGTGGCTGCTTTGAAAAAAATGCTCCCCATAGGCCTCAATATGTGCTCTCCTGCTGACCAGGAGCTTATTAACTTGGCCAAGATCAGATACTCTTTGGTAATATTGAATATCCTGAAAATAAAAAGCATTTCAGTAACAGATGCACTTGGTAAACAGATTCACTTTGCAGAGGGACACAGATGAAGAAGTCAGAGAGTTTCTGCAGAACAACCTCCATCTGCAGGGCAAGGTACTAGTCCCGCTTTTATATGTACGACCCCAGGTGAGCTAAACATTGATGGTACATTTCCTGAAGCTCCGTGCTGTCTTGTGGACAGGTGGACAACCCGTCCATGCGCTGGCAGATGGCCCTGTACAAGGAGATGGCCGGTAAAGCCGAAGACGCCGACGCGCCGGTGAAAGTCGTCAAGAGAGTGCAGGAGGTGTCTGCAGTCCTCTACCATCTGGAAGTGGTGAGAGAGGAAATCAGTTCTGGACGACGCCCTGTGTCCTCTGGATGTCCCCGTGGTGCAGTAGGAGTCACCCTCGGTTCTCTTGGTCGCCTTAGACGGAGCATCCATTCAAATCAAAGAAGATGGTGTGGCACAAACTGCTGTCGAAGCAGAGACGCAGAGCTGTTGTCGCGTGTTTCAGGATGACGCCATTATACAACATACCCAGGTCAGACATCCGTCCACACCGACGTGCACGCCGCTGTTGCACAGCCACTGAGACAGAGTTCAGTTCCTGTTTGTCCCTGTAGGCATCGCGCATCAAACATGTTCCTGGAGGGATACAAACGGAACTGGCTCTACACCGAGGGCTACGCCTTTGAGGACAGGATGATCGACGACCTATCTGTGAGCGCCATCTCACGCCTGCGTTCTCTTGAGCACGATTATTAACCTTCCTCATGCTCGTGCCTTTCAGAAAGCAATGGAGCAAGAGGAGGGAGATGAGGAGGAAGAGAAGGAGACAAAGCCTGACCCCCTCCACCAGCTCATTCTGCATTTCAGCCGCACCGCGCTGACAGAAAAAAGGTGGATTGGGCGCTCTCGCGGACGCGTCCGCTCCGAAATGCGCTCAGTCTGATCGTACTTTCTAACTTCTGAAGTAACTTCTTCTAACTTCTCTGATTTTGTCCAACATTCAGTAAACTTGACACAGATCATCTTTATATGGCGTACGCCGACATTATGGCAAAGGTGAGTGGCTGCAGAGGGGCGTGGCCCTGACCCGCTGTCGAAGTGAAACGTCCTAAAATCTGGTGCATTTCTTCAACGCTGCCTTTCTAGAGTTGCCACATTGATGAGGAAGAAGAAGGGGGAGAGGAAATGGTGGAAAATGATGAAGATGAGAAGTCCTTTGAGGTGCGACGGTCAGAACTGGTAATGGGCGGCCAGGGGCTGGGGACCAGGAACACAGCGGAGCGGTAGCTCTCGGCACTTTGAGTGACGTCATCATCATCAGCACATCGCTTCATCGCCACATCTCTCCCTCGCCCCCTCTCTCTCTCTCTTTTGACTCGTTATGCGTCTGCCTCAAGTGGTGTTTGCAACGTTTCTTAGTCGCTTAACTTAAAAACTCAAAGCTCCAATCCACATTCTTCTGTCTGTAATCTATTCAATCATAAATTTTTATTTCATTTATTATTAAATATGCCAAACACTTGCCGAGGTTAAACTTTGAACTGTTAAATGTGGATTGGCGCTGATTAGGATAAAGTATTTTATGTGTTTATTAACAACGGTAATAATCCCAATCCAACAACACCAACAATAACTCACTTGTTCTCTTCAGTTCTGTGTTCTGCACAAAGTAATGAGAAATAATCGATGTGTCAACAACCCAAAAAGCTGAGCTTTTCATTCTGTTGGGGCACTTCTCCAACACTAGGCTGCAGCTTCCACCGTTTAACGTGTTCCATTTAAATGAGGTGAAATTTGAAGCCTTTTCTGAGTTCTGTGTGGCTCTTTTTAAATGCAACGCCAGCTGCTAACTTGCTGACATTCATTACTTTTGGCTTCAGATTTATTATGCCTACACACACACACACACACACCACACACACACACACACACACACTTACACTGCCACAGGACTTTATAAAACAGTCTCATCAGGACTGTATTTGTGTAATTTATTTTTAATGTAACCATCTTATCTGCTAGTTATTTAATTCCTCCCACTTCATATGGCTGTCTATATCTATCTCTCCATCTCTCTCTCTCCTTCTTCCATCACTCCATGTAATTCTACTTATACACATAACTCCAGTCTTAATCTGCTGAATGCATCTGATCAATGCTCCCTTCCCCCACTCATCTAGTATACTGACAGACTACAGCGAAAGCCAAAATAGCACACACACACGCACACATGCGCACACACACACATACTAGTGTCATACAGTGCATAGAATCGGATTTCATTAGGTTTCCAAGAGGGTCACAGTGCAAAATCCAACAACACAGCAGGCAGAGCGTGGTCAGGCATATGTGGGTGGTTGGGAGGGAGGGGAGGGTGTGTTTGGGGGAGGGGGGGTTGTTTGAAGGCCATGATGTGGGACATTATAATCGATCTGTGATGTGACTGAACAGAGCGATGTCAATTTGACCCCTGTGTCAGAGCTTTTTCTGTGTTTGCCACTTGAAATCTATAAACAGCTGATTACATTTTGACTCATGGTGGAAAGGTTGGTTTATTTTGCTAAACCAACTACATCACCCTAAAATGACAGTGGGCAGCTCTAGGTGAACAGTCAGAAAGCTTAGCCAGTGGGGGTGGTTTCCTGTGGTCTAACGCTTGATCCTGCCAGCAAACGTGAAGGAGTAGTGTAGCTCCATGACTAACAAGAGCAAACCTCCGCCAAGGCTGAACTCGTCACATGACCCACCCTGAAATCAAACACACCTGTTAATGTGAACTTCTTTCCAAACTAAAGGGTTGGCTTGTGTGTTTTTGTCAGAAACAAACGTTTTCTCGCTGACAGGTATATGAATACAGCCCATAATAGTCCAGTGTTTTCAGTATTACCTGAAACGTAAAGTGGATATTTGCGCTTCTCTCCTCTGCATATTTACTTAAAACATTAAAAATACATATGAATGTTCAGGTGTCAGCAGAAAAGAACTCAGATACACAAATTTGGTGGAGATTATGGGATATTTAACTCTGACAGCCCTGAGCTTGAACCTTTATGAACATATAACGTCCTTGGCGGAGGATGAAAAGATAACCAGTAATTATAAAAAACGTAGATGTGTGGTAGTGTAGAACTAAAAGTCCTTAAAATAGATAACAACCTATTCTACTGATGATTTTTTGATTTGAATAAAAAAAGAGATCTGTAATATAGTGAATATGTTATGCAGCTGCAGACTAGTTCCATTGAAAAATGTAACTTTAATTAGATAATAAAAAGGTTAGTATAGTATTAAAATGACAGAAGTGTAAATGAAAGGAGAGTCAAAACTATTCATAAATACCTCGAGGCAGCTCATAAACTTTATTTAGTTAAGTAGCTTAACTATTTTTATATATTGATATTATATTTTTCTTTTTTAAATTTAAATGTTGGTATGTTTATAGTCAGTGGTTCTGCTAGTTGTTCTCTGAGCTCTCATTCCTGAAGCGGTTTATTCTCCTCGTTAGATCCTCATTTAAAGCTCATTGAGTTTGTCTGACCTGCAGGAGAAAGAGATGGAGAAACAGCGGCTGCTGTACCAACAGTCCCGACTCCACAACCGTGGCGCTGCAGAGATGGTCCTGCAGATGATCAGTGCCTGCAAAGGTTCTCCTCATATACTTTAGTCACTTTGTTGCCCTCAAACTACGAATTTCATTTGCTTTTCCACACAAAATTAGGTGAGACTGGTCCGATGGTGACAACCACCCTTAAGTTGGGTATCTCCATCCTTAATGGTGGCAACAGCGAGGTTCAGCGTGTACGTGTTCTGGATTTTTTTTTTGGGGGGGGTTTTTCAATGTGTCTTTAAAGTTAACTGGAGTGGATTTTCTTTCTTCTTCTTCTTCTTTTTTTTTTAGAAAATGCTGGAATACCTGAAGGATAAGAAGGATGTAGGTTTCTTTTTAAGTGTTCAGGCACTGATGCAGACCTGCAGGTCAGCCGTCCAGTCAGAAAAGTAACATGACAGGAAAGAACATCCAGCTAAAGGAGGTTTTTCCTTCTCTCTGCAGTGTCCTGGATCTCAATGCCTTTGAGAGGCAGAACAAGGCAGAAGGCCTGGGCATGGTTTCAGAGGAGGGGACCAGTAAGTGCCCAGAACATCCTAATCCTCATTAATGATCCATCTATTGCTTTAGCTGCAACAGTTGGGGGTTCAGATTACACTGCTGCGTATTTCAAACCCAAATTGTTAGATTTCTGATCTGGTATTGTGATTACATGATCCTTGTACTCTTATTTGATCCACATGCTGTCATTATTAACATGGCAGAGCAGACTGAGGGAATCCCGAGCATCAATTCATTCTTCTACCACACATTATTAACGCTTGATGACTGTAGAGCCATTCGTTTTCACGATGTAATGTGCTTCCGTTTACATTGCCGGTTGGGTTTTATTTCTCCAATTTCTGCCCTCAAGTTCATTATAAATTCTACCTTAAAGTAATTGCCATGGAATGTTGTGAATCTCCCCCTCCTCATCGTAGTCTTCTACTTTTGTCAACACATTGATCCTGTCTCCCTTCCCCATGATCACTGCCACCTCTCCCTTGTCCCTCCTTTCATGGTCCTCAGAGTTGAACGTAGATCGGGGTAAATCATGTTTCTCTCCACCTGTCTCTCTCTCTCTCTGCCACCGGCCTTCCAACAATTCTTTAACTAACGCTCAACTTTGACCCCGAAGCTTCTTATCACCTTTCATTTTCATCGCTTGTAGTCCTTCCTCACCTTTCCCTGCTCCCTTTCAAAAGGCATTGAATGGAATCTGGTCTTTTTTCTTCCTAAATTAGATCAATTCTGAACAGTTTGTCATATCTGAGTTGACATTTTTTGGATCACCTTATGCGTATGGAAGCATGCCTCTTTTTTTGTTGTTGTTTTTTTTTTTTAAATGACACCGACATCAAAATTAAAGTGACTGCGATTTTCATATCTGTCAAAGGGCTCGTCTGCATCACCACACGAGCCAGTAACTGGGAGTAATCCCATAATCGAAATTACTCACTGAACGTAAAAAAAACATGACAACATCAAATTCTGTGGTCTCCCTCTCCTTGGAAACCCTAAAGTTAGGGTTAGGGTTAGCCAGTGGCTTGAATAATTGTGGTTCTGCTGAATACCGAACGTCCCATCTCGTTGTGCGATGGGTCCCGTGCTGGATTCCCTTCTGTAATTTTGAGGGACGTCACCTGCTGCCCTGTGCACCTGAGCTAACCTGTGTGTGCCGCACGACTCTGCATCTTGGTGTGTGTTTATTGTGTACCGTGGTGGTCGGTCAAATCCACCCGCCGCCGTAATCAGCTGCTTTAATTGGAATAAATCAAATATTAAATGGAAAAAACACACCGGGAACACTGGTGCCAGTTCACCCCTACATTATAATAACATTAATGCTTTTTCCTATCTACACAAATGCACATTGTTGTTGTTTGTTTAGGGTTTATTGATATGTTCCAACGTTTTCTCCGTTTTTATCATGACTGTACAGTATGTCCCCGCGTATGTTGTTTCGGTGTCAGACCACCGTTGTGTTTAATAATATGATCAGTGGACGTCAGTGTGGCTCGTTCTTTAATCGCTTGTAAGAAGCAGCATTTTGTTGGAGGTTGATGTTGCAGTGTTACTAAAATCTACTGAGAGATGATCGTAAGTTGTGGGATAGATTTTATTCACTGTTCTCGTACTGCGAATAATGAGGACTCAGTATTATTCAGATGTAGCTTTGACTCTCGTAGCCAGTCTGACCTCAGCCAGATGTCAGGCTGTCGTTTTACCGTTCGGTCTTTTTCTTTTCGTAGGTGAGAAGGTGATGGCGGACGATGAGTTCACCTGTGACCTCTTCAGGTTTTTGCAGCTGCTGTGCGAAGGTCACAATAATGGTGAGTCTCAATATTAAATGTGTATAACAAAAAAAACGACAGTAGACCATCAGCTGTGTTTTGCTGTAGATTTTCAGAACTACTTGCGGACTCAGATTGGCAGCACCACGACCATCAACATCATCATCTGTACGGTGGATTACCTTCTCCGGCTGCAGGTACGAGCCATGAAAGAGGCCACCCGCTCCTCACCTGAGGCCACCGGCTTGTCTGTTTCTCATATTAAGAGAAGGGTAAATGGCTTTTATTCATTATTGCTCATTATTTCTCTATTGTTTCAATTTAAGGAGTCAATCAGCGATTTCTATTGGTATTACTCTGGCAAGGATGTCATTGATGAACCGGGGAAAAAGAACTTCTCCAAAGCCATGACAGTGGCTAAACAAATATTTAACACTCTCACTGAATACATTCAGGTAAAGAACAGGTAGCAAATCAGTTTCTGACTCCATCCAGTCACCTGTTGTAACACAGCTTTCCATGCCAGGGCCCGTGCACGGGCAACCAGCAGTCTCTGGCACACAGCAGGCTGTGGGACGCCATTGTGGGGTTTCTTCATGTCTTCGCCCACATGATGATGAAGCTGGCGCAGGTACGCACACACCTGATTGTGTTATTATATTATCCTGGACAGTATTGACTGGCTGTACTCATGCAAACCCCCCAAAACAGTCATTCTTGCTTTGCTGCAGCTTCACGCGTGGACTGAGCACATCGACAGCCTTCTTTTTATTGGCTCTGTAGTCTCCCAATTGGTCTTTTTGCCTGGTTTCGGCACATTCTGCGGAGTTAATCTGGACACGAGCACATTTGACAGTACAAACGGTGTGCATGTGAAAACAAGTATCAGGGCTTCCTTTTGTAGTTAACTTAATACTTAATATTTTTATTTACTGTCAAGCATCGAAGGTAAATCATGTGAATCGTTGATGGTGGGTTCATGGGGTGAATGAGACACAAGCATTTCATTATTATCATGTTTTGCATGTAACACCCATCATTCATATACATTCATCATCAGATTCCATCCATCCTCCAGCCATAGGTTTAAACCCATTTATTGTCATATTTACCATATGATGCAACTAACACAACATTTATTTGCTTGGCATCATCAGCTTTCAGCCATCAATATGTAGTAGTATGAAGTATAAATACATATAGATATAGATGTTGAGTAGGAATGGAAAAGTGAAGCCATGTTTTTTGTTAAACTCACCAGTTTGATCATGTTTTTAGCAAATATTCTGTAGGATTGAAGCCAGTCAACCAAAACATGGTAATTTTTTATACTTGTAATTAAAAACTAAAGGAGGGCAGGATGTGTTAGTGCTTTTATCACCCTTAATAAAAAGAATAGTGTATGAATCAAAACCATTTACAAATGAAATGTTTGTAATTGCTGAACGCCCCAATAATTTATTTATCATTGAAACTGTCTTCCACATGGTCAATGCAGGGTAAAGTATGTATCCATTTTATTTGTCTATTGATGTGATATTGATTTTGATGTTTACCTGTTTGTAATTTGTCCAGTGTTGGTTTTCCTGATCAGGTTGTTTTATATTCACCTGCTGTAAATAGATCCCAGAAGCTGTGTTGAAAATACACCTCACAGTCATTTTACCTGTTTCTGGTGAAAATATAAATATATTTCAATATATTTATATTTAGAAACACCTTTGAGAGAGAATACTGAGAATGTGAAGAGGATACAGAAGAGTAGAAAAAAGACACAGCATTTAATTTTAAAGTTACTTTCTTCATTCTGTTGTGTTTTAGTAGCATTTTTAAGTTTGAAATTTTGTGTTTAATTTTATTTTACTTCATTCTTTGAATATAAGTATTCAAAGAGCAACAGGTGGCTACAAAACTTCCTGATAGGAGGCATTTTAACCTTCATAAATCATATCCAAAGGTCTTTTTGCTGTTGAAACAGACATTTTAATGTCACATCTGTGCTGTGTGCACACGTTTAACATGGCTTTTAATTCTGTTGCCATCTCATCTACTAATAATTAACCCGAGCTTTCCATTTGTGCTGTTGCTTTGTGGCTCCTGCATTCTGTTACATTTAACACAGTATTCTAACACGTGTATGTCAGAGAGCACAGTCTCATCGTAAATATTATTATAAGACATTATCATCTTATGTAGCAAGGTGGATTGGTTACTATGACAACCTGCTTTGTTAGTAGTCTTTATTTTCTCTTACTCTGCATCATAAAAGCTACAGCTTTAAAATCTAATCCAAAATTGAGACAACTGGCATTTTAACTTTAGTGTTTTTAACTTTTAGTTATTCATCAACATTATATTCTGGTTAAATAACCAATCTGATCACTTACCGGTACTCTACCTTGAGTAGAATTGGGGAAAAAACATATTCCTGATGTTTTTAACCACAACCTTTTAAGCTTTTAGGGTTATTATATGTTGGAAAAAATGTGTGCTTAACAGTTCTGACACGTGCTCTCCCTTCCCTGGTGGGTATGGTGTTGCCATAAATGCGTTCCCCCTCTAATATTTCCACACGGTGTGAGTAGAGTCATCATTACTGTCAGAAATTGTGCATCTTTGTACCACCACAGGACTCCAGCCAGATCGGTCTGCTGAAGGAGCTCCTCGACCTTCAGAAAGACATGGTCGTTATGTTGCTCTCACTCTTGGAGGGTAAAGAATTTCTGGGTTGTTTTCAGGTCTAAACTGACTTTTAGTCTCCTTCTTTGGCTCTTTAAATTGCTTTTATTGTATTCTGTACTCAGGAAACGTGGTAAATGGTACAATTGCGCGCCAGATGGTGGACATGTTGGTGGAATCATCCAGCAACGTTGAGATGATCCTCAAGTTCTTTGACATGTTCCTTAAATTGAAAGACATCGTTGCTTCGGATGCCTTTCGGGATTATGTCACAGACCCCCGAGGGCTGATCTCCAAGAAGGATTTCCAGAAGGCCATGGACAGCCAGAAACAGTATTCTCCCTCTGAGATCCAGTTTCTTCTGTCCTGTTCCGAAGCAGATGAGAATGACATGATCCACTATGAGGAGTTCGCCAGTCGCTTCCAAGCACCTGCCAAGGACATTGGGTTCAACATTGCGGTGCTGCTCACCAACCTGTCAGAACACGTCCCCCATGACACCAGGCTACAGAACTTCCTGGAACAAGCAGACAGCGTGCTGAACTACTTCCGGCCCTTCCTCGGCCGCATCGAAATCATGGGCGCTAGCAGGAAGATTGAGCGCATCTACTTCGAAATCAGTGAAGTAAATCGGCGCCAGTGGGAGATGCCTCAGGTCCGAGAGTCCAAGCGGCAGTTTATCTTTGATGTGGTCAACGAGGGCGGCGAGTCGGAGAAGATGGAAATGTTCGTCAACTTCTGCGAGGACACCATTTTTGAGATGAACATCGCCTCCCAAATTTCAGAGCAGGAGGAAGAGGAAAAGGGAGAGGAGGATGATGAAGGAGAAGACGCTGGCGGCGAGGGTGGACCCGGGGCTGGAGTGAGCGGAGCGGGCGACGAGGACAGCAATGGGGAGGAAGGGCAGCCCGAGTCCAGCTCTGCCTTTGCCGAATTCATAAACAGCACCATTAGCTTCTTTAGCATCTTCACCTTCCGTAACCTCCGGAGACAGTATCGCAGAGTGAGGAAGATGACCATCAAGGAGATCATAGTGGCTCTGTCCACCTTCTTCTGGACCATCCTGATGAGTATATTGCACTTCATTTACAGTGTGTGCAAAGGCTTCTTCATGATCATCTGGCAGGCCCTGTTTGGCGGGGGGCTCGTGGAGGGGGCAAAGAACATCACAGTGACAGAGATTCTAGCTAGCATGCCAGATCCCACACAGGATGATGTACACGGAGACGGACCAGGGGAGCCAAGGATGGGGGAGGAGCAAGACCCTGGAGGTGTAACAGAATCTGGAGAGACGGGGAGTGGAGAGGAGGAAGAGGAGGATACCCAGGATAAAGAAGGTGGGAGGATACCGGGCATTGATGCTCCAGGTGGACTTGGAGACATGGGTGTAGAGTCACCTGTCGAGCCACCGACTCCTGAAGGGACCCCCATAACAAAGAGGAAAAAGGTGCGTGAATACTTCCGCCTTAATGTTGCCTCCCGACAGGTTCGGGAAGTGTCACATATTTGGATTTGTCTCAGGCACCAGATGAGACTGACGCAAGCCAGAACCCACCTGAGCCTGTCCCTGTGGAAGAACCGCCCCCAGAGCCTGAAAAGGCAGAGTAAGAGCTTCTGGTTTTCCAGTCATTTGATTTTAATTACATATATTTTCCATTTATTTCATTCTAAGTTAAGAATAAAGGGTCTCAGAGGAGACAAACTCGGAGGGTTAAGTATCTGTCACGGCCATGTACTACGATCATTTTGATGTCAACTTCCAGGGTTGAAAGTGGTGAGAAAGCAGAAAAAGAGCCCCAAAGCAACGAGGAGCAGCTGGAAAAACCAAAGAAATCTGCTCAGAAAAAAGAAAAGAAGGTGAAAGGGGAGGAAGGTTTCCAGATCTGGGGCGAGCTGGAGACCCAGAGGAGCAAGTTTTTGGTAAGTGAGCTTGGTGAGAACTGTAGTTTTCACTTATCCAAAGTCATTAAATAAAATTTGTTATTCGATCGTTGTAGAACTACCTCTCCAGAAACTTTTACAACCTGCGCTTTTTGGCTCTCTTCCTGGCATTTGCCCTGAACTTCATTCTGCTGTTCTACAAGGTAAAAAGAATAACCCCCGATTTGTTCATTCACCGTATGCTTTTCCAACAATCCACTTTTTGATACCTCACTTTAAAGTCAGTCCCCACAAACATGCACAGAACTCTTCACCAGACGCATCTCCGTGTCTTCTGTCCAGGTGTCTGACACCCCCCCTGAGGGTGAGGAGTTGGAGGGTTCTGGGCTCTCGGAGGGCAGCGGGATGTTTGAAGCGTCAGGCTTGTTTGAAGGCTCGGGAGAGGAAGCGGAGGGCTCTGGAATGAGTGATGGGGGAGACGAGAATGACGAGGACATGCCGATTTATTTCTATTTAGAGGAGAGCACGGGATACATGCAGCCCACACTGGCCTTCCTCGCTGCCCTGCACACGGTCATTTCATTTATCTGCATTATTGGCTATAACTGCCTGAAGGTATAAAAGCCTAAACCATAGTTTCCAGTGTGTAACGGTGATGCACGTCTCAATCACAACTCCGTGTCACTTAAGATTCCACTGGTGATCTTCAAAAGGGAGAAGGAACTCGCCAGAAAGCTGGAATTCGATGGACTGTACATCACCGAGCAGCCCGAAGAGGATGACATCAAGGGCCAGTGGGACCGACTGGTTCTAAACACGCCGTAGGGCGATTAACAAAGATGCGATGCCTGTTTTGCTCGTAATAATTAACACATTTGTGCGTTTTTCCACAGCTCCTTCCCAAACAACTACTGGGATAAATTTGTGAAAACAAAGGTAGGCTGCGTTTGATGTGCAGCGCCCTCCTCAAAAGAGTCTCAGGTGTAATTTAAGGTGTGCCCTCAGGTTCTGGATAAGTACGGAGACATCTATGGCCGGGAACGAATCGCTGAGCTCCTGGGGGTCGATTTGGCCTCCCTCGATGTGAGTCAGCAGCACGAGAAGAAACAGGAGGCGCCAGACAACTCTGTGTTTGCATGGTACAGTGCACGTCCCCCGCCCCCAAATGTCAAATATTATCCATCTAAAAATGGACACCAACTTTTTTTAGGATTACCTCCATCGACATGAAGTATCAGATCTGGAAGTTTGGCGTTGTGTTCACTGACGGCGTAAGAAATCCGATATTTCAGCACCGTCCAGATGCAGCCTCATATTTTAAAACTGAAAAACAATCAACCTGAATCTCTTTGTAGACTTTCCTATACCTCTGTTGGTACACGATCATGTCCCTGCTGGGACATTACAACAACTTCTTCTTCGCCTGCCACTTGCTGGACATCGCCATGGGGGTCAAAACTCTGCGCACCATCCTGTCCTCGGTCACGCACAACGGCAAACAGGTGAGGGCAGCAAAGACGTTGAAAACCGCCGTCATCCTGTTTCAGACGAGACGACGGGCTCGTTTCTCTCCCGTCTCCGCCAGCTCATGATGACCGTGGGGCTGCTGGCCGTGGTCGTCTACCTTTACACCGTAGTCGCCTTCAATTTCTTCCGCAAGTTTTACAACAAGAGCGAGGACGAGGACGAGCCGGACATGAAGTGCGACGACATGATGACGGTAAGTCATGGCGCTCGTGATGGATAGACACACTATTGACACGCGGGTTTTTTCCCCAGTGTTACCTGTTCCACATGTACGTGGGCGTGCGAGCGGGCGGAGGCATCGGAGACGAAATCGAGGATCCAGCGGGAGACGAATACGAGCTGTATCGAGTCGTCTTTGACATCACCTTCTTCTTCTTTGTCATCGTCATCCTGCTGGCCATTATTCAGGGTAACCCAGCGCAGTCCGGGGGTGCATTTCTGAACTCGAGCGAACGTCTAAGAGGCTCCTCTTTGCTTCCTGCAGGTCTGATCATCGACGCCTTTGGGGAACTGAGAGACCAGCAGGAGCAGGTCAAGGAGGACATGGAGGTGTGGTATATAAATGTAGCCTGTCGCCGTCAGATGGGCGGCGCTCCTCATCTCCTCTGGTTCTCTGCAGACAAAGTGCTTCATATGTGGGATCGGTAGCGACTACTTTGATACGACTCCGCACGGCTTTGAGACTCACACCTTAGATGAGCACAACCTGGCCAATTACATGTGAGTGTATCTCTGCGTGGGCGCGTGTGAGGGGGGAAATATGCTAACGTGCGTCTGCTTTTCAGGTTCTTTTTAATGTATCTAATCAACAAAGATGAGACGGAGCACACCGGGCAGGTCAGTCTGAAATCTTTAATCTTTAATTCTTTAGTTTTCAGTTTCTGACCTCAGTCTGTGACCTCTTGTCCTTCCGTCCCCCCTCCTGTTTTAGGAGTCATACGTCTGGAAGATGTACCAAGAGCGTTGCTGGGACTTTTTCCCAGCTGGTGATTGTTTCAGAAAGCAATATGAGGATCAGCTTTCCTAAGCAACAAGCACTTGTGTTTGTAATGCAACCCCTTTATTTCAGCTGCAAATACAAAGACAAGTCACATTTCCCTTTAATGAAATAAGCACTTATCTTAGTATTTTAGTTTGTTTTCACCAATTGTCATGAAACAGTGCAGAATTTTGAGAAACTGCCAGCGATTCAGTGCTTTTACTCCGTTTAAATGCCGTCATTTATTTAAATTCTGTTTTTCTGTACAGCGCTGTCAGATTGTTGTTAAAGGATCAGCAGAAAATCACCAGTTTGTTCGGTTCCTGACATTATGGGGTCAATAATGTTCTTCAGATCTTGAATTTCTTTGTTTATCATCACATTCGCAACGTGTTTAATAGCTTTACAGTGTGTTTGATTTAAATTATTCTCTTCGTCATTATTTTTAAGGCATCTTTGTGTCCAAGATAACAGATAAACCACAAGCCTCATCACAGTCACCAGCAGAGTGTTAGAAATAGTTCAAGTTCTTTTGGATTTGAATGAAACGCACAGATTTAAACTCCGTGTATATTGAAACGAACGGATATTAAATAACTCCTGAGATTAAAATCATGCTGCCAAGTCATTCTAAACATCCTGTCTAATCTAAACTCATCTGCTATAGTTTGTTGCATGTCATCCCTCACTGGTCCGCCCATTTTTATGTCACACTGTTAAACTATGGAACATCCGGGCTGAGTGCGGATTAGAGCTCAGCATTTAAACTCGCATCGCGTCTCATGTACGCCTCACTCCCACCGCGTCGTGCTTCTCTGCCCGAGCCTGTTCGACTGGGACCCGTCCACCCTGAAGATGAACGAGATCCATCGCGGGACGCTCAGGATGTACAGTAAGCTTCTCCTCTCCTCCATTTATTCCGATGTCGAGGTTGGTTTTTTTGTGCTAGAACTTTAAATTTCCACGCAATGAATGCGTCAGGATGTTGGTCAGAAATCTGATGTTTTCGGCTCGTTTTGCTGCGTTTTCTTCAAATTGGGCGTCTTCAGCTGCGGGTTTCGAAATTCTTGAAATATAATTGTTCTTTAAACAAAAAAACTGTTCAGTGCACATCCTTTTTTTAAAAAAAAAAAAAACCCCAAAACCTTGGAAATATGACATCATCACACCCACTACTGCTACCAGCTGAGGTAAGAAAATCAATTATGTTCCTTATTAAAATGCACAAGTGTTTTTGCTGTATCTATTTGGAATGAACCCATCATCTGATTGGTGGAGGCCTCTTGATCCTCCATCCGTCTGACTGCCTCTAATCTGCGAGGATGAGAGAATAAGGGGGCGTTCACTCTCTAATCCAGCTGTACGCCGTTATCACGACCACAGCAACCATGCTTGGTAGTAAATACGCTTAAGACATCAGGTTATGATGGTGGAAGTTTCTCACGCTATCCCCGACTATTTCTCCTCTACAGGTGGATTCATTTTCAAACAGTGGAAGAAGAGGTTTCTGCTGCTAACGTCTGAGGGCGCCCTGACCGTCTCCCACGATGCATCGTCTCCACCCGACCAGCTGGTGCTGGTGCAGAGCAGCTGCGAAGCCATCGTGGAAGGCAAGGAGATCCTGGACCTGCCGAGGTTGCCTGCCGGTGGATGCAGAGATTGCTGCTTCGCCCTGATCCTCCCCCAGAACAAATACCTGCTGCTGCTGACCGAAACCTCTTCAGAGTGCAGGTCACTGCGATAGTTAAGCCAAGTGAAATCTTATCATCTCCATGATGGCGAGGAGGGGAAAATAATGAATCTGTCAGCTAAAATCCCATTGTGAGGTCATCCCTTTTCATTTGTAAGGCTTACATTGGAAGTCTGATTCAAGTTCATTCTGTTTCAGCGTCACAGGAACAATAGAAATCAACCACACACAATAACGGTAACGATGAAACTCTTTGTCTTGTTTTCAGTCAGTGGCTGAATATGCTGAGAAAAGTGAAAAATGTGAGCAAACAAGACACATTTATGACACGTTTACTTAAGTTCCATTTATTCGTTACATTGCCAGGATTATTTATTTCCTACAGAGCCTCTCGTCACCTGTGAGCCACTGTAAGCGCCATCAAGTGTCGCTGCCACGCATTATTCTCAGAGATCTGGCGCCCGAGCAAGTCCTAGACAAAGACCCACCGACGCCGCCCGTCTGCGACTTGGAGACGTCCGCCCCGAAACCCAACACCTGCGCTTCCCCGAAGGACAGAGGTGAGCGTGGGGTCTCTGCGGCTGTGATTGGCTATTGACCATCATTTACAAACGTGTGTGTGTGTGTGTCTGGAACTCTTCAACCCAGCAGGCAGGAATTCGCCGCATTCAAAGTCGTACAGAGGCGGCCCGCGTGCCGTGGGCTGCCTGCGTCACGGCACCATCAGCAACGCTCAGGCAGTGAAGGCGGTTTATCTGCTGATGGGCGGAGCCGCCACCTCGTCCGCCATTGGCTACCTAGGCACATGCTCGCTCTCTAATCTGGACGCCAGAGCCCCCGACATGCCACTCAACACAGATTTCGCCGGTGTGGGACCGGCGCAGGCGTACCAGGCCGGCAGCGCGTCCCTGGACGCGCCTCACTACAACAGCTTTGACTTTGAAATGGCCGATTCTGATTTTGATGCTTTTGACTGCGGTGGATTTACTTTCTGAGACCGATGGCGCACTTGAGCGTCAGTTATTAAAAAGGATTTCTGCTGAAAAGGGATCATGTTTTAGCTGGGGGTGAAAGTGGCAACTTGTGTTTTAGTGGACGAGTTTCCTCATGTTGTCATTGTGTGTGCAGCCCGGTGAACATGTGCTCTGCTCGTTGTGCAACGGGAGGACCAGTAAAGGACTGGGATGGTCACCTCCACGTTAATGTTTGGTAACCTGTGTGAAGCACCTGTGCCGTCCGACTCCCCAACCACGTGTTGATGTTGCTGTGTGAGGAAATGTGTAGAAATCAGGAAATCAGATTTTGTAATTGTATTTGGCGCGTTACTGCCCCTCTGTCTGTACACCACCAAGACAAATGTCACAGCACTAATTTACCTTAAACGGACCAGGTTAAATATCAGTTTTGTCATCTTTTGGCATCAAAATCCCTCAGAATCCTCCACATGTATGTACAGATGTTATTTGGCAGATTAAATGTAAATGCATAAACGTGTGGGCATGACTTTTGCTTTTATTGCTAAACCAGCTGCAGGGCTGAGCACCCAGTTCCTCTGCTGGAGTCCTACCAATGTTTACTCCTTGTTAGATAAGTATTAGAAGTAGATAAGCAGACCAACCAGGCCCAGAACTAACAATGCCGGCGGCAGCTGCACTCAGAACGGTGAACAGAACCGTCGACTCCTCCACTGAGCAAAGAGTCTTCAGCTTCAAGCACATTTTCACTATTTAAATCAGCACTATTTGCAATGCAAATCCAACACAAAAGCCCCTTTAGGGCAGACAAAATTAGCAGAACTGCAGGTAATCGAGTGTCGAGGCTGATCAGTCAGGTGGTGTTCGTGTTAAGAATGTTTGTGCACGTATTTTTGATTTTTACATTTATTTAAGCCTAAAGGAATTGCAACTGTAATGGACACAACACAGGCTCCAACTACCCTCTGAGTGACACGACACTTTCTTAAATCGCCACAAAATCTTCTACATTGCACAATTCCTTCAAGCAAAAAAAAGGACAGCTTTGCAGAAGAACTGTTTCAATTGTTGATAATCATAATTTTTATTCTTAAGGGTGCTACAACAGTATTTGGTGAAATTATACTGAATAAATAACAGGAACTCACGTCCCATGTGGTGAATCATGTGTAAACATGCCATGTACTGTCATCGCAGGCTACATTCCCCTGTCTTTAACATGCACCAATCTTAAAAACCATAAAATACCAGGAGAAACCAAAAGGTGCTAATAAAACATGACAAATAAACAGGAAGAGCCCAGAGCTGACATCGCAATGGTGGAATTATTTCCCTTTTAAAAAGAAACCTGGACTCGAGCATTTCAGTCTTGTTGGGCAAAAATAAAAAAAGAACAAACAAAACACAAAAACCTGAAGGAATCTAGCCACATTTTAAATTCAGCAAGAAAAACAGCTTAAAAAGGAACTCAGCCGAGCTGAAAGCTCAACTGAGTCGTCTGAGTTTGCACAACTCAAAAAAATAAAAAGAGAAAACAGTAAGAGATTACACATGATCAGTGTATCAAATCGCTGTTTAAACATCTAAGAGTTTCTGCAGTGTACATGCAACCAGAAACTTCAAACCAAAGATCAGACACATGGTAAAACGCACACGAGGAAACAGAATGCCGTCGACAGGGAGGGCAGTAAGGGCTTTCCCTTAAAGCTATGTTCAGAGCACATTGGCGATAGATCGTTTACATAAGCAAGGATACAGTGTTAAAACAAAAAAAGAGCTGATTATTATCCACTCACTGGCTATAATCAGTAAACTGTAGCTAATTAAAAGCAGCCAGACAGCACATGTGTAAAATGTACCTGTAGGAGCTACTTGTCTTACATCGCAGTAACAACCGTTTTAGCATTATAGAGCTGCCATTACGATGGTTTGCCTCTGATTTACATACCAGTCTGAACTACAGCAGAAATGGGAAGAGCAGAAACATTCCAGCCACCGGGGATTCAACCAGAGGGAACATCGGGGATCCTTACTTCTTCCATATGGTGTAGAATACCCAGCTGATGGGAAATTATTAAGGCTAATACCCGCCAGGCACGAGCGTTGCATGAGAGAAAGAGGCTGGTTTTTGCGTGTGGTGGTTTAGCGTGGATTTCTCCAGCCAAGCTAGCAGCGACTGGTCTGCATTCATGTTTGGAAGCACAGTCTTTTGCATGGTCTGACAAACATGCAAACATCAGCGACGATTACGATCATATTTGTCCAGCCATAAAGTTAATGCGACATCTGCGCTGTGCGTGCAATGCTGTTATTAAGAAAACAGACAATAAAAGCAGCTCTTAAAAGGATACAGCTCCAAATACGAGGGCACACACACCACCTCTTTGGAGAAGCCGACGGGACATGAGAGCTTCTCCAGCTGTTCCTCATACAGAGTCAGTGCATCAGTCATATTCACACCGTTGCCCTGACGACCAGTGGAAGAAATCATCTCGTTAAAATACAAAACATGATTAAAATGGGATCTTATTAAAACTGTGATGCGACTGAACACGTGTTTTTCCCATTCATAACTAACCTGTGTGAAATATTTTCCAGAGGGGTGCAGGACTTTAATGGAAAGATCCAAGATGAGACGCAGGAATTCCCACATGGAATCTAAATGAGGACGTTAAAAGAAGAGTGTCACCTCTCTCTTTAATCAATGTCTGCGGATTCATTTTCATTACAAAGACGAACCTTCTGGCTCCGTAGATATGGGGACCGCGGTTAGGTCATTAATCACGTAGTCAAACATCCTTCCTTCCTGGACGTACTTCTTCAACACAGGAACGCAGTCCTCCACTAATATCTGGTTAGGTTTCAAGAGGGAGGTGCAGGTGTTACACAGGACACGCTGAGGCCAAATTAAAACACTATCATACATATTGAACAAAAGAGCCTAAACATAAATATAAAAACACAAGCGATGATACGAGCTGAGTAGATTTTTAGGTGCTTTACACCGGTAACAACTACAAACACTTCAAACCAGTGAGGCAGAAAATTGACTTGGTAGGAGGGTTGTTTTCTCCTTTAGGCGCTTTCATTCTGCATCTTCTTCATTTGTGCGGCCACCGCTCATCCCTAGCTCGAGGTTTAAAGAACTTTTAGAGACTTTTCAGAACTTACTTGGTAGCAGTCTCCAGTCAGGTTGTCGAGGACGTCGCCACATGTTTTTCTCATGTGCGTTTTACAACCGTCTATCACCTTCTGATCAATGTGCAGCGTCTGTTAAGGAGTGTTTTTATATCACATCACTGAAAGAGGAACACACAATCACTCAGGCATGAGGTGATGCCTGTACGCAGTCAGCTAACCAGTGCCCAACACAGATGATTCCAGTAGACAATAATAATGGCCGGCCAAATTTCAGTGGACCAGAATCCATCAAGGATATCTCCAACATGGTGATCATCTTTGGCTTTTGCTTGACCACCTCGGCAAGGATGCCTCCGTCGCCCCCACCCAGAATCAGCACCTCCTTCCCGGTGTAGCTCTCTTTCCCGCTGCCCATGATGGCGTGGGTGTAGGCCGTATCACTGTCTGCCAAGTCTGTAATGCATGCGTTCATGTGATTAGCTTGGTCTCTGCACAGAATTCCTATGTGGGATGCACCGTACTGTATTATACACACTCACTAATGTCTCCGTTCAGCACTAGTATATTTCCATATTGCTTGGAGTGCAATATTTGTATGTTTTGGTAGGCAGAGTCTTCTTCATACAACACTTGGTCAATGTCATATTCGATAAGTCTGTCGTCCGATGTGGGCCAGTATCGGTCGACTTCTGCTCCTCGTATCAGTGCTGGTAGCCTGGGGTTGAAGATTACATTCACTTGCTGTGCAGTGTAGACTGACATGCAGCAATCATTACAACATGGATCGGCAAGAGTTTACCTTTTAAACCTCTTAATGTTGCCACTTAAGAGAGCTTTTAGCTTCTTTTCCAGTGCATTTAAAAGCTGTTGAGAGACAAATGTGATCAAAAGGAGGATTGTTAAAGTAGGATACATGAGTAAAACTCAGAATATTTTATCAAGTGACGGTCATGCCTTTTTTGGGGGGCTATGTGTGGCGGATAATTATCGATATCTATAAATAACTTATTCTAATCACCCACATTGTCTACTTCTGCAACACTATCCTCTTGGTAACACTGTAGATCGATGGTGACCATCCCATGGGAGTGCACGCGCAGAAGGGCAAGTCTAAAAACAGACAGAACCACAAAATTTAAGAGAGGATTCCATTTGACCTACATTAAATCAAAGTGACCCTACCAGAGGCATCCTAAGCTCTTAATGTGATGTCATAATCACGTCGTAACTGAAATACATTTAAGAATTTTGCAATGTACATTTCCCCCTGAAAGATTCTTTAAAAATCTGGATCTTACCTTCCATGCTTGCCAACAAGAGTAGCAAGATAACCATGTCCTTTCGTATCGTGGACAGTCTCTGTCATTTCCTGTTCATGGAATATGGACAGTAGACTAGGGACTGTCGAAGCAGAGTCAACTGAGACGTAAAAACAGACAAAACATTTGAGTTGCACAGAGGTAACAGATCTCAGCAGATCAAATATAGATCCTCTACAATATATGGTCATTTAAGCCTAGTCATGATATTGGCATTTTAAATTTCAGCTATTTCAATAAGAAACTACTAATGGACTTTGTCAATAGGTTATAAATAATTGGATTATTTTTAAGGTTAGCAAAGGGATAACCCCACACACACACACACACACACACACACACACCAGGACCAAGTAATTCTCAAATGAAGACTTGAAATGGCTAATAAGAACATTATTCAGTATGGCTACTGACACTGTACCATATGCCATATACACATTTTGCTCTGACAATTAATTTCTCTTTAATACTTGAAGCACTTTTCGTCTATACGTCTCCATATCGCTGCATAAAAAACTACAAACATGGCAGAAAGTGACACTTCCGGTGTCCGACCGTTCTCACGTTGTTAGCATTAGTGCCGTCAAACCGCTAACCAGAGAGAAGGTATTGAATAGTTCTTACCCCAAAAAATATAACAACGCTCGACTGAAATGACACTGCAACTAAATATATTTCCGAGAATTACTTAATTTTTATTTTCCATTTGTCAAACTAAATATAATTCTCAGGAACCCCTGTCATTATCAACTATCTTACATCCATGGCAACACCGCGTTATTGAGTGTTTTGAAGGACAGGGGCGCACGAGCAGGTTCCCATCAGTGGCGCAGCTAACTTGCTAACTAGCTAGCACGCCTGCAGCCCCGATGCGACAAGTGTAACCTGCGTGCACACATTATATCCAGCTCGTCGTCTCGGTTTTCCTACCTGGTGAAGAGAGAATGAAGTCGAGAGAATGATGTAGTACTGCCATGATTGAGTGTATCCGTCATCCATGCCTGGGTTAGGCAAGCGGCGAGTATTTATCCGCAGACAGAGGGAGGGCCCCGCTACACTGCTACGACCATCACACCGCTTTAATAACGGAAAGGGGCGTGGCTAGAGAGGCGTGAACGAAAATGGGAGGGCATAGTGTCAGCGTTGCATTTTTTTTGATTTTATAGATTTTATTTCCATTCATCTTTCTTTTGAGGGCATGTTGCACACTTAGTCAAAGCAAAATTTAAATATACAAATGTCAGCTCAAAGCAGTGTCAAATGCTGCAAAACTTTGTGTTGGTTCCTGTCTTTTTTGCTTGATTGCTGAGACAGTGAAATGTTGGCAAATGGAGGCATAGCTTGAGTCCTTTGAGCGTATCAGGAGCTGTGGACAGCTGAAAAAGGATGGTCTTTGAGGTGGAGGAATGCAACTTCACAAGGTGAGCTACATAGAAGTGTTGGAGTTGCATTCCGGTGTTTAGACGTCACTATCAGTGCATCATTGAATGGTTGGCCGAGATAGCTGCCCGCTTGCATCTGCTAGTGTCTGCCCCAGCCTTGGCCTTCGAAGACTTCTTCTGGTTCTTCATCCCAATAGCAATGTTAGATTTGGTGCTGCAATGTCACAAGACAAGGCTAGTCAAGTGAGACCCGTTCATACTAGCCATGCCTCCGGGCTCACGGAGCGCAGTATTTGCAGCTCAATAAATCTGATATTTCTCGACCTTCTATGAGCTATGACTGAAGGGATCGGAACCTAAACTAGGTACTATTGAACAGCGTTGAGTAGCATAAATTTGCACATTCACCTTCCATACAGATGACAAATGATTACTTATATTGTATTAGGTGTTATCTGTCTATTTTATATATGATGACTAGAAAGGCAAAAAACGAGATGGGTGGAAACCAGAGACTGTTGAAAGTTGAAAGACTGTTGAAAAATTGAGGCTGGTCTTGATTATTCAGCCGAATTTCGCAAACAATAACAAAGACACAAGGAAGAGTTCATCAATCATTTTACATGTCTCATACAAAAGTTTCAATAAAATAAGCAATCTCCGCTGGCATGGTCCTTCTTTTACTGGTTTCTGTGCTGACTGTTGATCTCATTAAGGGTCACATCCATATTGTGGTCTTCATCACTTGTGATGATCCCGTCTTGAACTGGACTACCTGGAAAACACAAGTGCTGCATTCAATTCTACTATAAATAACACAAACACAGTTTTGCACTTGGCCCCAGCACTTGAAGATCAAGTCCAGTAAGTTAGACGTGGTTTATCATTTACCGACGGAATTATTCTGGTCCGACGATTCACTAACGAGACAGGAGGTGGAGCTGGATGTGTTATTAGACTGGGAAGACTGAAGGGATGTTAGTCTGGTCACCGACGACTTCTTCCCGGTTTTCTGTGTTGCAGTACGGCTCCATTCTGTCCCCCCAAAAAAAGTCCAGATGTCATTGTGACATTGCATGTGTCAACTGATGACACCATTATACAGCCAACATGTACAACTAGCTTATGTAAATCTCTACCCGAGTTCTCTGCCAGCCTCATTTTGCCACAGCACAGGTATGTCCTCCACTGTCGTCTCACAACATCCTTCACCGCACAATGGAACACAAATATGAAAAATCCTACAAAACCAAAACACAACCAGAAAAATTAGTCGGTTCCAAATCCGTTATAAAGTAGTACAACACTTGAAATTCACAATATAATATACACACATATACACACACCGTCCTCCCAGATTTCAATAAGTCTGTCGTTGAATAAACTCTCAGCTAAAATGATGCCAGTTTGGTCAAAATAGAGCTGATCAGGTATTTCATATCTTCTCATATCTTCTTGTTATCTGTTATTTTCAGCCGGCAGGAATGAATGCCGGGCTTCAAAGCTTTAAAGTTTAAATTTGTCACCAGAATGTTAACCCTTAACTTGGAAGGGGGAAAAGTCTGGATTGAAAAAGTCAAAACGGAATTCTTAGATGAAATTCCTTTCTTATCACTCGCCTTGCAAGGAGTTGAAAATAGCAAAGAGGTACATGAAGGCCAGGTTGACCGGTCCCCAAGCGAAAAAGGCGAAGCCCCACGTGAGCCCGAGGAGGAGGGTTATCCCCACCACACTGCGTATGTCCTGCAGAGTGGTGCGGTGAGCGCTGTTGTGCGGGTTCTGCTTCCTCATCCGACGCAGCTGCACCAGCACCACGATCAACATGATGAAGTTGAAAAGAAAGATGACGCAGAAGTAGGCCACCACCGCGACGTAGAAGGCAATGTCGTTCCTCAGCCAGCAGCTGTGGGAGGAGAGGAAGAAGATAAACCGACGCTTGCATGTCATGATCGTGGGTCTGAAGATTTCAAGCCGGAACTTAGGTGTGGACTCACAAATCATCAGTGGTGCCATCAGCAAACCTTCCGTAGGAGATAAGACCATAGTTGTCCTTGTCGACCGCGATGACAATGATGACCACAACCATCGGGATGCCCCAGCCAGCCAGAGAGAACTTGAGCATGTAGCTCGATATGTAGCTATTGAAGACCTTCACCAGGGCCAGGTACATGTGCACGGCCTCCAGTCCCATCCAGGTGAAGGAGACGAGCAGGAAGTAGTGAAGGAACCAGGCGGTGGAGATGCAGAGGCCCACAGCCTCCGGGTAGAGCGCCAGCCAGGCGTCCACCAGAAAGACCAGATTGAGAAGCAACAGAGCCAAGCACAGCTGGATGAGGATTTTAGATGGAATGTCCTTACGTAACTTCCTTTAGATCACACAGAATAAAATTGAGTTAGTGCATTGTGAAGCATTTGTTTTCTGGCCTTTAAGGATTTCATATTGTTTTCCCCCTTCAGACCAAACCAGAATTTCCCAATGCTTTCTTTAGGCCAAATATGGTATTTTTGATTAATGTCATTCCTTGGGCAACACAGTTTGTCTCTCACCCGAAGGCCAAGTATGTGAGTAGGGTGGCCGACAGGAAGATAGCAGAGATTCCACAGCCGATGTACGTGATAAAGCTTAGGATGGTGGCCTGGAGGCGGCTAGTTAGGGGCTCTCTGGAGAGGTCCTGGGAAGGAAGGCAAACCAGTTAGGAAGTGGATTAAAGAACAGCACCTTTAATCATAGCAGCGTGTGAACAGTCACCAGCAGGATTGCAAAACTGGTTAAATGGTTACAGCTGCAAACAGTCTCATTGTCCGTGCTGTTTGTGACATAACAGCCACTCAAGTTCCATCCCCCAGATCCATCTGCAGGAGGAGAAAACTTATGAAACCTGCATGCTGATTTCCTTCTAGGTACTTCATTCCACGTTCAAACAATTACCATTTAATGTGAAGTCCCAGAAAACACACGTAGACACGTAATCAGCCTGCAGGTTGGGATAAGGCACAAATGGCTATATTGTTACTGATGCATTCATTTTTTTTTGGGGGGGGGGCACTGTTATTTTTAATTTCATATAATTTACTGGAATCAGCTCTGTATTCCTGAGACGAATTACAACGCTATCCTGCAGTCCCGTGATTGACAGGTTGGCCACACTCGCGCCCAAGATCCCACTATTGAGTCTGCGTTTTCCCAAGTTCTTGTCCTGCAGGGTTGTGGGAAAAAGGACGATCATGATCAAAACTGTGTTTACAGCAAACAATGATGCACATTTGGGATGTTGCGGTTGAACAAACACACCTGGAACAGCGCGCCAGTCTGGTAGAAATTGAACTGGACTCTAGAGGCCAGTTGCTGCTCCTCCAAACTGAGATTCTGAGTGAGAGAAGAGGGAAGCGAGATGGAGCCCTGAGGGATGGACGGGCCAGCTCTCTGGCTCCTCCTGCGTCTGGAATCCCCACGGACCTGCCAAAGAACGTTGAACAAACACAAAGCAGCTTAACGACTATGTTTAATACATTTTACCACGGAAAAAAGCTCTCCTGTCAGCACAGCTGCAATAATCAAGTCAGATTTTCAAGAGAACTACGGGTACAAAAAAAAGTTTAATCCTGGAGTAAAAGCCTTTGTGAATGCGATGAAAAGAATGAGAGCAGATTTTCTGACCTAGTTCACCTGTCTGGATGCTATTATAAGTAACTGTGATTGAATATAAACAAAAGAACGGGAGACAATTCAACTGCTAATACCTGGACATTATCAGGGTCGGAGATGGAAAAGAACACCTCCTGGAAGTTGGTGCCATCTGTTTGCATCACAGACAGAGCTAAATCTGAGGACAGGAGGGTCTCCAGCTGATCCTCCACGATGAGCTTCAGCCCCACTGTGTCGACAATCCTTATGATCCTGGAAAGAAGAAAGTACATTTCCAGTGAGTGTTATTATTAAAGATGGTTTAAGTAGGAGTGCATCTGCAGTGGTGTGCACGCTGTAAATAAACTGCTTCTTGAACCTTTTGGAGAAGTTTGACAGCAACTCAGGTGAAGCGCCCATCAGGCTGCTGACAATTTGCACGGAGGTGTTTCCCAGGGCCAAACTAATGTTCGGGCCGTCCAAAAGGTTCTCCAGCTGGGACAACAGCTGATCCACTTGACTGGAGTTGAGGTTGGACACATTTCTGGCCAGATTGAGCAGCATGTTGGCCTGGCTGTCAGCTGAAACCACCGAGATTTAAAACAGGCATCACAGAAGACAAACGGTGCTCTAAAGACACACTCACATGATGCAACACTAACCTGATTCTGTGGTTGCTTCCATAGTGTTCGTAGTTGTGAAGATTATTGTAGTTGACGCGTAATTAGCAGCAGTAGAGCTGGCATTGGTGGAAATGGTGGAATTCTGAGGTTCAACAGTGGTGTTTTGTGCGAATGATGTTGTATTTGCGGGAGAGATGGTGGTGTTGGCTTGTGTAACGTTCAAATTTTGGCTGGGTGTGGTCATCGACGGTACAGGGTAACCGCACTTTTCGTCCAGCTGTACGACCAAGATTCCTCCGTTTTGACTGGAAAAATAAAACAAAGGCAGCTTTATGTCATTGATGACTGCGGTTGTAGCCGGTGAGTTCAAGATTTGAGATGATACAAACCAATTCAAGGTGTTGGACGTATTTAGTGCTGAACAAAATGCACCTGGTTTTAGCCCAATGTTCACCAGTGTGACCTGGGAATCGAGGAAGTTGCTCCCAATGGTTGAGTTTCCACAAATCGCTGTGTAAAAAAGACACAAATGATTTAAGAGGAATCAAACTTAAATCTTGACCTCTGTCTCCTCCAAGATGCACACCTGCCCTGCTCACTTGTCCAGTGTAACCAATTTCTTTCGCAGACCGCAACGCGTGCATCATGATTTCCGACACGGTGCAAACGGGAAGTGTTGTGGATAGGCGTAGAATCACTGTGCAGCTTTGAAGGCCGGAAGTTAAAACATCAGAAGAGCACAGATCAGTCACAGGTGAAATGTCTCAGACTTCCTGGCTGTGGTGAGACATTCATATGATTCAAACTCACTTTGGTTTTGCATTTTCACAGATCACTGTAGCATTCTGAGGAGAGATTTAATCACGGTGTGTTAGATAAGAGGAACATGCGTCTGCATACATAGTGTGTATTTGTGGGCATGAAAAGACATCAATGTGCAATAAAACCTAGTGTGGCAATAAATGGAGTCATAGAAATGGTCTGTCATGCATTTTTGTGATAAGGACCCAGTTTCCTGAAGAAAATGCATTACTCAAAAATAACTTGCGTCATGTGGACTTTTAAAAATAAAAAAACAACATCCAGACAACTCTCAAGTTTGTTCAGAGAATGCCAAAAATATTGTGTATCCTGGCTGAGCCATTTATTATATAAGATTATATGTAAGCTACAATGAGTTCTTGTGATCAGCTCACAACAATCTGTCGTTAAAAAAACAGTGATAAAATAATAGGAGATACAGAACTATAAGTCTTTATCTTACCTTCAAATGAGATAAAAAGTTGACCTCCGTACATAAATCGCTGCAAACGTAAAGGCCCGTCATTGATTCTTTGTCGGACTGGGAGCAGGCATGCATGAAATTTAATTTTGAGGCTGGAAAGAAGAGAAAACTCACGTAGAACCCAGCGAGCAGTTTGAGGGTTGCGTCGTTTCTTCTTCAATCTGTGAAAAGATTATTTCCGTGCTCTCATAATCCACCGAGGCTGAATGAACAGTAAACAACGTGCACACAAACTCACCAGGGACAAGATATAAGACACATTTATCTTGCTGGAGTCATTTACTGAAAGCTGGAGAGAGTAGTATGCATCTAGAACCAAACAAAATGTATCAGTACGTGTGTGCTGTGGCTTCGTGACTATCGGGGTTAATATTCTTTAGAAACGGTGGTTTTACAGGCTGATTAAACACTCACCCAGGCCGCTGCAATAAGCAGAGCAGCTGCAACTGTTGTTCCGCTTCTCTGGAACAGTCAACATTTATTTTATTTCATTTCATTTCAGATTGTCTCATGTTATGTATTAAATCTGATCAGATAAAGGGTTTAATCTAACAGACATGTGGTGACATGCAGTCATTTTTAGATCTTAGGGCACTTATGTTCTTTTTTTCTTTTTTTTTGCAATGCAGTGCACGTGACCTGTGATTGAGGCTGTTTGTTGTGGTTGGTGAGACTCAAATAGTTTGGGAACTTTGTGGAGCCGATTTAACGACACCACAGTCTGGATTTCAAAAAAAATTTACAACATCCAAATGTTGCGAAAGAAAAGTGCTGCTTTACTCACCACACTGAGTTGAGTTGCTCAGAAGTCCCACGTATGCAGAGACATTCTTACTGTGAAAAATGTAAATAACCAAATAAAAATAGTGAAAAATAAAAAGTTACCCAAATATTGAGAAATGAACTGAGATTTCACTCGAGTACCATGTTGCGTCATCTTGACCCCTATAAACACAACTGTTTTCCTCCTGTGGATCACTCTCACACTCATTTTGAAGCGGATCTGCTCACAGAGGATTTCTCGTCTCAGGGCAAACCATCACAACATGTACAATAGTGCACGTCAGGCAGCGCTCACTTGTCCGGTCCACTTTTTTCCCCACGGCACTGATCTCTGAGGAGTTGTCACTGGCTGCACAGAGGGTTCGGAGGAGGCAGCACGGAGCTACGCTCTGTCTCAGCTGCAGCACCACACTGCAGCTGGAGTTCCTGAAGAAGCACACACATGCCGGTGATGTTCTCGTCCTTGTGTCACTCAGGTCTGTTTAGTAGCTGTGATGTCATTTACCTCGTGTCTGTGTCTTCGCAGTTCACGTCGATTCCCTGGGAAAACATGAATCAGGCTCCTGTGAGCGTTGCACTTGCTTAATTGATAACAGCTCTATTCAAGGCTTTTACACATGTGCTTACTTGTATAAGACCAGTTGTTTTGTTGGTAATATTACTGAAAAAATAGGAAACAATGATGTTCATTTTTCTGAAATACATTTATCTAGCACGTCTATGCTATGGTTAAAATAAATTATGTTGGGGGAGTTATTATCACTGCATTATTTACATTTTTCTATCTATTTAATGGAAACTCATTTCCTGGTACCTGGTTTGAGTCTCGTCAAGAAGTTCCCGGACACTCCTAATCTTTGTTATTGCAGGTGTTGTAGATGGTGTGGCTTCAGTGATTTTGTCACCGGTCCATGTTGTCGTTGCACTTGGCGTCACACTGTTGCTTTGTGATGTTGTTTCTGTGTCTCCATTTGTGAATTTGCTTTGTGCGACTGTAGTCACAGTTGCAGCCACACTGTTGCTTTCTGATGTTGTTTCTGTGTCTGCATTTGTGATTTTGCTTTGTGCGACTGTAGTCACAGTTGTAGCCACACTGTTGCTTTGGAAAGATGTACTTTTTGCATCAGTAGTTGTGATGCTGCTTGTTGAAGTTGTTGTCCTGTTGCTTTCTAGAGGTGTTGTTGAAGTTGTTGTCCTGTTGCTTTGTAGAGGTGTTGTTGAAGTTGTTGTCCTGTTGCTTTCTAGAGGTGTTGTTGAAGTTGTTGTCCTGTCGCTTTGTAGAGGTGTTGTTGTTATTGTGGTCTTATTGTTGCTAAGTAGAGCTGTTGTTGCAAGGGCAGTCACATTGTTGCCTTGCAAAGCTGTTGTTGCATTTGCAGTTGCAGTTCTATTGTTGATTTGAGCAGTTGTGGTCAGGTTGTTGCTTTGTAAAGTTGATGTTGCAGCCGTAGTCCTATTGCTGCTCTGTAGAACTGTAGTTTTTGCATCTGTAGTTGTGTTGCTGCTTTGTGAAACTGCGGATGTAGTTGTGTTTGTATTGTTTTGCAGAGCTGTTGTCATTGCAGCTGTGGTTAGGCTGTAGTTTTGGGTTGTTGTTGCAGGGGTAGAGGAGTTCGATCCAGCTGTGGGTGGTTCACGCAGGCAGCTCTCCAGGTTGTTTTGGAATGCTTCCATGAGCTGAGAAAAAGACCATCAGATTATTCAACCATGGGACAAAAATCTGCAAATGACCTGCTCTGGGTGGTGCAACACTTACCCAGGCCTTGATCTCAGATTCATTTTTCTTTACAGCGGCGGTCACAGTTATGTCAACAAAGTAGTACGTAGCTAGAGAGACAGATTGGGTTTTAAAAATGGTTAAAACCAAAACCACATGGATGGATGGTGTTGCTCATAATGCAAATATGAGTCTGTATATTCAGTCTTGTAACACAAGAGAACTCCACAACGCTACGGGAGCTACGGCAGTAATTCTGTCACGTATTCTAAATGACATCTTAAATTTTCGAACCACAGATTTGGAAATCGCATGTCTGGATCTGTGCTGTAATAGAACAGAATGAATAGCCAGGGCCAACAAATTATGCTTGGCTAAGCAACCCACAGAGGTGGAGTAGTAGATCATTTATAAAAAGCTGCAATCTGAGTATAAAACCATGGCTGTGAAAGACAGTTAAAGAGGCATAAAGGTGATGAGGTATGGCCAGGAGGATTATGTGGGTTGACGGTTACCTTGAGGCTGCACATGTGTGGTTGAGGCGAGAGGAGACGGCGTAGTGGAGGTGTGATTAGAGGAGGCCTGACCTACTTACATAGGGAGAAAATAACTATTACCACTTAACATGGAACCAGGAAAAGATATAAACTTATGACGTTGCATTTATGAGACTAAGCTGTGACGCTGTTACACTAGCATTTCTATTCTTTTGTAAAATGTGTCGTGTTTGTGGAAATCCGTTTTCAACACTGATGCCTGATAATGACCAGAGATGAGACTAGACCAACAGGTTACGCCATGAATTAGAGAGGAGAGGGTGTGTCCGAGCGTGCACAATATGTGTCTGTTACAATACAAGTGCTGAATAACTGGCATGTCAGACATTCAGTCAGATGCAGCGGTTCAGAAATAGATATGCAGGCCTGTGGTTCCACATAATGAGATGCCTTCATGCTGTAACCTGTCTTTGCTGAGCAAAGCACCTGTCAGGAGGAGGCCCAGCAGCTGAAAGTGCAACCAGGGGAGACGTTTGATGTGCGACCAGGGTTCCCTCACCGAGCTGAAACAAAAAACCCGATTAAAACTTAAGTTTCGCCTTTAGAAATGTGCAGGGGTGAGTCACACGGAAAGAGTTTCAGGCAGAAATCCTTTCCGCTTGTTTCCCATCACGCCCGCTCTGATGACTGCTCACTGTAGCTTGTGGAAACACACCTGACAGGGCTTCTGTTTGAGGGAAACCAGTCTGAAAATAAGTGATGGACTTACATCTAATTTAATGGTATTCATTTCATGGGGTGTGTCTGTGTGTGTAGCTTTCATGTGCGTGTGCACGAACACTCTTAAGGACAAAAGAGGTGAACAAAACAGAACAGGCACAGGACATGCTTTGGATATTTTGCATAAAGTTTCTGCTGTGTTTCCATGTCGCTGGAGTTTTTGGTCATGTGGTGAATTAAATCCAGCTCTGGCAGCATAAGCTTTGTATTTATAACTCCAAATAATGGTTAACAGTGTTTGCTGACCTATCTGAAATCATTCCTAGAAATCTTTTTGGACGTATGATAAGAAGGATTGGATGAGGAAAAGAAATAGTCCATGACAGATTAAAGCAGAGGTTGAAAAGATCAGATTCAGATTATCAAACACTCAGTATTCAGATGCCATCTACGGCAACTGAGATTACACACACAATTTGAGTAATAAAGTCTAAGATCCAGAACCATGAAAGGATAAAGATAAGTTTGATAGGAAATACATGAAAAGTATGAGAATGTAAGTGTTAAATGTTGGGCTTTAATGCATCATAACTATCTGTTTAAAAAAAAAAAAATCCGGCAAGGCTGGAATTTTTAGTTCCTTGTTATTTGAGAGCCGCAAATCACGGAATTCCCAAAAGTGACAGCAGATCACCCCATTATGGCCTGAGTGAAGGGGCGATCACGTACCTGTGTGAGCGTCCGTCGGTGCGAACCACTGAAGCTTTCATGGCGTTCTGACCATGCCCTCCTGAGGAATATCCACACTTGAGAGAAAAACCAAATCAAACAAATAAGTGGTGCATTTTCCACTGTTCATCAGCACTGTTGTTGTTGTTATGACCAGGCTGCTTCTGACATTGTTGCTCAGGATCAATAGCTGACGTGTTTGGCACTCCCCTGATACGTCAGGCTGCCCAGTGAACAATACTGAGCACTGGTTAAAAGAAAACTAAAAACCCCTCCTTCATTAGAAAGCTTTTGCCTTTACACCTGATTAGGAAAAGAAACCTCCTGTATTTTCATCCCTTCATCTTTTTCTCTTTTCTTTCTTTATGTAATATATGTTTATATATATATTTTTTAGTTCTGGTTGAAACAGGGTGTGTGTACTACTGACTGACGGGACTGCTTCCATGGTAACATTCCAGACCTAAAATTGTCCCAGCTGTCTACGTCACAATGAAAAGTCATGCACCTGCTCTACAGGACTCTGAATAGGTGGAACACGCGTGCACACGCACAAAACACGCACAAAACAAGCACATATATACGGCTCAATGACTGAAGGGCTACATTTTGTTACACAGCTTGAAGCTAAAGTGCTGAAAATATATATTTGAATCATCCCTTAAATCCTTATTCTTAGATCAAATTGTTTAAAATTAAGTAATTACATTTGCGCTAATTTCCACTTCCATTTACTACATTTGGAGGATGTAGTTCCCATATTTCACGATAGAGGGCGCTAAGGGTCCCGATCCGTCCTTGAAACGATGATTTCATAATTTTTCTGCAGTAATATATAGATAAAAATACAACTATGGAATAAACTGTATACAAAAAATTTAAGAGCAAACAGATAAGAGAGAAAGACTTTTGATTTTCTTTGGTAATCACATTACCTGTCACTCATCACTAATGGATCTGATTATATCTTCTATTGCAGTTATGTAATCAAGTTATAAGTAATCATAGCATATTTGTTCTATCTCTCCAATCCTCATTTATACAAATTAATTGAATGTCTCACTAGAGCAACATGGAACCAGGCGCTTGAGCTTTTCAATATATGAAAATGTATGCATGTAGGTCTATTGTGTTTCTGCTGTTGGGGATGTTGAAACACACGTGTACATGAATAAATAGGCATAAACCTCAAGAATACACTGTTTCCTTTTTATATATGTATAGCCTTTGTTTGGCATTGTTTCTTTTATTCTATACTTTATGATCGATTTTTCTAGTTAACTTTGATGAGAATTGCTGGATTCTGGTTGAGCTCCGAGAGTTTTCTACTAATCTGCAATATCGAGCCCCTCAAACTCAGATGATCTAGTGGGACAACTGGCACATGTAGCTATTTTGTATTAAAGCTTAACTTAATATTAAAGCCTGTTTATATCACAGCATTTGGAACAAATACTCCTTGTATCAATTTAGCCAATAACGTAATTGTACCATGTCACAAAGACACCATATCTATTGTTTATATTAGAAGTGAAAGTGTAGTAGTGTTTCTTTTATATTTGTGCTGACAGTTGCCATATATGTGCTTGTTTTCCTTCACACACGACCTTCAGTGGACACCTGCAGCCTGTTGAGGTTTGCAGACGTTCCATTCCTACAACAGTTGTTTCTTTCTTCAGAAACAGAGATGAGACAGTTCATCACTGTCATCAAAATCAATAAAAGAACTATTTCCACAGTGACTTCTTCTATTTCTTCTCTACCAGGAGGCTTCAATAAAGCTTTGCAAATAGTTTATAGATTTTTAAGAGAATATTTATTGTTAAACATCAGTTGTACAACTTCAGGATTTGATTCCGGTTCTGTGATAAAACAGAATCCCGTTGTTTTTTTTTCCCGTTTTTTTCTTTTTTATATATATATATCTATAAAATGAGCGTGGTGAAAACACGCAGAAAATGGAGTCTTTCCTGTCATGGTATCTGAACTCATCAGCAGATTAGGAGCAGGTTTTGGTGGTAGAAATGCTGCACAGTTGCAGCGTTACGCATACAAGCTCCAGTAAATAATGTTGAAGAGCAGGTATGCCATCGGAAATATGACCCTGGAATAGGAGTCGATCATGTAGCTGTTGCTCATTATGAAGCTGAGGTGTTGCTTTAGCAGGTTCTTCCTGCGCAGCCTTGTGCCCTCGGTGGGCGCCGACACGGTAGAGTTTCGGGCCTGAGTGTTCCGCTCTGTGTTTGGGGTGCTGGCGACCTCTGGTAAAGACGTCAGGTCTATATCGGTGTCGTGGAAGCAGCCATCGAACGCCATGGCCTCTGTGGCATTGTAGGAGTTGGGAATCTGGAGCAAAAAGGGCCGAAGTGGAGGGTTACTCACTCTGAGGGGGTTATTTTACACATTATACATTCAGCCATTGAGCAACCTTTGCGTGTTTCAGCTTCTTCATCTCCTCAACGGTGGTGAAATAGTTGACAGCAGCGTACTCAATGACGGACAGAAAGACAAACAGGAAGCTCGCCCACAGGTAGATGTCTACGGCTTTGACGTAAGACACCTGTGGCATGGAGGCCGAGACGCCAGTGATGATGGTGGACATGGTCAGAACTGTGGTGATGCCTGGACGCGGACAGATAACAACACATAATACTTTTCCTCCAGGATGGACATGAGTGGAGGCTTAAAGGAGCAGAAAAACCACTTAATCCAGGGCAAGCCTAATAAAATGTGCTTATGCTTTGTCTTTAGCTGGAGAGAAGAGCTAAGCTAACCTATTAATGAGTGATTTCTATACAAAGACAACCTGGGATCAGAATATAAATATGGCAGCAATATGCAACAATAATCTGGTTGAGGTGAAAGCTTGTTTGGGGAGTTCAGGGAAAAGAAATGTCCTGCTGTATCAGTACCCAGAGAGACACGGGCAGGTACAGCCCGTCTGTCAATCCAGAAAGACACCCAGGACAGCATCACCATCAGCATGGTGGGGAAGTAAGTCTGAAGCATGAAGAAGAAAATATGCCTCCTGAGAATGAAGTTAATGTAGAGCCGATTGTACCATCCTGAAACAGAGATAAATGGACAGAATGTGGGAACAGGGCAGGTGGATGAGGAGGGGGCTTCAAAAAATCTAACCATAATTGAAATGAGAAAAGTAGGCTGAGTTCACTGATCTGTCTAGAGCTTGACTTAACATGGTTTCAGCAAAGACAGGCCCCAGAAGATTATTTCAGGCACAGAAGAAAATCCCTCCCTCTCCAGCTCTCAATCCCTCGTCTACTAACATGACGGTAAGAGCGGAGCGGGTTCCCAAAAGTGGGCTAAGCAATCAGTCATGCAGGTTTAAAATGCTTAAAACTCCAGTACTCCCCTCTCCTGGTAGTGAGCGTGATTACACAAACTCTTTGGACAGCTTAACGACGTCACAGAGCAGCATGAAGCCTCAGCTCTGCCAGAATATAACCATAACCATTCAGAATGTTTACCTTGAGTTAGTTACTTAAATACTACATATGTTGACAAGGAAGCATAGGTTGTTTGGTGAGCCTTGGTTCATTTAAAGGGTTTAAATAGAATTTCTTTAATGATATGGATGAAATAAGGAGCTCTCCGGTCGTTCCCAAGCAAGGTACAGCACAGAGAGCCCCCGACCTCTGACCTCACATACCCGTGCTGCTGTAGAAGGCAAGCCCAAAGGAAGGCTGGAAGTCTTCAATAAAAAACTGAGAGAGCACAATCTCATCAGTCCTTAATGAATCGTTCCCGTTCTTCCAGTAGAGCATTAGGTCGTTCTCATTGTACGCATCTTCGGGAGAGGGGAGAGGAGAGAGGGAGGTGGGAAAAAAGAGGACACCTTTCACATGTTGCCTGTTTACACAGTCATGGACATTTTTCTCAGAGGGGAGGAGAGAGCGCACAGAACTGGGACTCCCGGCTCCCCTCTGAGATCAGGATCCACGGTTTAATAATAGAACAAACCAAAAACAGGTCAGCTATAAAAAAGACCCAACCTTCACGCCGATTGAACTCACTGGAAAACACAGAGGAACTCAGGCTAGAGATGCTGATGTGTGTGTTACGTGTGAACTGCGTGTTGCCGCGGCATCGGCTAAATCTGTTCATGGGAGGGGACCTGTAACGTCGTCACGTGTCAGCGCCTAAATTAGAGCCCAAATTGTGCAACGTGTTTTCCAGCTAGCACATTATGTAAAGTGGATTTTTGTACGTGTTTCAGTGGAATAACATGGACAAAATCCCCCGCTGAGATGTCCCCGCTGCAGTTCCATACTCACAGCTCTCCAACTCCAGAGAACAATTCTGAGTATCCAGAGGGAAGCTGCTGAAGTCCATGGAGCAAAGTGCCGTGACGGTGATCCTAAAACACAGCGGCTCTTTCATGACTGTCCATAGAAACGTCACGGCAACAGATGACACAAACTGCTGACTGTGCGATAATTCCTTATACGCATGACAGACTCGGGCTGAAACAGCTGTCTGTGCTGACACCATGTTGCCAACATCTGTGTTGATATGATGAAGGATTAGAGACAGGATGGTATTCCAAACACTTGTTTCTGGTTAACTAGGTGGTTTCACACACAAGTCTGCTCTGTCAGGAAAATCAAGCTGCTTCTTACCTGACGCTGTAGAGGATGTTGCCATCAGGATACACCCTCAGCATGATGTTCTCCATGGTTGTGTCGTGGATGAAAGAGCGCTTGGAGTGGACGAAGAACACGTCGGGAACCCAGATCTTCTTGACCAGACGTGCGTCAAAGGTGCGGCTCTTGTTGCTGCTGGAGGGGAAGGCCAGGCGGTCGTCCTGCCAGTAGTGCCTCAGGTACAGCGTCATGGTGAAGTCCTGGAGACAAACCGCACGTGCTCAGAAATCAGGGACACCAGGTGGACTAGAGGCATTTCAGCGCCACGTACCATGTTCACTTCAGATATGCTGTCGATGCTCTCAACCTGCACGTCAATACCAACAGGAAGAGCTGAACCTACAAAAGGTCAAACTTTGTCAAAACATCGGCATCCTCCATGAATCATCCGTCTGCACATCTGCCAGAGATTACGCCTGTGTAAATCCAGCTGTGGAGCTATGACATAAGCTGCATCCTACAGATGCCACGGACAAAAGGATGACGGGCGTTTTATTATACCGCTTAAAAAGCCTCAGCTTAATGTGGGCACGAGGGTGGATCACTCACAGTCACACCTGACTGCTTCATGCACAGCCGTTTTACAGACAGAAATATTTGATTGTATAGATTTATCAGACATTTGGATTAGAAGATAATCATTTATACCAATGACACGTGGACTGTGGCAACATCCTGGGGGGGGGGACAACCTATATACATGAATGTGGCAATAACTAATGCTGCCATGCGTTTATGTAACGTCTGAATCGGATCCCAGCATGCACTAATGCGCACAAGCGGCGCCACCCACAATCTTACAACATGATGTTGTTTTTACAACATCAACCTGCATGTCATCATCTAAACGTATTATGTGAACTGTAAACACCCAGTTCTGTCGATGCCATTATCTAATGAAGGCAAATCCCTCCGTCTGGGATAACAGACAAGTCGTGAAGTAGGAAGCCAGATCCCCAGAAGTCCTCTGCTCTTCGGGTTTGGCTTGTTTGTTTGTGTAAATAGAGGGAACGTTAAACTTATAGCTGTTAATATAGACTGTGGATTCACAAAGGGTGCGTTCAAGAAGCACTCGCTAAATGCTGGCATATTGATATACATGGTGATGAGGGTTTATGAAAAAAGTTGCAATTTAAACCAGTCTGTCAGATCCACAAAAATGTCCTAAAAATAAATAAATACACAAAAAAGTGTGAAGCAAATAAACAGTAGAAGAAAAAGAAGGGCAACAGCACAGTTTTGTTCTCCATCCAGCGGGCTCATGTACTCTGTTCAGATTATTTTATTTGTACTACTGGCTGCAATCATTGTCTCACAGGCAGACAATCTAGGTCACTAAGGTTTATTTTAGGGGGAGGCATAATACCAAAGAGAGCACAGTAACCTACATTATTTTTACAGAGCTGCCTCGTGGTTTTAAAAATGATATTGGAAAATAAAAGAGAAACAGAATTCTGGGTGCCGTACCTCCAAAGCCCGGCCTCATCGCAAAGTCGTGATCGTCGATGCGAAGCAGCTGCTCGGATTTAATTAGCCAGGACTTGGTGCTGTCCAGCTTCTTCATCTTAAGGTCCACCCGTCTGAAAACCAGAGAGACCCAATCACAGATTTGCCTGGAATCTCTTCCTTTGACTCATCAGTCTCTGTCTAACACAGATGAACACACAAGTGACATCTGGTCACACAGTCAGCAATGGTTAATTGGATTTCAACCCTCTTGATTACAACCAAAGACCTTGGTCTCGAGGGAATTAAAGTTCTTGAAATGTGTTCACACCGGTTAGACACACGCACGCAGCTTTGGAATGGAACCTCTGGATCTAATTTTGTATAAACGAAATGTAGAGATTCCAGCGTTACACACAGTAAGTAGATGTCATCTCACCCTCCATGCTTTGGCTTGGTGGTCTCTCCGACGTACTGCTCCTTGTGCCTCCTCTTGTTTGGGAAGTGACTGCTGTTGAGCTGGGTGACAGGCCAGAACCAGGCCATGCACATCAGTCTTAAAGCCAGGAGGACCAACCTCATGGTTGAGCTGGAGTAGAGTGGATGAGAGGAATCCAAACGGTCCTCCCGGACGCGTCACTGTCTGGAGCGGGGAGAGCCACAGATGACCCCGTCCTCTACCAGCATGTCTAGAACCATCCACAAGTGCTCATTCTGCCCCGCCATTATTCTTCTGCCTCCCCTTTTGCACCATGGTTATTGAGCTACATGCATCCTCCTTGTGTGAGTCTGCTCGCCACTGCGCCATCCCCACTGCTTACGTCTGACACATGTTGCTCCGAGTCCCCGCCCTCTGATTTAAAATATCAATTTATTCCTATAATGACAAAGGAATACCATTAATTCCTCTCTAATCTTCTTATCTGTGGTTGGTGAAATCTTTCTGTAACCTACAAACTGGAGGCAGCAGCGAGGGAGGGAGGGAGGGGGCTGGTAGGGGATAATATAACCAACGGTTTCATCATCGTTCTGGGCAGATAAAAACTCAGGGAAAAAAGACTGTAGCCTACATTTACACCCTGCAGGATTTTCCTTTGCTTGGGTTGCATGTGAGAATGCTACCATGCATGATCCTATTGGAGGAAGACAGATTAAAGCAGATGTCTGTGTCACATCTGCAAACATGGCACTTGTGAGTTAATATTATTCACAGTAGAAACGATTAGCTAAGACCAGAGACTTTGTATTTGCACAGACGTCCTCTTTAGCAGCATGTACAGAAGCAACATTGTTAATGGAGGTTTAGAGGAAAACATGTTAATGACAAAAACAGAATATTTTAATTCAGTTTAGAACTAGGAAAAAAATAATTAAATTTTAAACACCAAATGCTGCAATGCTTTTTGAGTACATTAATATTGTAAAAACGATATTTTAATGAAACATAAAAGCAGTTTGCACCCTGTTTTCAGCCTTGCATATATCTAATAATGTATTTGCTTACGTGCAAGGATTTTACTTTCGTGATACTTGATTATACAAAAATGTGACTTTTTTGGACGCTTGACTGCTGATTTCTGGTCCGGTAGGGGGCAGCAGCGCGCTACAGCTCGCACCGGCTGCAGGGTATCAAATTTCAGACGGCATAATTTATGATGTTTGAATAACTTAAGCATCAGATGTCAGCCAACACGATAATAAAATGTAACATAAAGAAGGTTCCGTTCTTAAACATGCAAGACTCCAGCAACTTTATTCACATCTACATAGACAGCATGGTCAGCGTGATTATACTTTAGTGGCATTGTCCTTTTAATCTTGGATTGAAAGTATGCAGTGGTGTCTTAAAGAATCATGCACGTGGATCCTGTACATGTGTACACCATGTAATCCTACAGCTGCTGCCCAGCTGTGGGGTCATTTCATTGACATGACATGTTTACTAGGTCCTCTAGAGGTCGTATTCTAAAAGCTGCAGCTCATTTATTGTTGCATTCATGAAATGTTTGCATGGTTTAGTGCAGAATGCGTTTATTTATTTGCAGGAAAATTTATTAAATTAAATTTCACAGTGAGAGAAATTCTCTGTTTTCTAAATAGTTTCTGAAGAGGTGTTAATTGTAATGCACAGCCGTTACATAGAGGCTGGTTAATGGTTTACCTGCCTGGTTAATTAGTCTGTGGTTCTGTCGTTAGGCAGGATGTAATGTGGAATCACAAAGTAAGGCTTCACATCACAGGAGAGGCTTTGGAAAATCTGAGCACCCCTCTGACATGGCAGAGACTCACACACTGACGATGATGCTGCTCTTTTTCTTGGTGGTAAACTCAAAAGGTAAGCTCATGCACATTATCCTCTTTCCAGTGTGAAGGGAAATGTGCGACTGCTGGACTAAAATGTGCTATTTGCATTTGTTGGTTCTATTTTCCTCTTTTTGTGTTCCCACTAATTCTTTCCCATCTGAAATTATTCATTCTTTTTTAAACACCCACCTTTACAGCGTGTTTCGACACAAAGATGTGGATAAAGCTGAAATCCTGTGTACGCTCATGTCCAGTATTTCATTTGTCTTGCCTGTAGTATTTTTTTTATCTGTTCACATAAAAACCACAGAAAGACCAAAAGCTTCCAAAGCTGCTCCACTGTGCTCTTTTAGAAAACGCGATTTTATTTAATCCAAAATCATTTACATTTAAAAGCAAATGATCCACCTCAGTTTTTATCCATCCATCATCTACAGCTTTTAACCCTGAATGGGGTTGTTGGGGGGGGGGGGGGGGGGGTCTATATAATGACAGTACAGTGCCTCTCATTTCGGACTGTGGGAGAAAACCGGTGTTGCAAATTCCTCACAGGAAAGGCCCTTGCCACAGGGGGGATTTGAACCCTGGACCTTGGGTGAGACAAAGAGCGAATCACTGGAAACATTGAGTTAAATGATCAATGATATTGCAAATAATTACATTAAACAGAAAGAACAGAAATATTTTGATCTTGTAAAATTCCTGTTTTAATATTAACAATGGACAGGGCAGTGTGACACAAGCGCTTGTGAATTTAATCATCTAAAGTCACTTTATTGAGGCCACTATCGGAGAACTCACAGCGATCTCTCAGTGTTTCGCTTTTCTGACTCCCATCTCGTCCTCAGGCGTCAACATCACCTGCATCATCACTGACGACTGCATCTTACCGTGTAGCTTCAGGCCCACCGGCACTGTGGTAATCCACTGGTACAAGCAACAGATCCCCGTCCATAGCTACTACTACAACAAGGACCAGTTTGGACTGCAGAACAAACACTTCAGTGGAAGGACGTCCTTGTTCAACGCTCAGATCCCTCATGGCAACGCCTCCCTGCTCCTGAGGAGGGTCAAAGTGCAAGACAAGGGCAGGTACAAGTGCTACACCAGCACACGGAAGGGCAACCAGGAGATCTTTGTCACCTTGGATGTCAAAGGTTAGTAGAGCTGGAAAGATCGGAAGTCAGAAAGATCTTTAGAGATTTGGTTCAGACCAAATGGTTTGAAGTTGAATCTGAAGCTTACAGCAGTTAGAAGATTCAACCAAGAACGGTGAGGTGCTTTGTGCTTTCTCTCTAGCACCCATCATATCAATGATCATGGAGATGACTGAGGAGACCTTCACCTGCTCCACTCACAATACCTACCCTGTGCCCCAGGTCACCTGGTCCACAGACCCCCCCTCTGCTGAGGGATCTCTGTACAATTCTACCATCTCAATCATGGACAACAAGGGTTTGTTCACTGTGGAGAGCACGCTGAGGTTCCTGGGCAACCTCTCCAACTATACCTACTTTTGCTCTTTTATATCAGCTGACAAGAGCCAAGTGTGGACTGCGTCTTGGAAAAAGCAAGGTGCATTGTGGTTCTACAATCATCAAGGTGTTATTCATGCATCAAATCTCAGTCAAATCTAAAAATGACACTATCTTTCAGACTATATAAAACAGGAAGAGGATCGTGCACTGTCCATTCCCTGCATGGCTCCATACGCTCTGCAGAATTTCTCACTTACTTGGACCTTCATGTCCTCCAGCGAGCCTCTGGTCATTCTAAGATATGACACAAACAACAGGCACATATTCAACGTCTGGGAGGATCATGCTGAACTGGACCCGGAACAGCTTCTCCTGTCCAACGCCTCTCTTCTGCTTCGCAAGCCAAACATCGAGGAACACTCCGGGACGTATACTTGCATCATCTCGGGCCTGCAGAGCAAACACATCATTCAGACGCATGTAAACACCGCTACTTCATCACTGAGTAAGTCTGACCATCGTCAAATTCTATAAATCCACAAAGAGAATGAAATAATCGGGAGTTTTGGCAGGTGAGGGCGCGCAGAAGGTGCAGAGGTCATGGTGGTGCACCGCAGCTTCTGTGGGGTTTTTCATCTTCATCATCGCTGTCATGCTTCCTCGATGTCTGAGGCAAAGGAGTGAGCTGTCCAATGGAGTCATTTCGGTTGAGGTGGGGCCTCACAAAGATCTACATGTGCCAGCGGACCCCACCGACCAGGGAATCCAGGGCAACTCGCAGGGACTGCAGCCCGAGGTGGAGGACCAAGCCGTGGGCGAGGAATGTGCTCTGGATTTACCGTCTGTTGCTGTAGAAAAGCCAGAAGATAAACCAGAGGATGTAGAAGAAAAGGGCAGACTGGTGGAGAAGAACGTCTGTGGGACCAGTGAGCCCAGTAAGCCTTGAATAACTGGCAGAGTACTGTCAGGAGAATCAGCTGACTGCTGTAAGGCTAAATCATTTTACAAGTTGTCAAGTTTCACAATGGTCCTCACAGTTCTGAAGTGTCAGACTGATTGTGTCATGATAGCTGTCAGTTGCTCAGATAGAAGCTGGGATGTGTCCTCCTTTTGACCCCAACAACCTTGACCCGTGGCTATTGGCTTTTCTGATTTCACACAGAAGTCCAAACAGAAGACACGAGTAAAGAACAAACATGCTCTCTGAGTTCCTGCAGGATTCATCGACCTCCGTCGTGTCAGTCTGTTGGCCTTTGAACTCCCAGGCTGTTCTGTTCCCCCTTCTCTCTATCCTTTAGGCCATATAAACATTCTTTTTAGACCCTCCATCCCACCTCTCAGTGGGACATTATGGGGAAAATCCGGGCTAATTTATGGGCAGACTTGGAGTAAATATTTGCTCGTGACAAGCCAGTAACACGAGATCTTTAATTAGATTTTAATAATACAGCACACCAACTCATGACGGGTCAAAATGGAATGATTCCTACCTGCCAAGCCTGAACATTCCCGGGAATGACTCAGGCTTGTCAGGATGGAGCGAAACGGTTCAGCCTGGTGACACTGTGATTCAAACGGGTTATACAACTGCCCACCAAATAAAAAGACTTTTTTTCCTTCATCGTTCTCCCCTCCACTGTTTTCCCACAGCATTCACCCACACCTGGAGTATCATTCAAAACAGTTCCTTGGACAGGATATGGAATAACACTGGACTCTGTTATAATTAACTCTTTCTCCAGGCAATAAAGCTGTGCCACTCTTCAAATGAGTTCCTCCAGAGATTTATATCTGTCTTAGTAAAATGGAAAAACGGAGGTAGACCGTGCGTGCATGTGTGTGTGTGTGCCTGTGTGTGTGTGTGTTTACAACAAAGACCCCAGCTCAGTGTCTGGAAGCAATCATCTGGTTCAGCCTGCTCTCCACAGCCCCCTCCCTATGATGTAATTTTTTTGGATCTTGGTTCAGGATCGTCAGTAGGATTCAGGGGGTTTTTCTTAAGTTTTCATTCATCTTATTCCATGAAGTTCCCAACGTCCTCCTCAAAGTCTGTATCCATTGGTGTAAATTCAGGATATGGTCTTTTCTTTCTTTTCTTAAAAAGAATATGTAATTCTATTGTTTAAAAGCTACTCAGTCTTTTAGGGGGGGAAAACCTGCATTTGCATGATGTCTCTGACTTGAGGAGGCTTCAGTCTTTCTGCCTGCAGTTATGAGAGTGAGGTTGGCTCTGAGTCAAACACAACCGTGGGGCCTCCCCCGGCCCCCGCATGCTGCTGAAACAACAATCTGAGAGTCAACTTTCTTTCTTTAAGTGCAGATGCACATTTTTGCTTTCTTTTCCTATGCAAAAACCCACATTACAGAAACACTTTCAAGATAAAATTTGGAAATGCTGCCGTCAGCTGAAATGTAAAATACATGCACAGCAATAAAACAAGCATGTGTGACATCATATAGCCTGGTTATTGTGATGTCAAAGGTCGGATCAGAGTGTGTTATTGGAGAAACATATATGGTTTCATGTGTAGTGGCAGCGTGTATTTGGACCAGTTCTCGATCAGACCAGAGGGGGGCAGTAAGGAGCCTGATGCCAAAGAAAGTCCAGGGTTGAAGTGGGAGGGGAGAACAGAAGAGAGGAGAGGAAAGGAGAGGAGAGAAGAGGAGAGAGGAGGAGAGGAGAGGAGAGGACAGGAGAGGGTCTCCCGTCTGATCCTTTGTCATGGAAAGGGTTTACTCTGCTGTCTGAGACAGTTCCGAGCACGCTCACAACAAAGAAGAAGACAAGATGAGAAGAGGACTGAAAGCAAAGGTTAGTTATTTTTATATTGAAATAACGAGTTGCCTTTTCTTTTTACAAATACTTACATCCATTTATCAAATGTTTGCAGTGGTTTATAAGAAGAGCACCGGTCATGTGCATCCTACATTAAGACATAGTTTTAGTGCACTGTGCATGTACAGAAAATGTCACATTGCTTCACAATGATTATAAGAGTGTTTGAACTTTTTTCAATGGTGGATACCACCCAGCATGTGACTTTATAAACTTCTGGCCAGACGTATTTGGTCTTATTTAGGTCTAAATACTGGGCGAGCACATTCGGGCAATTTGTTGTTTTTCTCTATTCTTTTTGAAAAAAAAAAAAAAAAAAAACTCTTGTCTCAACAGTTTCTTTTATACCCCAGTTACGATTTGTAAGACGAATCGATTTTAGTTGGAGTCTTACGCAACACGAAGGTGTTCATCCTGCCGGTGTGACCACACATTCGTTGAAACACTGTTATCGTCAGCCGTTCCTCTAACTGTTTACATGCCTGTGTGTTTAGGGTCTGCTGCCTGATGCAGTAAAAAACTCCTGACATCACACACACACACACACACACGCACACACACACACACACACACACACACACACACACACACACAGGCGGTCTAAAGAATGAACTCATGCTGATTGATTGTGGGACTGTGTAAAAGGATACCCTACTTCCTGTAGCCACTCTCTCCAGACAGCAGGGCCAGAAAATATTGGATCTCTCTCTCTCTGTCTGTCCCCCCCTTCCCCCGCCCACACACACACACACACACACACACACACACACTAATACTGTCACTCAGTTCAGTGCATATTTACTTCTTTGCTTAATTTTGTTGTCCAATAGTTTTTTTTGTCCTGTTCAAATTAGCAAATAGGCTTTAGGCTGCAGTTCTGTTGCTGCACTAATCTGGTCTGTTGACAGAGACGTTATAACCTGCAGTACTTTCGCTTTTAAAGACTAGTTACTGCCCGTGCTCAGAGTTATAATTCACTGTCCAGTTCAGTATAAGTTGTCCATTACAGGTCCTGCAGAAGTCACAGCTGACTTTTGCCCAGGTTCAGCCTCCAGTGTTGCCCCTGCTTTAACAAGTCTGGCACCGTGAGGGAATAATGGTCATAAATTCGAGCTAAACGATCAACTATAGAGCAGAGCGGGAAGTTTTATATGTAATACTGTTACTGGGCATTAAAAAAACTTTCCTCTGGATCTGTTTTCCTACTCAATATTTTGGAACATTTTTTTTCCCCTTTCCACTGAACTTTTACGCACATCTGCAAAATTTGCTGAACTGAGGTGCAGAGGGTGGAGTAACAGAGACACAGAAGTGTTGAACTTCTTTTTCTTTTGGCTCTGTTCAAAACATGCTCCACCTACGATGCTGTTTACTATTTTCTGACTTCACTTTGCCTTTTTGGCAGCGGTAGCTCCGTCCGTAGGGACTGGTCTGAGAATCGGAGGCTTCGTGGTTCAAGGCCTGGTGTGGGTAAATCAATGGTAGTAGGGGGAGGTTCCAGGACACCTTCACAGCACTGCTGAGCTACCCTTGAGCAAGGTACTGAACCCCCAAATGCTCACATAGGGTCCTGAAGAGAATTTTAACTTTTTTTAGCAGGTCATTCAGGGGTGTCCCTTGTCTTCGCCCATATACAGCAAGGATGGGCTGCAGCACCCTTACGTGACCCAGAAAGGGATATCAGTCAAGAAAAGAGTCTGTGTTCTTCACGTTATTTCTTCCTTTCAGAATTAAGGTTCTCTGCGGTGCCGAACCCTCTGAATCAGGCAATAAATCTGAGTGATGACCAGCATGCTTCCTCAACGAAGTGCCGTGGCCACTCTGGGCTATGGCTCAGGTATGACAGCACACAGCTACAGAGTTTACATGAGCGCACAGCTAAATTCTCCTCCTGTCGGCTTCATTTCCCATTCTGTAAATCACAGATCACAATATCTTAGTTAGCACAGATGCTAAATGGTTAAATCGGCAGAGCTGAGAGGGAGTTTTGTCTTTCTCATGCCATGAGTATAACATCCACCTTTGACTCATGATGGCACCATCATCTCTCTGCTTTCTCAGATATTTGGGCTGTAGTGGGGTGTATTTTCTCACAGTCGAAGCCAAGGTTTGCCCTGGCCCATCAGCATTTTTCCATTTTTAGAAGAAGGCTAGCTGGTGAGCCATCCAGTGTTTGTTTTGGGTTCAAAAGAACATGAGTGTGCATTCTTCACTGGTTTCCCCCCACTCGTAGCACACATTAAACTGGTGTTTCTTAAAGATTTAAACCGGGTTATTAGTGCGTAAAGAGGCGGGATTTCAAGCCTGGTCAACTTTCTCTTTCCACAGACTGTGTGAAGATCGAGCACAGCGGCAGCGGCTCTGCCAGTGGGACGGTGCTCAGGGGATCCCGCTCAAAGGCTGAGCTGCAGGAGCTGATGGAGACGCTGCAGCGCAGGAAGAGCGCGCTGGAGGCCAGTCTGAGGGCAGCCGAGTACAGCCGCAAGTACCACAACGCGTCCTCACCTAGTGGCTCCCAACCTGCCCGACCGCTGTCAGTGCTCAGTGACCGGCCTCCGTGTACCTCCAGGACGTTCTCCTACATGACCAGCAGCAGCGTGCCTCCATCGCCACGCCAAGGCGAACGCCAGCTGAGCCATAACGGCTTCCTCCGCCATCCAAACTCTCGTCACCAATCCCAAGACAGTCTGCTCCTGTCTAGTGCTGATGGGAGCTCTCAGGTCTCATCCTACGGGCAGCACCTACCTCGTTCTCCTAAGGTCAAAAGTGGTGCAGCCAGTGTGCCGTCCAGCCCGCGCATGGGCCGACGGCTCTACGCTCAGGGTAAAGCTATAGGAGACTCCCGACAGAGGAAATACTCCACCGGATCTCTAAACAGCCTCGGAATGCATAGCCGGTCTCTGCCACGACTTCACAGTGCCTTAGACCCCCCCACCTTGTCGATACCACCTCGCAACATCACTTACAGAGGAGCGGGTTCTGCAGGGCAGCGTCGGAGTCTGTCCTCACTGGAGCAGCCGCCGGATGTGACGGTACCAGCCAGCATGCCCAGCACTCCCAGGAGAGCCAGTCTGGCCTCACTGAGCTCCCTCGGCGTAGATGTCGATGGGACAGGCTTAGATCTGGGCTTTGGAGAGGGGCGATTATCTTTTGGGAAGGGCGGGCTGAGTCCAGGTCAGAGAGTGGGCAGCATCAGCTCCTTGAATGGCAAAGAGGAGCTGAGAGATTATCACCTGCACCAGAGAGACGAACGACTCAGGGAACAGAGAGTGCAGAGACTGGTGAGTGGAATTTTCCCTTGATTTATATTCATTATAAAATTGAATGAAGGCCAGGGGAGAGTCCAATCAGCTAGGTTTGTCCATGCTTCAGGTGCATTTTTAGAGAACACTGCAGACACTAATGAAGGGAATCTTCATTTAAAATAACCCTAATTTGGCACTGCATGAATAGAAAAACAGTATATTGCTCAAATACTCATTTGCGTAGGATAATTTAACAATGGCTCACCCGTCTACAGGAGTGCCAGCGTCTGGAGACCATCTTGAACCTGTGCACCGGGTTGGGCCATGTGGAGCGAGAGCCAGCGGCCGTTTCTGACCTGCAGAAGATCAATAAGGAACTGGAGAAGCTGCAAGTATCAGACGACGAGTCGGTGTTCTCTGACTCCCCCGGCAGCAACGCTCCCGATAGCTGCTTTGGAATCAAAAGCAGAGACTTTGGTGTCTCAGAAGAGCAGCAGGTCAGCCAGCGTCAGCACAGCAGCTACAGAGAAACGAGATCCCACTCGCCTGCTATCAGCCTGAACAGCAGCGTCCCATCACCATCTGCCAAGCAGAGGGCCAAAGTAAGTCACACCACAAAACTTTAGACCAAAAGAGATAAATACAGTTGCTGGTATCACCGTCTTCATCTGCGGCAGCACTCTTTCTTTGTGGTTGAGAGTATTTGTATCCAATTATCAGGCGTGTAAAACAAATAATTAAGTGATTCTGGATTTGATTTAGCTGCCTGCGTTTCAGCGTCGTGGGTTCGTACGCGTTGCTGTCGCTCAGCCGCCATTAAAGGCTGACGGTGCATGACGATGCATTTGCCAGCTTCATTGAGTTGCTAGGAAAATAATCTCAGTTTTACCCTTCTTTTCAATTATTTGTTTAACAATGTGATCGTGTTTTTTGGATATATGTGCTGAACTCTGATTCCACATCATCTTCTGTTTGAGCATTTGTAATTTTTCTTGCAATAGCCTCAGTTGGCAGGAGACTCAGTATAAATGTGACAGTGACTTTATCACCATCTAGCGGTGGGTTTCAGTAAGGAAACGCTCTAATTAGAATAACTGTGAGCTGGGTAATTATTGGCAATTCTTCTCTCATCTTTTGATATTATCATTAGCTGTACTTTTCTTTCCCAGACTTGGTTTTCTGCTGTAAAAACATGGGTCACGCCTGGTGTCTAAATGTAGGACATAAGGTTTATGATAATGCGCCATCAGCCGTTTGTGATAATATCTCAAAGAGACCGATGACTAACCGGACACATCCCACATGTGGAAATCAGACCGGCGATGGCATGTGGGAGCATTTATCTGCTGTCAACTGCCCAACAATATCAACCAAGGACTTTGTAGTTCAGCAGTATCAGCGTCTTGGCTGAATCTCGTTAGAATGGGTGTGAAAAGCATACAGGGGAAAGTTTGGCCTCGTATCCACTGTAAAGGGCTCAAAGAGGAATCTGCTGTTGGAAGGCTTCTCCCTATACATAAACAGGAAATACACAGCTGTAAAACCTGAAATACTGCCCTTTTTGTTAGCTGATAATTGATAGTATCATCTATAGTGACCACAAGCCTTGGGCTCCAGCCTCCCTCTGCTCCTTCAGGCCTACTGTCACTTCCTCTGGTTACTTCTGTAAAACTGGTTTCTCCTCACTTGAGCTGTGTCTGGTTTTAATGAAGGATCTCTACGTATGTTTCAGCCCTCACCCATTCAAACTGTTTAAGGAGGTGGGGGCAGGAAATGACTCTATCCCTGGGAGAATTTGTGAGTGTGTCTGAGGGTACGTGCATGCACGACAGTGTGTGTGTGTGTGTGTGGAAGAATGCTAGTGTATCTGTGGTGAAGGCAGACAATTTTCCAGATGTGATGAAGTGTGTACTGAGCCTAAAACTCAAGGATTGTGAGGCTGAAAATCCAAGTGATATGAACACCAGTAGTCTGCCAGACCTTTCCAGACGCACCTACAGGTTTTAGGTCCAGCTTTCACACCGGAGACATTAACGTCTGCAGCGCGCAGTTGTGAAAGAGACTCTCATGCATTCCTCAGAGAGATGTGTGCAGGGAGAAGGAATGCTGACATCCCGTCTGGAAAACCATGAGTCCTAAAGCTGGCGGCCACATGAGGCTCGAGCTTGAAAGAACAATTCCTCTGACAGGGCTGAAGGCTGAAGTAAACCTGATAAGGCAGGGCGTTTGAAGAGCTCCAGGACAGGAGAATGAATGAAGGCTTGCAGATGCTGAGAGGTGTGGGCGTCCTTTGGCCTGAGCTGCTTGGTGTTGCTGTAGCAGAGATTTCCATTACTGCAAGTGGAAAAGAATCTTGTTGCTGGCGAGCCAGGTTTGGATGAGTTAAAAGGGCAGCTGCTAATTGGGGGGGGATTCTACAGCCTGAAAAAATTAATCTGGGAATGTGAAGGGGAAAGAACCAACTCTGGAACTTTGAGAATCCTGATCCCCCAACATGCTGGTCTAAAACTTATAGAAATTATTTTTCTTCTTTTTTGTCCTTCCTGTTTCTTTATAACTCAGACATTTAATGCAAATGCAATCGTCCCACGATAGTCTCTGCAGCGGGTTGATTAAAGTCAGCTGATTTAGATTATTATTTCTATCCACTAGATATATTCTGCTTTATCACACAGGCTTTGGAAGGCGTCCAGATAAAACAGGAAGTCACACAAATAGAAGAAGAGAGGATTCAGGTCCTCAACAACATTGAGGAGTTGGAGCAGAAGATCAAAGATGTGGACAATCAGATGGAGGAATCTGTGCGGGAGGTAACGCAAATATTGCAGGAGAAGCTTTAAAGAGGCTGTTCTTATCTGGTCTGAACTGTTGACTTCAGGACAGCAACAGAAGGTCAGCGAGTCATTAATCACTGAAGCTCGTTCCATCCTATTGTCCCATCGTCTTCAGGGACATTCAGGCTTTATCTTGGTTCATGTCTTAGCTGCTTTGTCGCGCAGTAGAATATATATTAAACCGACCGGCTCGTTGTGCTGGTCGCCGCAGACGGAGGTGGAGTGCGCTCTGCTGGAGGGGGAACAGGAATCCGAGATGGCCCAGCTGCAGAGGGAAAAGGAGCTTCTGGATCGGCTGAAGGAGAAGATTCCAAATAGGGAGAAGAAGAGCCACACAGAGAAGTCTCAGGCAGGCAAAACTACCTTCTCCTTTATTATATGTGCTGCGCACAGTTGCCAGTTGTGTTAATTTTGTGTGCCGTTAGGCATGAGAGCATTAATGACGATACTTTTCTGCAGCATGCCAGTGTTATCAGGATGGGTATCTGCTTTCATTCCACCCATTTCTGCCTCGATTAGACCTCTTCACCTTCTATTCTCTGATCTTGTGTCCTGGATTTTGCCCTGTCAGAAGGGGAACCAAACAGCTACCATGTGTTTTTTTTCCCTTTAAGCATGACTGCTGTTTTTTGGTACATGTGGTAGCGCTTTAATCTTAATTGTTAATCACCACATGACATAAGTGTTTGCGCGTGTGCTGCTCCATCAGGAGGCCGAGCCACAGACTAAAGGTTTGGAGGATTTGGAGTTTCAGAAGCTGGAAGGAGAAATCAATCACGCAGAAGAGTCAGATAGTCACAATCAAGAGCTGCTGAGGGAGATCGCAGATTATCAGCGCCTCGCGGTCACACGCAAGGTACCGCCCAGATTTTTACCATACAGAGAGAGATATCTGCCATTGTGTGTCTACAGCCTGCAGCAATATACGAGGTCAATTATCTCCAAATTGGCCACATCCTTTTAAAGTTCTGTTCCTGGCTTCTCTGGTTTCAGGAAAGCCACAGGTAACATGTCAGAACAGTGTGAAGATAAATGGGCCAGCCTAGTTTTGATGTGACATTGAAACTCATGGCTTTGCTTCAGCGAACTCTGGGCTGTTGCGTAACAATGTCGTGCATTATCTTCGCCTCAGGAACGGCTGGCGACGCTGAAGAAGCAGTCCTCTCAGATCGCTTTACAGGCTCAGCAAGAGAGAGAGAACTTCCAGAGAGAGAAAAACAATCTGCTCGTCATGCTTCAGAAGGTGGGGACGGTGGCCGCGTGCTGCTGCTGTAAGCGTTGCGTTGTGTTCACGCCGCTCTGATGCCTGCAGGAGAGAGAGAAGCTGGCGTCTTTGGATGGAAAGTACGCAGAGTTGTCTGCGGGGCAGACTTTTTCCAACAGCCGCGTGTCCATCACAGAGGTGGGTCCCAGCAGAAAGCGCCATCGCTCTCAGGGCCAGTTTCGGTCACTCTGACGTGACCTTCTGTGATTTCTGGGACTTCTGCAGCATTTGAACCCACTGAGGGAACGAAGAAGAAGCGGCAAAGAAAACTCCTTCCATGTCAGTGAGAATCTACCTCACCGGAGGAGCCAGCAGCTCCTCGGCCCTTATGGCAGATCTCTCGGGCGCATGCCTCCAACTAAGGTCATTGTGTTTTTAACTTAGTTGTATTTATTTCTTATCTAATTTGTCTTAATCTTCCCATAATATACACTGACACACAACAGCTTTTTTCATCTTTTTTCCGTCCTGTCAGATAATCTCTCTTCTGTGGCTCTTCCTGAAGTTTCTGTTTGATCTCTTTACAACTTTTCCCTTTGAGTTTTTACTTATTCTGGGAGGTCTGGCATTAACTTTGATCACTGTGAATATTCTGAACCAAATCAAAACAAACTTGAGTGCAACTCTGGTCCGTAAATTGTGTCCATTTCTCAGATTTAATGAAGTTGTGTATCTTGGGCTCTTTGTTCTAAATTTTCCAAACTGGTAAAGCTTGAACAAACAGTATTTAAATCATGAGATCACCATTGCTAAGCAGAGAGTTTCATTGCTATCATTATGATCCAGAACTTTTTGTCCCTAGAGAATGATCCACCCAACGGTTTTCCGTTAAAGTCTGGCTTGCAACACTAATTGAGCCAAATGATGACCCTGTAAATTAGATGTTTTCTTGCAGTCTAGTTCTGACAGTATTTGTGCTGTTTTGTCCTGCTCAGGCCCACCTGCCTTTGTCCCAAAGTTCCAGCTGTGGCACCGTCATCCCACAGGGCTTCACCTTTGGTCCTCGGGACCTCAATACCCGCCGCCTTCCAAAGAGTGAGTCAAGACACCTGTCAAAACATGTCTGCTTTAACTTATTTTATAAATCACGGGTACTACAAATTATTGTGACAACAGAGAACACGGGGAAGTCTGATTTCAGATCCTGCTTTATAAAGATGCAGTACCACATTTGTCCTCTAGGTGGAAGCAGTGCAAATTCAGATTGACATCTCAAAGTCATGAAGAGTTTCAATGATATGTGCGACTGGTGTACCATTCTATAGAAGATTGGTCATCATGCTTGAGATCTTTGGATTAATAGAGATGTTTTGCATCTCTCCAATTCAAAGGTTATTTGAATAAGTCCTTATCAGGTAAAAACTAATGTGTCTCTAGTTGCTTAAATAGCTTACAGCAGACAGCGATTTTTCCCTCTCCACAGATCCAGTTTCCAAAAATAAGAAATTCAACCATCACTTGCTCACCTCTGTGCCAGCAGAAAATCCAAGACATGAGCTCATGCATTCTGTGGGTTTTTGCCTCTTTAGTCACTTTAATATTCTCATCTGTCAGCAAGCAACAGCCACGGGTTGAGTGAAGAGCAACAAAGGAGGAGTGATTTTTGCAGCAGGATGGCCTCCGAGCCCAACGTGTTCTTGGATTCCTTCTCCTACCCGGACAACAGCCAAGCCTCAGACACCATCAGTGTGGAGAGCTCAGACAGCCTGGAGACCAGCTTCTCGGCCTGCTCCCCAGACAACATCTCCAGGTCAGAACACAGAAGGTTAAAGTATAGCAGACAGATGCAGATTTAAGTCGTTTACACATTAGGACATCGAGTTCAGAGCGCTACAAAGCTGGCAATGAGTGAATTAATCACCATGTTATCCAACAGTGCCAGTATGTCCAATGTGGCAAAGATCGAGGAGATGGAACGTTTACTTCGAGAAGCCCAGGTTGAGAAGCAGAGGCTCCTCGAGCATCGGGTACCGTCCCACGTTGAGGCAGAGCTTGGAGTGTAAAAGCAGATGCGTGTGCATCTAATGATGGGCGCGATTCCCGCCGTTTCACTTGTGCAGGAGCGTGAAATGGAGATACGCCGGCAGGCCTTGGAAGACGAGAGAAGACGCCGAGAGGAACTGGAGAAACGGCTGCAGGAGGAGACGAGCAGGAGACAAAGACTAGTGGAGACTGAGATGAAGCTCAGGGAGAAGCAACGATCACAGGTATTTACAAGAAAAACCCTCATGGAAAAACAAAGCAGAGTTTTGCCATTGACTCATCCGCCCCCCCCCCCCCCCCCCCCCCCCCACAGTCGCGTCTGTTAAGCTGCTACCTCCCAGTGAGGAAAGACGACTTTGATCTCCACGGCCACATCGAGGCGGCTGGACACAGCCCGGACGCCTGCTTCCACCTGGCCATCACCGACAAAACCTGCCGGGGCTTCCTCGTCAAAATGGGCGGAAAGATAAAGACCTGGAAGAAGCGTTGGTTCGTCTTTGACCACAACCGCAGGACGCTCACCTATTACGCAGGTGAGGCTCCTGTATTTACTGCTGACGTCAGCTGTCTTAGAACGTGCTGAGAACAAACGGTTGTGTTTACGTTCTCTGCTCCAGACAAACACGAGACCAAGATGAAAGGAGTCATTTACTTCCAGGCCATAGAGGAGGTCTACTATGACCACTTAAAGAATGCACACAAAGTGAGTCGGTTTACACGTATTTATCAAGACAAACCGCATTTTCCCGCAAGTGTTCAATAAAACATCTTTGTTTTTGTCCCCTCATCTTCCTCCCCTGTTCCGTTTAAATGCGCGTCCACACCAAAGAGCCCCAACCCCTCACTGACGTTCAGCGTGAAGACCCACAATCGAGTGTACTACATGGTGGCTCCGTCGGCCGAGGCCATGCGTATCTGGATGGATGTTATAGTTACGGGCGCTGAAGGACACATGCATTTCATGGTATAGCTGAGCTCAAACAGCCACGAGACCACATAGAAATGTGATAGCGAGGACAGGAAAAACATGTTATGTTTACACTTGTAGCCACAAATATTTTAAAATCATATATGCCAGTAATGTGTGACACATCAAAGATGTGATCTTTATAGTTTTCATAATTAAGCTACTTATTTTTCCTGTGTGCGTTTACACAATATAAGCGACAGATAGCCTCACAAAATCCTGCCCGAAAAGCAAATCCCTAGAGTCTGAGACTCAGGGATTTGCTTCTTAAACATGAAAAGATACTCACCGGTAAAGTATTGCATAAGAGTTTGGTTCAGAGTGATCTTTGTATGACCACTTCTTCTTTGCACCATTCTTTTGGCTGCCGCCTTTTTAGTTTTTAATAATTTCTGTAGATTTTTAAGAAGGGCGTTCTTTGTGGGTGTTTACCCATCTGCACAATGTTTGAATTCATATTAAAAATCAAGCCATTTGGGTTTGGCATCTTAATTTTAAGCATTTTTATTGCTACTTCTTGATTTTAAAGCATAAGTGATTTGTCCGCTTATGGAAATCACAGCTGAATGTCTGATCGGTATTATTCAAAATCAGATCAATTATTCGTTTGTATTACATTTTAGAAATCTCCAAGCGTGTCCTGGGCAGACCTGATACGACGAGGCCATGTTGTGCTGCAGAAATGCTAAAATGAACTGCGTCACTCCTGGTCCTTTTTGCGTCGTTGCGTGTGTCCCCCAGCAGAGGGCGTCAGTGCGGCGCTATTGTCCTGAAATGACGTAATGCTCTGGCTGGGTGGCCCTTAGTCGTTTTAAGAAAGGAGCATCACTGATCATAACATGTGGAAAATCCATCAGCATATGTTTTGTCAAGCCAAACTATTACCACGATTTTTGAAACGATATAGCTTCACAAATCTTTTTTTTAAAAAAATGATTAAACATTTGATTTGTATATCACATGTTCTTCCAGCATTCCAATTTTAGCTGATGATGAAGGCTTAAATTCTATTTTAGAAAGAGCAGTTTAGGCAACCAGAGGTAACATCTTACAAAAAATATTAATAATTACATTTAAATGAATGATTGTCCTCTATTGAGACATGAGCCTTTCAACCAAACAAGTGGTGCATTTACAACATGCATATTTATAAGAAATGCCATACTATTTTGTTTATTGGTATTGGTACTTTTAGATAACTATGCTATGTTTTGATAATTACTAAATGACCGAGAATAAATGATTTCAAGATCAGTGATGCACTGCGAGTACTTTCTGTCTGCCACATTTGTGACATTTTATTTAGTTTTATGACGTTTCCAATCACGTTGGTAAGAGGAAACATCTTTTACTGGCAGTTAAATTTGTCCACAGAAGTATTTTTTTAGGCAATGTTTTCATTTCAGGATAATTGAAAAATTGGATCCAATTCTAAAACTAGCTCTGAAGTACACTGTGATGGCCCTCATTAATGCACTCATGTTTTCAAACCCCTCCTCCTCCTCGACACTGGCATCATCCTATTGGGTGACCTAGTGGTGTTGGCATGGAAACACAGAATGAAGCATGTTAAATTAGTTCCTGAAGAGGCACACTGTCTCATCAGAGGCTAAAACAGAAAAACACATATAGAGATGATAGAACACCAAAGAGGCCTGAGGTGTTACGGATGCGGAAGTCTGTCTTGGAAAGGTTAGACGTCGGCCAGCCGATCAACTCTGTAGCAACTTCTGCAACACAGTTTAAAAGTGTGGTTAATTTTGTGGTTGTTCTTTTGCTTATGGCTGTTATGGCATTCACCGTTAGCAAGGCATGAAGACCACATTGGTGGGGAAATCATGTGAAAGCGCTGTATGGTGACAACAGGCCGCATTGACTGAATGTCCCTGTTATTTATTTGTTTTAAATTGATTTATTACACTGTGACATTTGTCCTGTAACCAGCAGGTTGCCTGGTCTAACATTGCAACCAGATGCTAGTAAAGACACTATTTCCACATCTTATCTCCTACAGGTGTTTCCAAGAAACAAAGCTGTGTTGTTTTAAAGCCACAGGGGGAAAGTGTTCTTTTCCCAGCGAGACAGTTTCAGGCTCTGCTCTGCGGTTCGGCACCTGGTGCGCTGGAGTCCTCGTGTTTTTGGTCCTCGCTCTCTCAGCCTGCAGCTCCAGGCTCCTCAAGGTTAACAGAGCCTCCTTTGGAACCATCCTTTGTCTGTTATTCCTTAGGATAACGCCAGACTGCCTGTAAATACCTCCGTGACTCCAGTGAAGTTCCCAGTCACAAACCTGAGGTTTGACCACAAAATGCCGAGCTTGCTTTGAACCCATGCATTTTTTTTTAATGGTTTGCTCCTGGATAAATCAAATGATCCATCTGCTGCTCGGGCTATTGTTCATCCGATGTGTTAAATGCATTTTACACTGTAAATAGCAATGACACACATCCACAAAGGCTTCTCCCCTGATAATAAGGTATGCATGTTAAGTGTTTCCCTCGTGGCGGATTGGCCAGGCTCTGCTGACATTCATGTGCTCTTTATTCAGGTCAGTGAGCTTTAAGTGTGAACGTGGTTGGGATTATGTTATGAGGACATTCTGGGCTGTAGAAATACAGTGTGTCACCGCACAGATCTAAAATAAGACTTAATAATGTATTTATTTGCTCTCCAGCCTTATGTAATAGGTTTTAAAATAAGATGACATCATTGCATGATCTCTAGCAAATATAATTCACAATTTAAGCAGATTTTATCTTACGGACCATATTGTTTTATTGATTAAATAGGAAACAGAACAACACAGACTATACACAGATACTTTCTTATCTGAGTATAAGTGGAGTAAAAATAAGGTTGTGCCAGTGTTTGAGCAGGAGATCTCATCTCTCGCAAATGTCCAGAGGGCCATTCACAATGGCTGATGTCCAGTTCCATTTAAGGACCTATTTGTCCTTCCTTCCTCAAAGTTAATCTATCCCATAGTTCACAGGGAGAACAGATCATATTACTGAATATAGGAGTAGATGATCGTACAGATGCTGTATAGTTCAACATACAAAAATGAATGGCACATTTTTTTTTGCTACATAAAGTACATCCAGAAAAGATGTGGAATGTAAATTTGGTTGCATTCATTTATCAGAGTTCCTGCAGTTTGTCTCCTGGCAGGAAAAAAAAATGAAGTAAAGGGATCGGTGGTTATTAAAGAGACTTGCTGGAAAGAAAGACCAAAAATACTTGAAGGTTTGTCCGAAACGTGAGAGTAACAAAAGTTAAAAGTCCTGTAGAAAAGGCTGAGAGTGTAAGAAAAGGACCCTGTGAAAGGCACCTGTCCTTGTTGTGACTGTTCTTCATCCGTTGTTACTGATGCTGCTGTGTGTTCAGGTGTGACCTCCAACCTTTCCTGAGTGCATGTCCAGGAGGGTTGCTCTGGCTCCCTGTTGAGATGATTTGTGCTTCAGCGCTGTCCTCCTTGGCTTGGTTATTGTAGCTTAGCGTGCAGTGAAGAGAATTATAGCGCAAAATATGACCGTAAAAAGGGCAACGATGTTGTGATATCGAGAGTGGAAAAAGCTGTCAAAGCCATAAATCGTGTTGTTATCAGATTCAGTCGGTTCCTTTACTTTCTAATTTGAGAGCTGCCGGATGCGTCTGCAGGCTTGTTACCAGCCCTGCGGACAGGAACCCTAGACACCGGTATCTTTGTGCGAGGGGTGTCTCTGGCTACAGGGATTTGGCAGGCGTAATGAGGATGCGGACTGTGTTTCATGGGGATCTTTGTGTCACGCGGGGAACTGGTGAGGGCTTTGGGCTGCGGGGGCTGCTGACTCCTCTCCTGGGTTCGTTTTGAGGTGAGACCCACAGTGCCGACTTCAGGGCTTTTATTTTTGCCCCCTGCATCATGTGAGTTGAAATGCGGTCTCTGCTTTTCGGTCTCAGGAGTCGGCGGCCCTCTGTCAGCTCCGTTATCCACATGTTGACGCTCCCGGACTGGTAGCTTCCCTGCTCTGCCACCTCCGACTACAGGTATTTTGCTGAGTCCAGAAGGTTTTGCATGATGTGTCTTGCCTTCTTTAGAGGAGCTCTTGAGGTTCACCTGTGATGCGTTATGCTGCTCACCTTTTTTGGATGGCACTGTCTGAGCCCTCGGGGGCTCGTTGCTGGTTGAACTACCCACCTGCTCGTCCAAGGATATCTCTCCACTTCCTCCTGTTTTCGAAGGTGCTTCACTTGGCCAAGAGGGTGAAGAAAGTGAAGAATCAGGGGAAGGAATAGGGGCAGATAATGGAGCAAGGATGACTGCTGATTCAGAGTCAGGAGCTGGAGAGACTTTAGCTAGTGAAACTAAGACATCCTCATCTGTCTTAAGGGCAGGAGGATCTTCCGGTTTGATCTGATCAACAGCAAATGACAGTATAGATTGCACAGTTTCAATCAGAGCAGGAGGTTCTTTAGAATCATCAGGAGGTGTCTGAGGAGGGTCTTTAGCTACAGAATCTGCTGTCTGAGGCGGATCAGTGATGGACTTGAATTGAGAAGTTAGATTTGGAGTGGTGTCAGTGGATGTTGGGGTTTCTGTAATGATAGTCGCTGGAGTCACGGGTGCAGGGATGACCTCATCTATACAGAGTTGTATCTTCTCTTTAGTTAGATCCGGGAGCTCATTTGAAGTAGTTGAGGGTGTCTCTGAGACAGGTGGAGGACTGGGTTCTGTTTTGAGTGTGAAAGTCAGAATAGGAGAAGGACAAACCCGTGGAACAGTTGCAAGAGAGGTAGGAGGCTGATTTGAGTCCATTTCAGCAGAGGTGAGTGCAGGCTTACCGAAGACCGAATCTGTGGTTGTAGATGACGAAAGTGTTGCCATCTTGCAGACGAGGGGCTCAAAATAGGAGGTTCTAATGGTAGTGGTTGTCGCCACCACTGGTTCTTTAGATTCTCCTCCAGCTGAGCTTGGGGCAACTGTGGTGGAAGTTTGCAGCTTTGGATTGCTGACAAAATCCAGTTTAGTATAGGAGGGTTTAGTAAATGCTACAGGGGCGGGAGGGCTGTGGGTTACTGGTGGTAACGCAGGAGGTGGGGTAGTTACCTGACTCGGTTTAATTTCTAAAGGAACCGGTTGAGGGGACACCTCAGTCTCTGACGGCAGCGTGCTAACTGTAAAGGTGACTGCTGGTCTAACCGAAGGAACTTTGACTGGAGGCGTTGAGGTGTTTATAGGAACTGTCGTAGCAGTCGTAGTGGAGAAGCTACGCGTGGATTTTGTCAGCAAAGGGGAAGACGATGTAGGCGAAATACTCTCTGTTGTTACGTGAGCCCATGAAGGTTTTCTTGCTGCAAGTGTTGGGCTGGATTTAATAATGCTGGTAGTTGAAAGGGTTGCGGTGAAGCCTGAGCTCAGTGTGTCTGAGCTTGTTGCCAGAGCGGATGCTTTGGTCGTTGTGACAACGGCACTCAGAGCTGGAGCAGTGGAGGAGGTTGTCTGTGCTGGAGGGGATAAAGTTTTGGTTGGGACTGCCATGGTTATGGCCACCGAGGAGGCTTTTTCCACACTGGCATAGCTGGCATTCGTGGAAGTCAAAGCTGAGGGTGTCAAAGGTTTGTAAAGAGGAGATGTGGGTTTTGATGTAGCATTAGCTTTTCCCCATTCTGCTTCCACATTCGCTATCACGTCTCCACCCCCAGAAATTGATTCAAAGGTGAGAAGAGAGGAGATGTCAGCCAGCAAGTTGTTCAGGCTGTTATCACCAGGTTCCAGTGGTGGCTGGGAGGTGGGTAAGGGGGGAACATACTCATCAGCTCTACTCACATTGTCGGTTGGCACCCGGGAGGCTACAGTCGCTGGCGGGGTTGTTGGTGTGCTGTCCTGTGACGATACGCTCTCGACTGGCTCCGTGTTCTCCTGTTCTGGGCTGTCCAGCAAGCGAGGCTGGACTTTAGGAGTGAGTGTAAGGTCTTCTTTGATGATCTCCACGCTGTTTGCGCGGGAAGACTTCAGCAGCGGGCTTGGAGGGACTTCCCCCTTGCCATCTTTATCCTTTGATCTCAGCCGAACGGTGCCAAAGAGACCCTTCAGCCCACGACGTTGACGACCCACCGGCTGAGACACGGTGTGGACTCGGCGATCCCCTGTCCCCAGCCGACCGCCTCTCAACAGCGACAGAAATTTAAGGGATCTTGCCGAGCTGGTCGAAGAAATAGAGTTGCGAGAATGGGCAAAAGCTTGAATGCCGTCCTCCCCGAGCGCTTCCTCCTCCCTCTGCTCCATCTCTCCTTGACTCACCTCCTGTCCTCGATCCGTGTCTGGCTCCTGCACCAGATCTGCTTCACCGGTCTCGGATAATCCATCCAGCGATTTGCTCTTGTTAACAGGTGACTTGTTGTGTCCGTCCCCTTTGTTCCGAATCGTGAAGATGTTACCTGGCTTGCGTTTGCCAAACAGCTTGAATCCTTTCCTGATTTTTCCGCTCGACTGGGACTCACAAGGCAGGGGGTCCATGCTCTCTTTTTGTACATCCATCTTGTCTGGCTTATTTTTTTTCCCCCTGCGTCCTTCTCTTAATTTCTGCAGCTGCTTCTATGCCACAGCCGGCCGTGTGAGCATTTATAAGGGGAGCTTCAGCCTCCGTATCCGTCTGCAGTCTGTTGTTACCTCTGCTGCTCTTGCTGCATTTCTTTATCGGATGTCTGTATCCCTCCCTTCTTCTGTCTTTCCCATCCAACCCTTTCTCCACTGTCTCCCTGTGAAAGCCCCTCCCCTTTGCCTTGTTTTTTTTTTTTTTTTCCTTCTGGCTGCTCTCCCTGGTTGCCATGGCAACTGAGGAGCTAAGCAGCTTTCGTCAGCAATGCGGAGCCAGGGGCTGTCATCAACCCACCCTGAACACAGTGCTCATTTACCCTGTCTGATGACTCTGTTTACATAAACAGCACAGACAAATAGCCCATTAATAGGGAATGATTTTGAATTCCAAGTGATCTGGCTTTAAATAGATCCCCTCTTCCAGATGATCGCTACCAAACTGTATTTTAGTGCCATGCAATTCCATTCACAACCACCTATAGAAGTTTAAGATAACATATGTTATAAAGCCTCCTTTCATAAATAGGGTGGCATTACACAAGTGACTCCCCTTGATTGGAAGTTCATTTCATTTGATCTGTCCAATGTGCTGCAAATAACTTTAACAAGCCATCACAGAGCAGGTTTTCAAAGTGTCTGTGTGATCTACTTGATCTGAATTGCATAATCTTTTTTCTTTTTTTAATCACACATGTGACATTCATTCTTTCAATCTGTTCCATTCCTCAGGAGTCGGGGCAGCCACCAGCAGAGCCTGGGGAGCATTTGAGAGGTTAAAGGGTCACGCACAAATATAATCAACCAAATAATAATTGATACCACAAAATGAATATTTTCAACACAAAATGCTTTATATTGTTGGGGAGACGTGATTTTTTTCCCTCCATAATCACATTTTATTAGTCACGTAACATCTTGATATCATTAGAGTTGGTTTTTATATCAAACTGTGGGTAGAGCAAACCTGACCTCTTGTGGGGACTCTAGGAAAGATAACGTGTGTTGGACTGTTGAATCATGAGCCATGCCATTTGTTGAACAATAAATTTAAGGGCTGTTTTCGTATCACGCACAAAACGGAGAAACGCAAACCCGTGAACACAAATAAATAAGAGTTATTATTTACTGTTTTCTGAGCAAATGTAAAAATGAAACCCATATATAGTCATAAATCTCTGAGGCCCAAAAAAAACCACATTTACAGTTTATTATTTTCCCTCACTCTCTCCTAAACATCTTTGGTAACTCTGTCTGTCATTGAGAGAAACAGTCACATAAAAACTACGACAAAGTTCCACAGGACACATGTTCTTAGTGTAAACAGTAAAGTAAATAAACCCTTATCAATTAAATCAGCCCGATAGTATCATAAAAAATGTAAACTTCTTATTTTAGTTATTGTATTATCTTGTATTGTGTTTTACATATAATACAGACATTATGGGGACTCCTCAGTAGTTTTTCCAGTTGTTTAAAAAAAGCGGCTCCTCTGTTTAGACGGTGTGCTCCACAAGAGAACCTTGTAGGTCAGCATTGGTGTTCTTTTCATTGTCATCTTCTTCAAAGATAATGGGATCATACGTGCGATGGTACAAGAAGTAGTTGACTATAGTGATGATGAACATCTCCATGATCATCATCTGCTGACTTAGCACTGTAAGAGAGGGGAGGAGAGAGCGGGGGGAAGGAGGGAGAGAGGTCAGGTTTTATATAATGGGAGTGACAACATCAACATTTTTAGAGGTGGTTCTTACTGGATCCGCGTGCCTGTGAGGAGAATGGAGGCGCGCAGGCGATGGTTCCATTCAAAGCCAGGATGTTAATAATTGATGTCTGCAGCTGACTCAATACGAGCACCAGCTAATGAGATAAACAGCCAGTAATAAGTCCGGGGAACTCTTTTTCTCAAGTGTTGTGACACCAAATGAATCAAAGGTCAATGGCCTCTTTGTCATCCAGGGAGGCTAATTCATTTGCAATAAATATTTGAAGCATGCAAACATGTGTTACAGAGAATCCCCAACACAAACACAATTAAAGTCACAGGCGCTCTAAAAAGCTAGTTTATTTGTTCTGCTTTGGTGAACAAACACTGAATGGATTTGTTTAATCGCTATTAAGTTTTTAAGCTCTAGGGCTAGGCTCTACTTCAGGCTCTAGGCTCTACTTCAGGCTCTAGGCTCTACTTCAGGCTCCAGGCTCTACTGCAGGCTCTAGGCTCTACTTCAGGCTCCAGGCTCTACTGCAGGCTCTAGGCTCTACTGCAGGCTCCAGGCTCTACTGCTGACTCTAAGCTCTACTGCAGACTCTAAGCTCTACTGCAGGCTCCAGGCTCTACTGCAGGCTCTAGGCTCTACTGCAGGCTCTAGGCTCTACTGCAGGCTCCAGGCTCTACTGCTGACTCTAAGCTCTACTGCAGACTCTAGGCTCTACTGCAGACTCTAGGCTCTGCTGCAGACTCTAAGCTCTACTGCAGACTCTAGGCTCTGCTGCAGACTCTAGGCTCTACTGCAGGCTCCAGGCTCTGCTGCAGGCTCTAGGCTCTGCTGCAGACTCCAGGCTCTGCTGGCTCTTAAAGATCACCTGCACACTTGAACATGGCTAGCTGCTGACAGTGATGCCATTTTAACTGATTCTTTGTTTCCTACTTCCTTCAGCTGACTAGATCCAGCTGCAGCTATGCGTTGATAATTTAGGGAACATTTTGCCATTTTTTCTCCATTGAAAACCTCACCACAGACTACAGGAAAGCGAGCACTGACTTACTTGATACATGGCGTACTTGGGTATCATATTGAGACTGCGTAGGAAGCTGTTGATGTTCATGAAGATGATGGCGACAGGCCAGAGGGAGGTTATTGTGAGCACCCCAATGAATGGGTTAATCCAGATCGCTGCACCAGTGATTTCGAGCTAAAGGGAAGCCACGACATGATTTTGACTCTATGTTGTGCGTGTGCATTTTTCAGAAATTAAGACTTTTCTTACATCCGACAGGTCAAAGTTTCCATTGGTCCATAATACTATACAGACGATAGAGAGCACCGTCTTCAGGATTGCATATTGAAGTGCTCCGATCTTCAGCCAGAACAGCAGCCGCCTGTATGCAGGAACACACAGGAACAGTCTGAGCAAAAGAACAGTCAGTATAGAAAAAGAGTATGAGGAACATAGTGGCGTGAATACCTTGACATGGGAACATGGGGTAAACACATACAGCAGCAGCAGCACGGCCCGGTGTTGATTCGAAATGGTTTTCCTGAGAATCGTGTCAGGAAAGTGTTGCTGCCACCCAACTCCTCCACCAGCAGAACCAAGACTTTGTACACCACCACTGCAAAGTAACTGCAGGCAAACAGAGAGCAGCGTCAGGCCTGCTCACATTCATGGAGCACCTCGCATCCGAGCCACAAAGGTTTGACCCCTTTGATCCATAAAAGTACACGTTACGCAACCATCCGTGGAAAACTGTTAGAGAGGATGCACGTTAAATGCTGCAGGTGGGAAAACCTTGTAAAGATTTCAGGCTTTTTAATTGTCGCGTCCTGGTGTAATGATTCAACACGTGGTTAAACTTTAATTATGAGCTGTTTTAAGCAGCTCTTTCATCGCAGAGTGGATTGCAGATGAGTTACGCTGGAAGAACCTGTGGGCTCTGTAAGAAGACCTACCAGTTAGATGTCATATCTGTGAACATGACCGCCCTTGGGATCCACATGCCAAAACAGGACATGGTGGCAATGACCTGAAACAGACATTCGATTAAGAATATTGCAAAACATTACAAAATTGGAGGTCAGACATCTTTCAGGACGGATTTGTTCACCTACCGGGGCTGCACCATTTATCCAAATCAGGGTGGTCTTCTTGGGGTAGGGCAGTTTTCTATAAATAAAGACGCACAGCTCCAGGTAGAGCAGCAGGGAGGTGCAGGACATGAACGTGAGTATGGAGTACAGGCAAATCTCGAAGCCATCCAGCTCTGAATGGACACAGCGAAACCGGGTGAGACGAGTATAATGAATGGAAACAAATGATTTGTAAAAAGGACTTTTGTCACTGCTGTGCTGCGTCTATACACTGAATCATAAACAGAAGCTCTGACCTGGTCTGACTGCCTCACAGCTCACTGAGCTGCTATTATCAGCGGCCACTTGATAAGGAAAGGAAGCCTGCGGGTCACTCACGCTTGATAATGTCGATAGCCAGCGGTGGCTGCTGCAAGCAAGCCGGATCAATGGTGCCATTGAGCGTGTCCAATTCCTCCATGGCGGGCAGACGTTCCAGGAAAGGTTCCGATTGTTCAAGACGGATTAATTCGATCCTGGCTTTCTCTCTGAGCACAGCTGATGTGAGTGAATCTGCTCATCAGGGTGTGTGAAGAGTCTCAGAGGTCATTAAATGGATTCCAGAAGCAGAGCCAGGAGAGAGTTCTACGCCACGCCGGTGGCTTAAGAAGTGAAGGGCCGGCTCATTGCTCATGTGTTTATGAGTCTATAAGTTGGAGTCAATCATTCGCAGACTTAAGTGATTGGAATGAGCTCAGATTGAAAAGTGTGGGAGCCAATCAGTGTTACTGGGAGATGAACTTTGGCAAGGTGTGTTATTTCCTTGCCTTCAAACATAACCTGCCATAAAGATTTAGTCTAAAATAGCTTTCAGTTTCCAAGCTCCTGGTGTAGCAACTGTTTTTGTCAGATAGGGATAAGCTACTAGGGTTTCCAGATATAGATATTGGGATTTTTATATTTTAAAAGAATGATCCCAATACAACAATTGGATTACCTGGTTTGGGTCAGCCTGCCCTTCAAGATTCTTATTTCACTTGGGAAAGAATAAAAAAGTTTTGCTTGCTCCCTTGTAAAAGCTCTGGCCGGAGGTCATTATCCAGAAAGAAATAAAATCAAATCAGCTACGGTGGCTATAAAGTTCTGAGGTGTTTACAACTTTATCTGTTACAATGTTGCGCAGGGGCGACGCCACAGAGGTCAGTCACCTCCGGTCTTATTTCCCGCCCGTGTGATTATAATGACTATAGATATTTTTAAAATTTTTACAGTGATTGTGTTATATTTGGCAACGGTTTAGCAAATTAGCAGTTAATTAGAAAAGGGACAGCCGACGGAGGAGGCACTCTTTAACCCTCTCAGCGTTTAGTTACTTATAAACTCAAGGTGTTGAAATGTTGCTCTGTTGCTCCCGTTTTTGTGAGACCTAAATTGTGCTGCAGATTATGGAAACTCTGATGAGTTGTGATTCTAAGAGTCGTTGTTCTTGCAACAGAATCTCTCCCATTTGATCAGAAATGCTGGGCTGAGAAGCCCAAAGCCTTCAGCCTGTACTCCAGCAGAATCCAGAGGCTTCAGACTGAAAGCTGATTATTGTTAATTAGTATCATATGCTGGAGTGCTGATTGTATCAGATTCGTTCTAATGAGAGACAGATTGTTCTTTTGTGTGCAGGAAAACAAGCTTGTTTTATAAAAATATCACAAACAACGTCGCTCATACAATTAGACAGTCATTTATTATTAAATTAATCCTCTACAAATGCTTAAAAGCTATAAATCAGTCATTAGGTGCCCTGATACCTGATGCAGACAGTGACATCAGTGTTGGACTGATAACTGGTGCTGGCGTTACTCCGTCCTGAGTTACAATCAATAAATTAAGATTGCTGCAGAAATGTTTCACCAAGTATCAAAAAGATTCACAGGTAATATTGTGCCATTAAAAGTTCTCACAGGAAGAATAACCAGCAACTTTACGGCCCGTTTGTGGTGCACGTGTATCGTTCGGTTCTGTCTCCGCCGTGAGAGGAAGCTGAATTATTGCCTGGAGCGTACAAAGATGTTTTTTACGATCATGAAAGCCCTCTTTTATCGTTCATTGACAGCATACAAAATCTATGTATCTGGAGGGCTCAAGGTCAATGGCTGATTTTTTAAACAGTGTTTTTTGTGCTTGTACTAGTTTAACTTTGCAAAAAAATAAAAACTTGAGCATCTAATCCTTGAGATTAAAGAAATGGTCCTCAGAAAATGTGGAGACATGAAGGGGAGGGTCATAAAATACATTAACGACAAAGATAAATACAATAAAGGTAACACAAAATTACTTAAAACAACAGTGTGAACATAAATTATAGTGCAAAAATGGCAACTTCTTTGCTAATAAAGTTAGGAATCAGTCTAGTCTGAAGCAGTTATTTTCACAGACACAATTATTAGCATGTGATGGATTTCATCCTTAATCTTTAAGCTTTAAAACCTGAGCAAGAAAATGCAAAATCTTGGAAATGTGAAGAATAAATATATCATTTAATGTGTAAACAGAGACCTTCAATCATGTAAACTGTCGACTAAATTAGACAAGCTGATATTTCCACTGAGTTGATCATCGTAACCACGACGATGCTCCATCTACTCTGAGAAAGGAGAAGTCTCGTATTAAATGAACATGTTAATCCCTTATTAAAGACACGGCACAGAAAATCAGTCATCCAGAACATTTGAGTGTCTTTGGCAAAAGAATCATCTTTGCTTCAGATGAGTTTAGTCGCTGATGCTGCTGTATGTATATTCTGAGGAGGGGTATGAAAACGGTTTCCCTGTGCTGGTTTAAAGCTGACCGAAGGAAGGATAAAGGTGAAGGGTGGTTCCTGGAGAGGTCCTTGAGGCTTTAAGGCACTGAAGCAACTCACCATTTACTGATGTGCCTGCAAAACAACAGTAAACCAGTCAGGGAAACTCCTCCTGGATAAACTCCAGGCAGGGAAACGATGGCAGTGTAACTGATATTAAACTGATTTATCGCACTGAATGTGAACTATGGTTGCAGTCACATGTTTCCTCTGCCTGCAGGTTCAAGCCCACTCAGAGAATAACTCTTTAGACAGGATATGAATAGGTTTCAAGGATTAGGATGAAACAGCACCAATCAGCTGGGTGGCTCTTTGAGAGCGGTTTGACATTTGTGCAAAGTGGAAAGAAAATCCCTTAAAGAACTCGTGATGTTTCACATCGACAAGAGAAGGCCTGTGCGGGCAGACGTCGAGAGGACGCTTCTGGCCCGGAATTCTGCTAACAAGGAGCTTTAACGACACTGTCCACCAACCTGCTGTGGGCCGTTGGCTAACGTTCCCGAGACTGACAGACCATTGTCTGAAAACAAAGAGAGCAAAGTCTGAAAACACAAGTCTGAATGCAAAATAGAGACGGAACCGCGGCAGAATCAACGCACCTTTCTCGTCTGTGCCCTCGGATGTGTGTTCGACGGTACAGAGTTTGGGCTCTCCGTCCGTGCGGCTGTAATCCAAATCAGGGAGTAAAATTCACCACACAAAATGGACGGAAAACACCATTATTCTGTTTAAGAGAAACCAGTCGCACACACCTTTTACCATTGTGATGGAGGACGCTGTTTGCTTGTTCGGGATCTATGTGCACCAATCTGGTGACGAAGGACTGTCCGTCTCCCTGACTGCAGTGAACAGATCGATCCAAAGTTAGCAACTGATCTGATTGTCGTTTTCCAGAAGATGCTGCTTAAAAAAGCCTCATTGGGCCAAATTTTGTGTTTTAAATACAAAGCAGAGCAGAGACGGAGAAAGAACAGAATATCTCTGTTTTTGTGATGGATGTGATAAACATCTGCTTGAGTCGGCTCACCCAGAGAAAACCGGCAAGATCCAGTACTTCGCTCGATCTCCAAAAACCTCGGTCAAGTTCCGGCTGCAGCCCAGAGAAAAGCCGCTTTTGTCTCGACCGCTTGTGAAAACAGGAGCACTGAAGGTTTCTGGGAATCGATGGTAAACTAATGAGGAAAATCTTGGAAATGTGAAGGGTCCAAAGGGTCCAAAGTTGGATCCAAAGGGTTGAATCTGACCGGTTCATACGTACCGATAGTCGTCCTGTTCTTTCCCACAAGCCACAGATGGTAGCTGAGAAGTGACGCGATGCTGATGAAGAACAAGGCCGCCACAAAGAAGAGGAACAGGATGTGGAACTTGGCATGTGTGTCGGGCAGCTTTTTCTACAGAGAGAAGTAAAAACCAAAATACACCAGGCTGGTCAGACAGAAGAGGTCATCGTTAGGTGACGGGGGGGTGGCGGAGGGTTCACTGCACAACAAACTCCTTCCCTTGGAGTAGAATTAGATGAGAATGATTACAATCTAAATGTTTCCTTTAGATAGAGCTTGATGAAGTGGATCTTCTGACCAACAGTCACACACACACCACATAGTGTGACAGCTTACAGCGCTGATCAGTGTCCCATCATGTGCCTCACCACAGCCTGACTGCACTTTATTATTCATCTACAAAAATCATGACCATGTTTTCAAACCACTGCTGCCCCTCCCAACACCCCCCCGCAGCGTGCAATCTGCTTTAAACACGGGCAGCGACGTGTTTGATTACGTAAAGGGCGAACAAAGGGAAGCGGGGGTACTCACGGTCCAGAATTTGATGAAATACTGGGTGACTGTTGCGCAAATGACCAGGCAGTGGAGCGAAGCGTAGGTCAAGAATAAGATGAAGAACTTGTAGTTGGAGAATCCAATGCAGTTATTTACCCTGAACCAGAACACGTCAAACAACGTGAGCCACGGGGCCGAGCGTGCATGTCTCTGATGTGGAGATAAAGTGAACATACCAGGGGCAGTGATGGTCCATTTTCAGCACACACCTGGACAGATGAGGAGGACAGACAGGATAGTGATGAGCTCTAGGGAGTCAGACCAGCTAACAACCGGTAACCGATGACTTACCTCTCACAGGTCGAGCAGTGATGGCAGCGGTCCGGTTTGATCAGCTGGCAGGGTTTGCAGTATCGGATCGCTGTTTAGAGAGAGATAAAAGCCGAATCATCACGCACTGTATTTCAAAGAATCACAAAATCAGAGATCCCTAAAGGTGAAGCGAGTGACTGAACATGTGGAAGGTCCAAACCAAAGAATTGTAGTGCATCTCAAACTTTCAGGTAAAAAAAAAAACAGACGCCACCGTATTCAGCAAATCAGAGGTAAAAATAAAGGTGTTTTATGACCTGGGGTAGCCCCTAACTGACGGCGGCGTCCTGCAACCCTCCTTCATTTTGCTTCAACTTTGAGAGACAAACCCGCAGCTCAAAAGAAGAAGCATCGGGTCACGTTAAAAGGGAACCAGCGATGTGGCAACCGCAACCGCTGAGCAAACATTTATCCATGCGTTGGAGAATATTCACAATAAACGCTTTTGCCAATTGTCACCTGAGTGATGTCCTCTATAGACTGGATCACAGCCTACAGACGACATCATGTAGGTGGATCACAGCCTACAGACGACATCATGTAGGTGGATCACAGCCTACAGACGACATCATGTAGGTGGATCACAGCCTACAGACGACATCATGTAGGTGGAACACAGCCTACAGACGACATCATGTAGGTGGATCACAGCCTACAGACGACATCATGTAGGTGGATCACAGCCTACAGACGATATCATGTGGGTGGATCACAGCCTACAGACGACATCATGTAGGTGGATCACAGCCTACAGACGACATCATGTAGGTGGATCACAGCCTACAGACGACATCATGTAGGTGGATCACAGCCTACAGACGACATCGTGTGTGTTGCAGGTGGATCACAGTCAGTGGCAGCAGGAGCTCAGTCTGTTGAGACCTGGGCCGGGAAGCGGAGGGTTCTCTCCGGGTTCTCGGTCCAACATTCCCACAAATGCTCATACGGGGCCCTGTGATAAACTGGCGACTCACCCAGGGGTGGACCCTGTCGTCGGCCATTGTGGTCCCTCCCCGTGACTCCCAAAGGGGTTAAGAAGATGAGTCGAAACGAGATGAGACACAGCCTGCAGTTCCGCACTATGATATCGTGTTGTTTTTCAAAAAGTGCCTTTATTACTGTGACATTAAGCAATTTCTGTGCAAAAGGCGGCTGGAGGCTGATGGTCATATGCCAGGACTTTCTGTTCCACTGTTGTTATTAAAAAGATATGAAGTATCCCTTTGAGAGCAAGTGTGAGATCATCTCTGCAGTTCCGTTTCGAGCCTCACATGATGTGTGACCTTCCTCCAGATGGAGGCTGACACGTGAACCAAGGTTGATTTGGTTGTCGCCTCACCTCCATCTGGCATGCGCGTGTACACCGGCAAGGTCCTCGCCACTTTCTTTAGGATCTCTTGCTGCATCTCCGCTCGCTCTTCTCGCTCATAGAGTTCTTTCTCCATTCTGGGGAGGCTGAACTGAGGGGAGAGCACGCCACCACTCAAAGCAATGCAATATCCTCGGCGAAAGGCTCAGTCGGACTTACCGCTTGTGAGGGGCTGGCTGGAGTGGACCAAATCGTCTTCCAGTAGGACCACAAAAACATCATGAGGAAAGCATGAAAGACGACCAGATAGCTGACTGTTACATGAAGAAATAAAAACAGAAAGTCAGCCGAGGAAATTCAAAAGACGATGGCCGAAATGTGAGAAACCTTTTCTCTTACTTCGTTCGGCATGATTTTGGATCGTATCTGGGAAAATACAAAGAAGCAAAACATTAGTGCTATACATACCCCCCCCCCCCCCCCACACACACACACACACACACACACACACAGTACCTCCATGTTTAACAATGTGGCAACAGGCTGGCACGGCCAGCAGTGACCCACCCACAAGAGAGAGCTTTGTTTAAGCAGCAAGGATCTCCCTGCCCTGACCAAAGCTGACAGCTAATACTGTTGATAATTGTATCATCTGTCCCAGGCTGAAACATCTCCCACCAACGTGCTGACACTGTCCCAGCACGCACAACCGATCGTCATAGTGTGCGTTTGCACAAAGAAATCATCAGTAACATCACAAACCTATGGGGCAAAAAGCAAAGCCTTTGCAGGAAGGCCGAGCAAACAGTCAAGAGTCAAGTTCTCTTCTGGGTTTACACCTTAATAGACAACACAGCACCATTTTTAAATGAAGGTTGTTCGTCATAAGCTGTTAAACTGTCAACCTGCAGTCGAAATGCAACCGCTGCCCGGGGCATTTGGAGCTTTTCTTTGGGTTTTGCACGGGCATTATCATAGCAACTGATTAATTATAACGTACAACGAGCATTCTCCCTCACTTTCAATGAATTTCCCATCTTAAAATATTACAAAATATCAGACTTTTCCTATTTATTAGTATTGCATTTCACAGATGCAGATGTCACCTCAACTCGCGTCGCATTATTTGTACCATCAGCGTCCACGGAATTGGGTTTAATAAAGTGGGTGTACTTTAATAAAGTGGGTGTACTTACAGACACACAGCTCCACGACATATGCGTAATAAGACCAGCCAACAACAAGGTTTACAAACAGGACAGGTACCCAGTTTATAGCCCGTTTACAGCACCGCAGCGCCTGATGCGGCGCCATCTTTACCGTAATCCCTGTCGCCTGTTAGCCGTGACGTCACATCCCGGCTTTATAAGGACCCGCACGCACACACGCACGGAAGCCGAGGCAAGCGCACGCAGAGATGGCAATTCAAACAGTCTAATAACGAATTTCTTTAGATAAATCACAAACCACTGTAACACGCTGTTAGCTGTTCTTTTTTAAAAAGCAAATACCAAAGATTGACGTCAGACATCTTCATCTGGACTGTCTGTTCTGTAAATAAAACACGCTTTTAAAACGAGTGTTATTAGATTTAGCACAGAAAAAAATAAACATAATACTGAAATACTGACTTAGAAGAATAATTAATTCCATATAAAACAAGTGTGGTTTACTGTGAAGTGCAGTAAGGAATCGATCCGCAAGATGGCAGCAGAGACCCCACGACTGGAGGTTCCTCTTTAGTAAAGGAGGACCAAAATGCAAGAAAACATGCAGAAGATGGCGTTAATCCCTTTATTTTTGTTTCATTTTCACGTGGTTTTGATTGAGAATGATATGATATTAACATATTCAACAAACACCAAACATGTACCGTAGACTCATGTCTATGAAATCGCACAGTTACAACTCTGGAACATATGTTAAAGTAAAATCAGTGGAAAAAGCTATTACGCTCATTCTATAAAATCTTGCAACAGGAGGTTTATTGATTGGACATCATATGTTGAAACTAAATGTTGTGGAGGCTTAAAGTCCCATATGCTGATTAGCTAAAAACCATTAACTGTCAAACATAAATGAACTCTAGAAACACTGAGACATTATTTTTGTTTTCATTAGGTTGCATTTTAACCACACAATAAGTGATGTATTTCATTTTTGCTCAATTTCAATTCTTTTTTTCCTTCGGCATGATCATAAAGAGGACTGAATCCTGACAGGTTCATTGTACCCGTCTGCTGTATTCAGAGGTAGATCTGGAAGAGGAGCGTAATGATTTCCTGGGTGAGGGAGGTGAGGAAGGGGGTGAGAGAGAGGAGGGAGACGCGGAGGTGGAGGCAGGCGAGGAGTCAGGAGAAGCCGAACGCCTTCTGGTCGGACTGCTGCTGGGGGAACCGCGAGGTGATGAGTACGGCGACAGAGCCTGCAGCATACGGCCACTGCGCTCCTGGATGGCATGCTGAGAGAAAACAGACGTTTCACATTATTGTACGACAAAAGTGATCCAGGCCAACCAGCTAGCCAGAGTATATTAAGTTTGAGTGGATTTACTTGTGAATGATCACATTATGTAAAAGCATCTGTGGAAAACACAATCAGGCTTCTGTTTAATTTTAGTGCCAGTAGCTGAAAATGGAATTTTGATCCAGATTGTCCATCGGGCGGGTTCAACGTAAAAGGGAGTTAAGCATGCAGAGTTGAAGGATCAAAGGTTTGGGGGTAAATATTATATACAGGATGGTATTGGATGCACAGCTTTATAGACTAGTGATAAGAGTAAACGTGCCCAGGCTCCATCTGGTCCGAACAGCTCCAGGAAGTTGCCAATGAACTCTCGGGATTTCTCCTCCCACTTGTGGATCAGATCTTGGCTCTTCTCCTCCACTCTATAAACAAAGTGCTTGGACTTCTCCTCCACCGTTCGGACCGTCTCTTTCATCTTGTCCACCTGATCCTGGAGCCGATATTTCTTCTCCTGTCGGTGAAATGCGAGGAAACTCAGCGCCTGCCAAACTTTCCTGGATCATTGAGTCGCGAACCTAAAACCCGACTAACTTTGATGAACCCAACGTTCAGCTCCTGAGCCGTGTAGCCTCTCTGCAGGTTGCGTCGCACGTAGATGTCGTAGTCTCGGACGATGCGGGTGATGACGTCAGACGTGGAGATGCCCTCCGTCCTTGCGGTGGCCACGAACATGCCTGACATGTCAACACCAGATAAACCAAAGACCTAGATTCCGTCACCAAGTGCAGGTGAATGCGTCTCACCTGCTTCTTTAATGTGTTTGTACACGTCTTCCGAACCCCCGGAGGTGTATGGGATATCATCGTGGGCCACAAAGTCGATCTGTGGGTGCACGTTACGCCGCTCAGACCCATGTGTGTTACATTACTCTGTGCTATCACCAGCAGCTCTCTCCTCTGACCTTGTGCTTCTTGAGGAACTCTGCGGTGAGGGTCCAGGGGGCGTCACGCAACACCTCATCCACGTACCGGCAGTGCCTCAGGGCCTCGTAACGCTCGTCTTCTGTCATCACCGTATAGCCTTTAAACTTGTGTGTGAGTTCATCACTGCAGACTGAGGACACACACACACACACACACACACAGGTTTGGGTAACAGAACAGTAATAGTCAGTGTTACTTTAGCCACTCTGGCTTTCATACCTCCTACGATCAGATACGTGTTGGGGAACAGATTTTTGGCCTGCATCAGGGCTCGTGCATGCCCGGAATGAAACAGGTCGAAGATTCCATCTGCGTAGACCCGAACTGGACGATGAGCTGTATGATTTAAGGGGGGAAAAACAACCCGTGATGCCATTTCTTAAATCCTCGCTTGCCTCATTGCAGGGAAAAACAGAAATAGCGATTGCTGGGATCTCGTGACTGATCCGCTACTAGCTTGTCTTCACTTGCCTTCTGTCAGCCAGTGCTGCAACAAGCTGTCACATGTTATCTAAAAACTTAGTTACATCAATCAGAATGACCCATTAGTGACCTGGTGTGCCCCTCCGTGCTTGGGCAAGGGTAACTTTTTCATGGGGGATCTCTGGGTCGCAGCCGGTGGACTTGGAGAAAGCAGCAGGCTCCCTTAGAGCCTGCGATCAGAGGAAAGAAACAGATGTTGTATCAGAGAAGTCCACCCCTCTGGCAAATTGAGGTCCTTTCCCAAGTGAATCCCCACATCTGGGTCGTTTTAGAGACCAGCGTTTGTTTCACTCCCAGGTGTGCACGTCAGGAATGTGTGCAGACAGAAAACGCAGGACTGTTGTTAGAGATAATAACTGCCCCTCTAGGTCTAATGTAATTAAAAAATAATTAGCAATGCTTATCAGGCTGCAGAGGACAGATGTGAATCATATCAGTGGTAAAGTCTGACTGAGAAATGAACTTTGAGTCGTGTGGAGATACGTGTGCACGGCTTTATCTGCTGCTCTTACAGCATACTCTACACTGATAATAAAATATAAAATATAAAAAGCTGCTTTAACAGGATTATTGGTCGATTGTTAGGACTTAGCTAAAAATATGATCTAATCTACAACAATAAAAACTATTTCACTGTTATTACATAAGCTCCTGATTCAAGGCTGTGTTGTCTCACCAGTTAAATCCATATTTCACATCCACAGAGGTAAACTGTCATGTCAAATCTGACATCAGTTTGAAGTAAAGCTTCCTCATTTCAGCCAAAATCAAGCGGATCTTATTTTCCCTGACTTACCCTGCGAGGTCCCCCTCTCTGGCGAGACGCCTGTTGCTGCTGGGCATTGTTGTTGTTGTTGTTGTGGCCTCGGCCTCGTCTCTTCCCAGCCATCTCTGCCTCCAACACCTCTGCGTCCTCTCAGCAGCACAGTACCAGGAGGAATTACCCCGCTCTTATTTTGTAATCCGTCCCGTCGGCCCAGCTGACCCTGATGACGGAAGAAGGCGAGCAAAGTTCAAACCGGCACAGTTGCGCAGGGGTTTCCTGAAAACACTCACTCTTTATCCTTCTGCGTGCGCGCAAAGGCCTTTATGGAATTACGCGGAACACGAATCTAAAATCGGACGCCATAAACCTGAATTTTAAAGCCTTTAAATGTGATAAGATAAATGAATCAAGAGGGGAAATAAAATATCAGCCCAGAGCCTGCAGACAGCCTTTGGAACCGCACCTGCGGTGTGTGTGTGTGTGTGTGTGTGTGTGTGTGTGTGTGTGTGTGTGTGTGTGTGATTTTAAAAAATGTTGCAAGATATTATGTAACTGTTGTTGCTTTAAGAGAACTGACTTCTTTATTTCTGATGTCTCTTTTCAGACCAGCTGTATTGGACATTATGAAGCTGATACTGGCTGAGAGGAGCTTGATAACACACATCCAAACCCATAAACCCCCTCCACTGACAGCAGTTCATGTTTAAACTGCCTGTTCGACCATGTAAACTGCCTGTTCGACCTGCCTGTTCGACCATGTTGAGTCCTCACACAGGTAAACACTCTTACACACCTGGGACACAGACTCTAAGGTCTCACCTGATGGGCCCCCATCAGTGGTTTCTATGGGCCTTGAGCAGCTGATGACCCTTAACAACATCTATTCTTGAAATTCCCCAATGACAATCCTTTCATACAGGAGCAGAAATAGTCTCAACTTTCACCGAGATACTCAGAACTAGAGACCGCTATAAACTCCTGATAAACAACCAATCATTTTTTTAAATTAAAAAACTTAAATTGACCAAACTCCTCACCTTGTTGCAAACCAGTTATGAAACACTATGTACTATTTTATTTTTATTTTTTTTTAAATGAGAAAAGGACGAGAAAGCTCCTAATAAATCCTCGGGATTGGCGTTCACCAATAACCACCCAATTATACATTTAAAAATCCTTCCGCACGTACGGCACAAGTAGTGCGCCCACCTTGTGGACATTCATAATAACAATAACACTCGCGCTGTGTTATGTGCCTTTAAAATACACTGAATCATCCAACTGCTGAGAACCGTGAACTTTACTACAAAAATACGGACCTGCGATATTTTATAGCAAGTGACAAGTGATTAACAAGTGTACTGTCTCCCTCGTGTGGATAAACGGTAGTACTGCACCCACAGCTATTTATAACCGGCAGTGTTATATTAAACACAATATTATAGATCTATATTTAGGAACAGACCTGTTCTATACCACCATTAGTACAATAATTAATAATGATTAATGTAATAATAATTAATTCCATTAAATAAATCTGTCATGGAAGTTTATTCAGATTTTTGCACCTCTTTCAACTCTAATTTATCCTCACATTTAAGGGTACGCTCTTACCCAAACAACTGTGCACGACATACTACATAAAGTTATTAGAATATTCTTTTACACATTCACATACTTATGCACTAGATCCTTTCATTTTTAAAATAAATAAATCTTTTGTTTTTGCAGATTTAACGTAACATTCAATTGGACCAAATGCTCAAAAAACCGGTTCAGGAGCCTGAAGCTCTTTCTCAAGAATGTTTCCACCTGTGAGCACAATGTCCTGAGGTGAGGGGTGTGGTTATCCTGCAGGGAGCACTCGTGGTGGCAGTACACTTCCTGTTCAATGTTCAAATATGTGACTAACACAAGAATTCCTGCAAATATCGCGGCGCCTTGATTTACCAGGAAGGAAAACATTCCCCTCCAGTTAAGGTAAGGTTCCATAACCAACAAACACACTCTGTTTGCTGATGTAACTGTTGTGACTCCTACTCTGGCCCCACCTCCTCCTGTGCAATCAGCTCAACCACCACCACCTGGGCCCTCTCCTCCAGCTGCACCCAATCCGCCCAAACGACTCTGCACCCATAAAAGGCCCCTCTGCACTCAGGCCAGTGCTTGATCTAACTGATGTTTTGGCAACACGTCCCGTCGACCCAGCATCTCTCCAGGCTCCCCAGCGTCTCTCTGCGTCTTCCAGCGTCTTCCAGTGACTCCCAGCCTTCTCCAGCGTCTCCCCCTGCTCCTCTGCAACCTTCCTAGCCCCTCTTCCTCTGACTTCTTCCTCTTCCCCTTCCTCGGACGGATTTCCCCTGGCCTCTGGACACTTGGACTCCCCCACGGACTCTCGCCCCTGGATCTCGGACTTGGTTCGTCTGCTGCATCACGCCCCCTATAGTTTGTCTCGGCCTCTCTCCTCATTTAGTTTCTTCCCTCCTGTCTTTTTTTTGTTTCATTAAAACCGTCTGAGTTACTTTTAATTCCCGTGTCTGTCTGCCTTCTTTGGGGTTCCGCCACACTTGACCGCCAGTCCTCTCGAGCGTAACAGTAACATTTGTTAACTAAACACCTCGGTGAACGTGAACATGAAATATCTACTGTCAGGACAGGAGAAGAGAGTTTTGGAGGTTTCAGTTGGACTGTGTCATTGGCTGAGATAAATCACCCGGGTGGAGTCACAGTACAGTTTCTGCATCAGGGCACCAACAGTGGTTTTTGTTTTAGATTCCTTCACTGCCAGAACAGAAGGTGAGAGTAGAGAAGTAACTGACCCCTGGATCACATGAAGACAGCGACTGTTGGACGTTCCGCCGCTTGTATAGTTTTGTTTGTGTAAATCGTGTGTGTTTGACTTTAACCACAGATAACTTGCACAGGCGGGTGTGAAGCATGTTCCTGTGGTTTGTACCTGACGCCGCTGCTCCTGCTGATAGACCCACACGCATGCACGGGTAAATCCTGTCCCCATAACGCTGGAAAATGCTTTTTAAAGTGTGGCGCGATGATTGAGGGACTGACAGTTTAAGAATGAGGTGAATTTCTGGCCGTACTGTCAACACGCTGGTTGTACGACGGAGCTCTCAGCTGATACGCACACTTTGTGGTCATGGAACTGGAAGCGTTGGTGGTTGTGCAATAGATACTGGCTCAACATGAAGCTACAAGCGTAGAAAAGGGGGTGAATCACAATATAAAATCAACGTGGATGTTTATAAAAATGTCAAGTAGATGCCACAAAAGTATTGACAGACAGTATAGATATGAATTAATATTAATCACATTGGTTGTGACCATATGGTGCATCAGATACCAGATCAGTGTTGGTCACAGTTCTGTAGAACATCAGTATTCTAGAGTGTATGTTTAGTTGTGTCTACGGATGATTGATCAGGCAATAGTCGTGAAATAAGCTGGATTGGTGGTTATGAAGCAGAACACTGGACTCTCAGTCTTCCCAGACTGTGTCATGATCCAAGTTTCTACATGTGTGGGTTGAAACTGCACCCAAAACTGCCTGCGTCCAACAACGGATATCGAAACTTACCGGGTTAGACATCTGAAAACGTGTGAAAACGCATCATGTAGGGGAATGAATCCACTGATGACCACAGAGAAGTGCAGAGATGGTGCCAGCAGAAAGAAAATCTGCATATTTGCGTCTTTACACGGTTCCCCTCACACCCAGCTGCACATTTCTCACTGGCTGAATCTCAGAATCTAAATCTTCTGCCTCCACTGTCGTTTCCAGCTCAGGAATGTGCTGAATTCTTGAATCTGGATCTCAGTCACGCTTTCATCGGCACCAGCGTCAGAGTGAGGTTGCTGCTGTACACCAGTGAAAAAGGCATGTGTGGGACGCTCATGTCCCACACCGACCCAACAGCGCACCCCCAGTTTAACACCTCCAGACTGACCACCTTCCTCATCCACGGGTACAGGCCCACGGGGTCTCCACTACAGTGGCTGCCCACCATCACAGAGCTGCTGCTGGCCAGGACGGACATGAATCTCATCGTGGTGGACTGGAACAACGGAGCGGCCAACGTGAACTATTTCAAAGCAGTGGAAAACACACACACGGTGGCTGACAACCTCACCGCGTTTCTGGAAAAGCTGAAGGTGTGTGTGTGTGTGTGTGTGTGTGTGTGTGTGTGTGTGTGTGTGTGGTGTGTGTGTGTGTGTGTGTGTGTGTGTGTGTGTGTGTGGTGTGGTGTGTGTGTGTGTGTGAAGACGTCCTCAGGACAACCATAAACAAATGATGTCGAGTGTCATAATACACTGGGAATCATCGAATAACAGCTTTGTGGTTGTTTTCTTATTTCTTTCAGGAAAATGGCGTTTCCATGAGCTCCGTTCACATGATCGGAATCAGTCTCGGAGCTCATATATCCGGATTTGTTGGTGCCAATATGAACGGATCCATAGGAAGAATCACAGGTAGGAGTATTCAGATCGCTGATCTTGTTTCCACCGGCCGAAGAGGAAATGGTTGTTATCTATTTAAATTCTGCGGAAAGCAGAAATGTGACCTAAAGAAATCCCCATCTGAGTTAAAAATACAAAATAAATAAATTCTGCAACATTAGTGGGATGCAGACTTTGGCCTCTTCTGCTGCTTGTTTGATTACAACCATGTAAATAGTTCAAGCAATAAACAACTCATGGGTCCAAACTGTCCAGGCACAGTGAGGAACTTTGAATAACAGTTCAATAAACTAACCTTCATTACGGTGCAGAAGCACCTATTATCATATAGGTTAAAATTACATGTGACCTTAATTTGATCCCGTAATAATCCCAGTGGATCCTGGAGATCTGATGTAGAATGTGACCTTTGCAGCCTTGGATCCTGCTGGTCCTCAGTTTACTGGAACTCTTCTCAAGGACAGACTGGACCCCTCTGATGCCCAGTTTGTGGACGTCCTGCACACAGACATTGATGGTCAGTTTCTTTGCAGATATGGCAACAGTGCGCGTGTGTGTGTGTGTGTGTGTGTGTTGTGTGTGTGTGGGTGTGTGTGTGTGTGTGTGTGTGGGTGTGTGTGTGTGCGTGTGCGTGCGTGCGTGTGTGTGTGTGTGTGTGTGTGTGTGTGCCATATTTGTACGTACAGATGTATAAACAAACAAGCGAAATCGGGGACGTATTCTAGGTTTGTGTCTTACATTTTATGCACATTGTTTATGTGGCTTAAGGCAGATTTTAGGAATCGTACATGTAGATAAGATAAAATATATTTTATTCATCCCACAGTTGGGAGGTTTAGTCAGCTTCATTGACCCTGTTGTGCACATTTTACCCTCTCTCTTTCAATTTACTAGTTACTGTCATTGTTGTTGTTACTTAGAAAATAGTTTATAGGTGTTGTTTTGGTGCATTGAAACTGTACATGTGTCTTTGTGTGAAACTGTGTTGTGTACATTAAGGATGACTGTTGTCATGTGCTGCCTGTGTTAACAGCCCTGGGCTTCAGGGAGCCGCTGGGCCACATAGATTTCTATCCCAATGCTGGAACAGACCAGCCTGGCTGCCCAAAGACCATCTTCTCTGGTACGTTCTAATCGTGTCATTAAATGCATTTGAAGATGTACCGAAAAGGTTTGAAGGGAAATCCACAATGGAAACGATCCACTTTCTCGATACAGGATCGTCCTATTTCAAATGTGACCACCAGAGGTCAGTGTTCCTCTACATGGAGACTATTAAACGGGTGTGTGAGCGCAAAGCTTACCCCTGCGAGTCCTACCGAGGTTTCCTGGACGGCCTCTGCACCAGCTGTGAACGCTTTGGTGATGCTGGGTGTCCCGTGTTTGGTTAGTGCTGTCAATCACCGACCTCTAAATGAACACATTGTTAGGTTCATTGACGTATCAGATAAATACGACTTTATTTTCCATCTTTGGTATTTACACTATATTTGAATTCATTCACGAGTCCCATGTTGAAAGGTAAATGAGTGTTTCTGTGACCTCCAGGTTATGATGTAACAGGGTGGAAAGACGTCCTGCTGAAGCTCAACCAGACAACAACGTACTTCACCACAAACCCAGCCTCTCCATTCTGCAGTGAGTAATTATCATAGGATCGAACCCTCAATACCCTCATAACCCTTTTCATTGTTATGCTGATGACACTCAGCTCTATTTATCCATGAAACCCGAGGAGACAGAGAAGTTAATGAAGCTCCAGACCTGTCTTAAAGACATAAAGTCCTGGATGTCTTCAAATTTCCTCCTCCTTAACCCAGGAAAAACTGAGGTCATGGTGTTTGGTCCTGAACCTCTCAGGGATAGATTGGATCACATGATCACTCTAGATGGTATCTCATTAACATCTAGTCTCTCTGTGAGGAATCTAGGAGTAACTTTTGATCAAAATCTCTCCTTCAACTCACACATTAAATTAGTCTCTAGAAGTGCCTTTTTTCACTTGAGGAACATCTCAAAGATCAGGAGGCTACTGATGCAGCGTGATGCTGAAAAGTTAGTCCATGCATTTGTTACTTCCAGGCTGGACTACTGTAACTCCTTATTATTAGGGTGTCCAAACAACTCTTTAAGAAGCCTCCAGTTGATCCAAAATGCTGCAGCCAGAGTTCTGACAGGTATTGACAAAAGAGATCACATTACTCCTGTACTGGCGTCACTTCAATGGCTGCCCGTTAAATTTAGAATAATTTTTAAAACCCTTCTTCTGACCTACAAGGTCCTCAGAGGCCTAGCTCCATCCTACTTGGAGGAGCTAGTGATACCCTATCAGCCCAATAAACCGCTCCGCTCTCAGAATGCTGGTCTACTTGTGGTTCCCAGAGTTTCCAGGAGTAGAATGGGGGGCCGAGCATTTAGCTACCAGGCCCCCCTGCTATGGAACCAGCTCCCTGTCCAGGTACGGGAGGCTGACTCCATCGCTACTTTTAAGATCAGACTCAAAACCTACCTCTTTGAAAAAGCTTACTGTTACTAATTCAGTAGTTCCAGTTTCTATCATAGACAGACAAATTATCATACTTAGGGGGTCGTCTAATCGTTAGGTCACATCTTAGTTATGCTGTTATAGGCCAAGGCTGCCGGGGTCCGGAAACATGATCACCTGACAGGCCTCTGTCACTCCACTGGGTCATGGTTTCCTCTCCTTTCCTCTCCTCATCAAGCAGACTAGTTATGCTGATTCTTGTGTAGTTTTTCTGCTTCTCCCCCCCCCCCCCTATTTATTTACAGGTATCACTGCCATCGGAGCTGCATAATGACCTCCAGCCCTGCTGAAGTGATTGTGCATCATATTTTTTGTGTGTGTTTCTGTGCTCTGTGCCTCTCCTCTCCTCTCCTCTCCTCTCCTCTCCTCTCCTCTCCTCTCCTCTCCTCTCCTCTCCTCTCCCCTCCTTCTCCTTTTCCTCTCCCTCTCCTCTTCTTTCCTCTCCTCTTTCCCCTCCTCCTCCTTCTCCTCTCCTCTACCTCCCCTTCACTCTACCTCTCCTCTCCTCTACCCCTCTCCTCTCCTACCTATCCTATCCTCTACCTGTCCTCCCTCCTCTCCTCTCTTTACCCAGCCGGCCATCAGCAGGAGGGTCCCCCTACATGAGCCTGGTCCTGCTCAAGGTTTCTTCCTGTTAAAGGGGAGTTTTTCCTTGCCACTGTTGCTTGTCTGGGGTCAGGCCCTGGGATTCTGGAAAGCGCCTTGAAACAATTTTGATTGTATAAGACGCTATATAAATAAAGATTGATTGATTGATTGAATAACGCTGATGTTAAAGGGGTTGCTGAGGCAGCAGGAGCGCACTGCTGTCCGCTTCACTGACGCACATTCACATGCTGAATCCTCTCCTGGCTGGCTGAATTTTGGCTACACTACACTATCACTTTAGATATTTGCAGAAAATGAAGCCCTTAAACGTAAAATCTGCCAATAATAATAATTCTTTTTCTTATTTCCACACTCCTGTTTAAATTCACGCTCTGCTCTCAGTGACCAAGTACAGGGTAGAAGTGATGATCTGGAACAAGGCCGCGCGATGGGGGCGTCTAACGGTCAAACTCCACGGTGCTGACCAGGAAGCAGTGGCAACTATTGACCAGTAAGTGGTCGGCTGAATTCTGCCGCATCCGCCTGTCGCCACGCTCTCACGAGCCCGCGTGTTTATTGCTCACACCAGCGCAGCGTTCGAGTTCAAAAGGTTCACTGGGACCAGGTTGCTCGCCCAGTTTGATAAGGACGTCAAATCTGTGATGAAGATGTCGCTCAAGTTCTCCACTGGGAACGTGTTGCAACCCAAGAATAGGCTCCGGTTCTGCGAGTCCGCCTCACACCTCTAGAGGGTCGGGAGAGGTGAGCAGTCGCTGCGGGTCCTCGTCCGGCTCCAGACGTACAGAAACACTGACCCGCTTGTCTTTGCAGGCCTCTCTGTTGGTATGATGTCGTTGTGGAGGAGGACAGAGAGGTCACCTTCAGGCCCCTCCCCTGCCAAGACTCCAACTTCTGAGACTAAACCGACCCGAGTTCCTGCTCAAGGATTCCCCAGCACGCTCGGGTTCCGCTGTACAAGGACAGGATAAAACCGGCACGGACGTGATCGCTGGAAGTGACCCACCAAATTTTAAATATGATTTAATATATGCATTTTACTATTTAAGAATTTTTTTTTAAATGCTGTTGAAATGAAAAGACAAATCAGTCAAACTGAATTTATCTTTTTCTCTGTTTTTTCCTCTTATTCATTTCATCACTGCTCTGGCCAGTGTAGCTCCATCACCAAGTCAGCTTTAATTTAACACGACGTCACTTTATTTATTTGTACGTATATGAATTAAAACTAAAGAAAATAGTATCAGGCTATTCACAGTGTTTTCCTCGATTGTATCTGAGCTCCAAAGGCAAAAGGGACATTTGAAAGGCGACAGAAGCTTCAGGTTGGCGATGGCGGCGTAAGACAGAAACAGTGTAGAAACCACACAAAATAAAACATTTGATACAAGTGTGGACCTCCAACAGGAAGTGGAACATGATATCTGGCAGCAGTCTCTGCGGGACGGGACCATACGTCACTGTGGCCGTCCCTGCCTTGGTCAGCCTGAGGAGTCGTGTGGAGATACGTGTGCACGGCTTTATCTGCTGCTCTTACAGCATACTCTACACTGATAATAAAATATAAAATATAAAAAGCTGCTTTAACAGGATTATTGGTCGATTGTTAGGAGTTAGCTAAAAATATGATCTAATCTACAACAATAAAAACTATTTCACTGTTATTGCATAAGCTCCTGATTCAAGGCGGTGTTGTCTCACCAGTTAAATCCATATTTCACATCCACAGAGGTAAACTGTCATGTCAAATCTGACATCAGTTTGAAGTAAAGCTTCCTCATTTCAGCCAAAATCACGCGGATCTTATTTTCCCTGACTTACCCTGCGAGGTCCCCCTCTCTGGCGAGACGCCTGTTGCTGCTGGGCATTGTTGTTGTTGTTGTTGTGGCCTCGGCCTCGTCTCTTCCCAGCCATCTCTGCCTCCAACACCTCTGCGTCCTCTCAGCAGCACAGTACCAGGAGGAATTACCCCGCTCTTATTTTGTAATCCGTCCCGTCGGCCCAGCTGACCCTGATGACGGAAGAAGGCGAGCAAAGTTCAAACCGGCACAGTTGCGCAGGGGTTTCCTGAAAACACTCACTCTTTATCCTTCTGCGTGCGCGCAAAGGCCTTTATGGAATTACGCGGAACACGAATCTTAAATCGGACGCCATAAACCTGAATTTTAAAGCCTTTAAATGTGATAAGATAAATGAATCAAGAGGGGAAATAAAAATATCAGCCCAGAGCCTGCAGACAGCCTTTGGAACCGCACCTGCGGTGTGTGTGTGTGTGTGTGTGTGTGTGTGTGTGTGTGGTGTGTGTGTGTGTGTGTGTGATTTTAAAAAATGTTGCAAGATATTATGTAACTGTTGTTGCTTTAAGAGAACTGACTTCTTTATTTCTGATGTCTCTTTTCAGACCAGCTGTATTGGACATTATAAAGCTGATACTGGCTGAGAGGAGCTTGATAACACACATCCAAACCCATAAACCCCCTCCACTGACAACAGTTCATGTTTAAACTGCCTGTTCGACCATGTTCTTTCCACATATTTTGAAGACAACATGAAACCTTTCTTCCACCTACAACACGGTGTTGAGTCCTCACACAGGTAAACACTCTTACACACCTGGGACACAGACTCTAAGGTCTCACCTGATGGGCCCCCATCAGTGGTTTCTATGGGCCTTGAGCAGCTGATGACCCTTAACAACATCTATTCTTGAAACTCCCCAATGACAATCCTTTCATACAGGAGCAGAAATAGTCTCAACTTTCACCGAGATACTCAGAACTAGAGACGGCTATAAACTCCTGATAAACAACCAATCATTTTTTTTAAATTAAAAAACTTAAATTGACCAAACTCCTCACTTTGTTGCAAACCAGTTATGAAACACTATGTACTATTTTATTTTTATTTTTTTTAAATGAGAAAAGGACGAGAAAGCTCCTAATAAATCCTCGGGATTGGCGTTCACCAATAACCACCCAATTATACATTTAAAAATCCTTCCGCACGTACGGCGCAAGTAGTGCGCCCACCTTGAGGACACTCATAATAACAATAACACTCGCTGTGTTATTTATGTGCCTTTAAAATACACTGAATCATCCAACTGCTGAGAACCGTGAACTTTACTACAAAAATACGGACCTGCGATATTTTATAGCAAGTGACAAGTGATTAACAAGTGTACTGTCTCCCTCGTGTGGATAAATGGTAGTACTGCACCCACAGCTATTTATAACCGGCAGTGTTATATTAAACACAATATTATAGATCTATATTTAGGAACAGACCTGTTCTATACCACCATTAGTACAATAATTACTAATGATTAATGTAATAATAATTAATTCCATTAAATAAATCTGTCATGGAAGTTTATTCAGATTTTTGCACCTCTTTCAACTCTAATTTATCCTCACATTTAAGGGTACGCTCTTACCCAAACAACTGTGCACGACATACTACATAAAGTTATTAGAATATTCTTTTACACATTCACATACTTATGCACTAGATCCTTTCATTTCGTAAAATAAATAAATCTTTTGTTTTTGCAGATTTAACGTAACATTCAATTGGACCAAATGCTCAAAAAAACCGGTTCAGGAGCCTGAAGCTCTTTCTCAAGAATGTTTCCACCTGTGAGCACAATGTCCTGAGGTGAGGGGTGTGGTTATCCTGCAGGGAGCACTCGTGGTGGCAGTACACTTCCTGTTCAATGTTCAAATATGTGACTAACACAAGAATTCCTGCATATATCGCGGCGCCTTGATTTACCAGGAAGGAAAACATTCCCCTCCAGTTAAGGTAAGGTTCCATAACCAACAAACACACTCTGTTTGCTGATGTAACATTTGTTAACTAAACACCTCAGTGAACGTGAACATGAAATATCTACTGTCAGGACAGAGAGAAGAGAGTTTTGGAGATTTCAGTTTCAGTTGGACTGTGTCATTGGCTGAGATAAATCACCCGGGTGGAGTCACAGTACAGTTTCTGCATCAGGGCACCAACAGCGGTTTTTGTTTTAGATTCCTTCACTGCCAGAACAGAAAGGTGAGTAGAGAAGTAACTGACCCCTGGATCACATGAAGACAGCGACTGTTTGGACGTTCCGCCGCTTGTATAGTTTGTGTAAATCGTGTGTGTTTGACTTTAACCACAGATAACTTGCACAGGCGGGTGTGAAGCATGTTCCTGTGGTTGTACCTGACGCCGCTGCTCCTGCTGATAGACCCACACGCATGCACGGGTAAATCCTGTCCCCATAACGCTGGAAAATGCTTTTTTAAAGTGTGGCGCGATGATTGAGGGACTGACAGTTTAAGAATGAGGTGAATTTCTGGCCGTACTGTCAACACGCCGGTTGTGGGAAACCACTACGACGGAACTCTCAGCTGATACGCACACTTTGTGGTCATGGAACTGGAAGCGTTGGTGGTTGTGCAATAGATACTGGCTCAACATGAAGCTGTCAAAATGGCGTAGAAAAGGGGGTGAATCACAATATAAAATCAACGTGGATGTTTATAAAAATGTCAAGTAGATGCCACAAAAGTATTGACATACAGTATAGATATGAATTAATATTAATCACATTGGTTGTGACCATATGGTGCATCAGATACCAGATCAGTGTTGGTCACAGTTCTGTAGAACATCAGTATTCTAGAGTGTATGTTTAGTTGTGTCTACAGATGATTGATCAGGCAATAGTGGTGAAATAAGCTGGATTGGTGGTTATGAAGCAGAACACTGGACTCTCAGTCTTCCCAGACTGTGTCATGATCCAAGTTTTCTACATGTGTGGGTTGAAACTGCACCCAAAACTGCCTGCGTCCAACAACGGATATCGAAACTTAACCGGGTTAGACATCTGAAAACGTGTGAAAACACATCATGTGGGGGAATGAATCCACTGATGACCACAGAGAAGTGCAGAGATGGTGCCAGCAGAAAGAAAATCTGCATATTTGCGTCTTTACACGGTTCCCCTCACACCCAGCTGCACATTTCTCACTGGCTGAATCTCAGAATCTAAATCTTCTGCCTCCACTGTCGTTTCCAGCTCAGGAATGTGCTGAATTCGTGGATCTGGACCTCAGTCACGCTTTCATCGGCACCAGCGTCAGAGTGAGGTTGCTGCTGTACACCAGTGAAAAAGGCATGTGTGGGACGCTCATGTCCCACACCGACCCAACAGCGCACCCCCAGTTTAACACCTCCAGACTGACCACCTTCCTCATCCACGGGTACAGGCCCACGGGGTCTCCACCACGGTGGCTGCCCACCATCACAGAGCTGCTGCTGGCCAGGACGGACATGAATCTCATCGTGGTGGACTGGAACAACGGAGCGGCCACCGTGAACTATTTCAAAGCAGTGGAAAACACACACACGGTGGCTGACAACCTCACCGCGTTTCTGGAAAAGCTGAAGGTGTGTGTGTGTGTGTGTGTGTGAAGACGTCCTCAGGACAACCGTAAACAAATGATGTCGAGTGTCATAATACACTGGGAATCATCGAATAACAGCTTTGTGGTTGTTTTCTTATTTCTTTCAGGAAAATGGCGTTTCCATGAGCTCCGTTCACATGATCGGAATCAGTCTCGGAGCTCATATATCCGGATTTGTTGGTGCCAATATGAACGGATCCATAGGAAGAATCACAGGTAGGAGTATTCAGATCGCTGATCTTGTTTCCACCGGCCGAAGAGGAAATGGTTGTTATCTATTTAAATTCTGCGGAAAGCAGAAATGTGACCTAAAGAAATCCCCATCTGAGTTAAAAATACAAAAGAAATAAATAAATTCTGCAACATTAGTGGGATGCAGACTTTGGCCTCTTCTGCTGCTTGTTTGATTACAACCATGTAAATAGTTCAAGCAATAAACAACTCGTGGGTCCAAACTGTCCAGGCACAGTGAGGAACTTTGAATAACAGTTCAATAAACTAACCTTCATTACGGTGCAGAAGCACTTATTATCATATAGGTTAAAATTACACATGACCTTAATTTGATCCCGTAATAATCCCAGTGGATCCTGGAGATCTGATGTAGAATGTGACCTTTGCAGCCTTGGATCCTGCTGGTCCTCAGTTTACTGGAACTCTTCTCAAGGACAGACTGGACCCCTCTGATGCCCAGTTTGTGGACGTCCTGCACACAGACATTGATGGTCAGTTTCTTTGTAGATATGGAAACAGTGTGTGTGTGTGTGTGTGTGTGTGTGTGTGTGTGTGTGTGTGTGTGTGTGTGTGTGTGTGTGTGGTTGTGTGTGTGTGTGCCATATTTGTATTTACAGATGTATAAACAAACAAGCGAAATCGGGGACGTATTCTAGGTTTGTGTCTTACATTTTATGCACATTGTTTATGTGGCTTAAGGCAGATTTTAGGAATCGTACATGTAGATAAGATAAAATATATTTTATTCATCCCACAGTTGGGAGGTTTAGTCAGCTTCATTGACCCTGTTGTGCACATTTTACCCTCTCTCTTTCAATTTACTAGTTACTGTCATTGTTGTTGTTTCTTAGAAAATAGTTTATAGGTGTTGTGTAACTTGTTTTGGTGCATTGAAACTGTACATGTGTCTTTGTGTGAAACTGTACATGTGTGTTGTGTACATTAAGGATGACTGTTGTCATGTGCTGCCTGTGTTAACAGCCCTGGGCTTCAGGGAGCCGCTGGGCCACATAGATTTCTATCCCAATGCTGGAACAGACCAGCCTGGCTGCCCAAAGACCATCTTCTCTGGTACGTTCTAATCGTGTCATTAAATGCATTTGAAGATGTACCGAAAAGGTTTGAAGGGAAATCCACAATGGAAACGATCCACTTTCTCGATACAGGATCGTCCTATTTCAAATGTGACCACCAGAGGTCAGTGTTCCTCTACATGGAGTCCATTAAACGGGTGTGTGAGCACAAAGCTTACCCCTGCGAGTCCTACCGAGGTTTCCTGGACGGCCTCTGCACCAGCTGTGAACGCTTTGGTGATGCTGGGTGTCCCGTGTTTGGTTAGTGCTGTCAATCACCGACCTCTAAATGAACACATTGTTAGGTTCATTGACGTATCAGATAAATACGACTTTATTTTCCATCTTTGGTATTTGCACTATATTTAAATTCATTCACGAGTCCCGTGTTGAAAGGTAAATGAGTGTTTCTGTGACCTCCAGGTTATGATGTAACAGGGTGGAAAGACGTCCTGCTGAAGCTCAACCAGACAAAAACGTACTTCACCACAAACCCAGCCTCTCCATTCTGCAGTGAGTAATTATCATAGGATCGAACCCTCAATAACGCTGATGTTAAAGGGGTTGCTGAGGCAGCAGGAGCGCACTGCTGTCCGCTTCACTGACGCACGTTCACATGCTGAATCCTCTCCTGGCTGGCTGAATTTTGGCTACACTACACTATCACTTTAGATATTTGCAGAAAATGAAGCCCTTAAACGTAAAATCTGCCAATAATAATAATTCTTTTTCTTATTTCCACACTCCTGTTTAAATTCACGCTCTGCTCTCAGTGACCAAGTACAGGGTAGAAGTGATGATCTGGAACAAGGCCGCGCGATGGGGGCGTCTAACGGTCAAACTCCACGGTGCTGACCAGGAAGCAGTGGCAACTATTGACCAGTAAGTGGTCGGCTGAATTCTGCCGCATCCGCCTGTCGTCGCGCTCTCACGAGCCCGCGTGTTTATTGCTCACACCAGCGCAGCGTTCGAGTTCAAAAGGTTCACTGGGACCAGGTTGCTCGCCCAGTTTGATAAGGACGTCAAATCTGTGATGAAGATGTCGCTCAAGTTCTCCACTGGGAACGTGTTGCAACCCAAGAATAAGCTCCGGGTTCTGCGAGTCCGCCTCACACCTCTAGAGGGTCGGGAGAGGTGAGCAGTCGCTGCGGGTCCTCGTCCGGCTCCAGACGTACAGAAACACTGACCCGCTTGTCTTTGCAGGCCTCTCTGTCGGTATGACGTCGTTGTGGAGGAGGACAGAGAGGTCACCTTCAGGCCCCTCCCCTGCCAAGACTCCAACTTCTGAGACTAAACCGACCCGAGTTCCTGCTCGAGGATTCCCCAGCACGCTCGGGTTCCGCTGTACAAGGACAGGATAAAACCGGCGCGGACGTGATCGCTGGAAGTGACCCACCAAATTTTAAATATGATTTAATATATGCATTTTACTATTTAAGAGACTTTTTTTAAATGCTGTTGAAATGAAAAGACAAATCAGTCAAACTGAATTTATCTTTTTCTCTCTGTTTTTTCCTCTTATTCATTTCATCAATGCTCTGGCCACTGTAGCTCCATCACCAAGTCAGCTTTAATTTAACACAACGTCACTTTATTTATTTGTACGTATATGAATTAAAACTGTAAAGAAAATAGTATCAGACTATTCACAGTGTTTTCCTCGATTGTATCTGAGCTCCAAAGGCAAAAGGGACATTTGAAAGGCGACAGAAGCTTCAGGTTGGCGATGGCGGCGTAAGACAGAAACAGTGTAGAAACCACACAAAATAAAACATTTGATACAAGTCTGGACCTCCAACAGGAAGTGGAACATGATATCTGGCAGCAGTCTCTGCGGGACGGGACCATACGTCACTGTGGCCGTCCCTGCCTTGGTCAGCCTGAGGAGTGGCTTCACTTCCCCACGTGTTTCTTCAAACGCTGGATCTCCATCTGAAGCACAAAGCAGTTCGGACATGTTCGTCTCCCGCTTTACTCTCCCCTCTCCAGCGTTCACGTCCTCACCTGTAGCGTCAGCCGGATCCGTTTCTCCTCATCCAGCTCGCTCATCAGCTCTTTGATTTCTTTGCTGGAACACATCAAAGCTGTTAGCGTGGCGCCGCCTCAGAGGGCCACAGAGGCAGGATTTTTCAGAGTCCTACTTGTGCTGAGTCTTCATCTGATTGAACTGGTCCCTCAGGTCTCTCAGCTCCGTCCGCAGCTGCTCCACTTCTGCCGGAGACGGGTGCCTACCGGGCTGGGGGTCAGAGGTCGCACGCGATGCTGGGTTTAAGATGGCGGACAGAGCCTTGGGTAGCAGCGAGGAGAAGGACTGTGTCTGTACACCTTTGGGTACGGTGACCTCTCCGCTGGTCACATCAGAGTGTTCGTTAGGCTGATTCACTTGTTCCTCCTCCATCGTGTCTGTTGACTGTAAAGAAAAACCAGCAGCCAGAGTTACATAAAGTTTAAAGTTACATTTATTAGAACTGTTTTGCCCAACAAGGTACTTGAAAATAACCTCCACCCTATTTAACAGATCTGATTACAAGTTGTTCTCTTGTCCCAAACTCAATTTTCAATGAATCGGTGTTATTGTTATTTCTGGTTGAATATAAGCTTAACACCATTAAGCTCGTTTATTTTTGCTCAAAAATCTGAAGTTTTTCCTTCAAACAACACAGATCATCTGGCCTGAACTTTAACTTGAATGTTGACCTTTGCTCATAGGCCAGGTTTTACTAACATAAGAACTCATAATATAATTGATGTTTCACACGGATTTTACAATAAGTAACTGCATTCTCCCGTACGTTAATGTGAACTCAGCTTGCAGATATCAGACATTTTCCCCTGGTGTTGAAGGATATTTGTTCTGCTCTGGTGTGGCTGTAGTTAAATTTATCTCAAGGACAGATGAGACACAAACAGTCCAGACTGTCTCTGGCTGAAGTCACACTTGCTACTCGACTAAAAAAGTAGAAACTTGCCGGAGTCTGAAGGTCAGACTGTGACCTCTCATCTGCGGCGAGGGAAACCCGCTCATCCAGCTTCTCCCCGACCGACACGATTGATTCAAACTCTTCTGCTTCTGGGAGATAAACAGAGCACAAACCTCACAGACCCAGACGCCACCCAAAGCCAGCAGGAGCGTGCGGTGTTAGAGAGCGTTAGTGTTTCCACCGGAAGTGGCAGCAGCAGCAGGCGTGAGAAGAGTTCTGCAGCTTACCGGGCATCAGGGCTGAGCTATAGCTGCCCATCAGGACCCAGAGAGGCTTTACATCTACAGACGACACACGGGATGCTGATCATAACAGCGCCGCCATTTTAGTTTGCATTGAGATAACTTTGTCAGGGTGGAGGGGGGGTGGGGGGTGCAGCTGTCTCTCATGCCTCTGCCAAAAATGTGCAACACATGCTGGAACAAATGGAGAGGGAACCACAAGTGCCACATTACCCGGTTGTTAGTCACCACAATGGGCCGATTAGGTCATTCTGGTCAGTGGCGGCGAGATGACCAGGCGCAAACACTCACCTGGGTCGTCTGTCAACGGCGGTGAGGCGCAGCAGCATCTGTGGTAACGCAACACCTCCCATTGTAACCACGGGGTGCTGCGCAGAATGTTGTGATGAGGGATGGTACTGTCGGGGGCTAAGTTTAGCTCCAGATCGGGGGAGGGGGTCTGAAATACCCACAGGACAGAGGGACGGGTGTCACACACTGGAGGGTGAGGGGCTCTTTTAAAAGTCACACACGCTCGCAGGAGTGCAGTCACACAAATAACGTTTGATATTAAACTGTTTTTTTCTGGTTCACAGCAGAAATATTCATATTATTTGCGTGAGTTTCGGTTCGTGTCCCCCACAATCCAACAGCCATACGTTAGCAAAACAACGTAGTAGTAAACAGCAACATGGACGAGGAGGAAAGGAAGAGATCAAGAGGACACACTTAAGGGATTACAAATGAAAACATGTTGTCTCAAGGACAAGAGAGCTTTAAAAACAGATTCAATCTGAATCACTCCCCTTTTTTGCGGAACAAATTCATTTTCCAGAGCAGAAACCACACAAATGACAAGATAATCCACAAACAGCTTGTTAAACACTTTATTTTTAGTGTCATTCCACAAAATTGAAAGTAACTTTACAAGCTGTGGCCAGGCGACCCTCTTTCCTTCCCTAAGCAAAACGCCCATGTTTAGTGTAATAAATGTAACAAAAACACAAGTCAGATAAATGAAATGTTCCACAGCCTCAAAAGAGACAAAAAAAAGCTCTAGCTGAAGTCAAAAAAATAAACTACTTTACAATCAAACGTTTGAGAGAAGTACGGATACTCAATACAACGTGTAAAGACGTTTATAAAATTAAACCGCCAAACTACTTGAGGGTCAGGACCATGAACACTGATCAGATGAGAGTTTGGGTGTCCTGGAAGGTCAGGATTGTAAGAAATTCTTTTGCAGTCCAAATGAAATCAGGGGGATTTCCCAATTCCACCCTGAATCACAGCTGCAGAAGTAAGTGATAAAATACACCTTCAATACAGGATTCTGAATGTTCAGCTTTATATTGTACCGCTCAGAGTTAACTCACCAGTCACCAGTGCTGGTAACTCGCCCGTCACCAGTGCTGGTGACTGGGTCCGCTGTTGTATCGCGGGTGCTGACGTACGACTCTCATGCTGCGGTATTTGTACACGATGCTTTGACTTTTCTTGAATGTTGGCTTCTGAGGTGGGAAGGGCCGTGGCACAAACGTCTCCTGATGTGCAGTAAAGAAACAGTTACTGACAATTGTTAACAAAGGAGGAAACGGCTGATCTGCCGTGCACACACCATTAGGGGTCTTCTATGTCCTGACAACTCGGGGCCCGGCCTTCTGAAACCACCGGGGAATCTCGGCCTCTGAAAAACAAAGACCAAAATAATCTGCACAGAGGAATCCATTTAAGCATCTTGAATTAAAGCGCTCTGGCCAGCCTGTAATTGCTGATATTAGAAGGTTGTTACAACATCAACGACATTAACTCACCTGCAGAGGTCCAGGTCCTGGTCTCCGGAAGGGCCGTCCAGTTCTGTGGTCCGGCATCATGCCGAAGGGCCTGAAACTGAGACATCCAAATGACGATGGTTACTAATGAAGCACTTAACCTCGACAAAACCTTGTTTCAAATATACTTTTGACACGCACCCGTACGCCCTCTTGTCCAGGTAATTTCGCCTTTGCTCGTCAGGAAATGACCTCGAATCACTTGTCTTTGAAAGCCGGCTGGATTCTGCATCGTCGTCGTCGTCATCATCATCATCATCATCTTCTTCTTCTTCTTCATCATCATCTTCTTCTTCTTCGTCATCATCATCATCATCTGTAACGTGTTTGAACAAAGAAATACCTTTAAAATTCCAGAAAATTCTAGTATAATAGACAGACAAGGAAACAGGAAACCGACTGATTCATTGTTCAATAACTGACTCGCCTGGTTTGGATTTTGGGCTTTGGGATCTGTGAGGAGAGCCGTCCTTGGACGAGGAGTCCCAGTGGGACAGAACAACAAGGTCCCGTTTCTCTATCGGAGATGACCTGGGGGAGGACCAACAGACCACTTAGTCCACATTTCTACCCCGATGACATGAACATTTTACATCAAGTTCATTATTCCATTATATTTAAAACACCCTGCCAAGTCAACAATTTAAAATAATTACGTTTGCTTTGCAGGCATACCAAAAATCATAAAGCCATGCTTCACATAACGGTACTTACAAAACCACGGATTGTCCATGCTCCTTTTAGTCCTACTTTTGTATCAATTGTACTCAATGTGTGCGCTCCAATTAGTTTGCGGTAGCTAGACCGGGCAAATCTGGATGAGAACTTTATCAAATCACATCTTCCATTATTCCTCCCTCAGAGGTACAAGATGATAACCAGGGCAGTTAATCCACCGTTTTCAGCCATCCAAAGCATTTCAGCAGATGTAAGACGTTGATGAGTTGAGACATTTAGGGATGGAAAGCAAGGGGGGTCATCAGGTCCAGGTAGCTGGGCTGGTCATCTTGATGGCGTTAACGTCCAGTGACTTTATAGACGATTTACTGATCACAAGTCCAGGCCTTGATTTGACTGAAGACTCTGTGGTTCCCACAATCGACATTCCCTTTAGAACTTTTCAAACATTTGGGCTTTCGACATCAACTTAAGAGAAGGCAGACATTTAATGTATAAAAGGAGGGGGCCCGTTTGTGCTCTTCCAGTGGCATTTCCAGGTTCCAGGAGAATAAAGGGCTGATGTGGAAAGGCTGATGTCTAAACTTCATTTGATGGACTGATCCAGGTTGGGGTGACCTGCTCACAAGCGTTCACAAGAGAAGCTCAGACTTCAACTCTTCTCATTGATCTTTGGGGTTCCACTTTGATCCTTTAATGATCTGTGTCTTCTCAGCAAGACCACAGTTGTCTCATTCATTTCAAATGGCTGCTGTGTGGTTGCCGTGGAAATTGGTGACACATGCCCGTTGCTCATTCCAGAGTTTTCCGAATGCCTCATCGTAGTCCTTCATGCCAGCTGCAGCTACTGCTTAATACATGCATCCTTGTCTGGATACACTGGAGTGGAAGTCAAGACTCTGGATCACATGAGGAAAAACAGCTCTTCCCGGGAGCTTTTGCAGTTCGTGCCCCACTTACTCAATCGGGTCAATGCAAACATGCAATTGTCACTTGCGATAAAAGGTTAAGAGCGGCAGGATGCATGGCGGAGGACGTGCATGTAAAACAGCATGGCATGAAAAAACTGCGCGCTTTCCAAAGGGCCGACGCTGCGCAGAATTCTAAATTCAATCAACCTTTAAAAAGTAGCACGATTCTAAACTGTTAATTTGCTGCACATGATCGTGCAAGATCCAAAAATGAATGAGAAAGAGGCCGTGTGTATTGGACTCATCCAATTCCAAGGGCAGCAAATTTGTTCTTCAGGGGGGAAAGAATCCTCTAGGAGCGGTTCGTTGCTTTCGTTCTCGTTATATCATCCAACATCCTATCAGCAATAGCTTTAAGTGACGACATTTGTGGTTGCTGTGAGCTCAGCGGAGATTCATCAAACTGGGATGTTCACCAGAAGCAATTCCTCCGAAAATTCGATTCATCAAGTTGCAATTAAACAGCTCGGCACTTTATGGCGCAATCCTCTTCCATCTGAATTTGTTTCCTGATATTACTGTTTTGTGCTTTATCCTGAGATTCGGCCCAGTTTTGTTCTCTTTTGAGGATGAAGACGTCATCAGAACAAGCCGAGGCAGAACTTTCCAACAGCACAAATCATCTTTCTCCACATTCCTTATCAGTGGATTTAACTCTGGGTCAGGCGGCACTGGCTTTAGGGCAGTGTAGATATTATCGAGCGTGTAACATAGCACGTTCTCTTCAGCTCACGTTTCATCAACCGAGCCAGTGTTGCACATTTATCTCATGACATCTCCTTTTTCCACAGCTGGGACCATTTTCACACACATTCTTTGTTGACCTCCTAATCATCATCAAGCCCCTGCGAACAGTGCGAGAAGGAAAATACCATACCTGTGTTTGTTCAAGGCCCGGTGAGACTCCACCTGTTCTTTGCTTGAATCAGAATCTCTTGAAGATGACTTGGTACTGCTGTCCTCTTTGGAGGTTGACTGTTCTGGTTTTCCTCTTGGTTCCAGTTTTGTCAGGGGAAAATCAGACTGGAAACGTCTCTTCCTCAATTCAAGAACAGAACTGACATCTCCCCGAGGAACAGGGTCGCCTAGGCCGAGCCTGGGCTTTATATACGGAGGCAATTTGAGCTTCATGAGGGACTCTGTTCTGACTTGTCTGCTCTTTAGTAGGAAACTTTTATCCCTAAAAGACAAAGGTCTACCACCGAATGGCCTTGCAACATTAAGTGGTTGGGGTCTGTGGTTTTTGGGGTTGCCATAATCCTGTGGAGCGTCTGGTATGCGAATGTCTGATCGCAATCTTTTGCGGGGTCCAGTCTCCTGTGGGTTCTGATGATAGGAAGAAGGCGATGGGCCCCTTTTCCATGAGGGGGACCTTAAAGGGGGCAGGTGAGAGACATCTTGTGCCCTCTCTCTACTGTGGGATCTGCTGCCCTGCCTCTCCCCCGGGCCACGCTGTCGCCTGGAGTCTTGATCAGATGACCACCTGTATTCCATCAAACAATAGAAAAATCATTAAAATGATAGATCCACTGGCATGTCAAGTGGAAGGTGGAATTTTGCTTTTTTTTTCTCTTTTCTTAAAGCAGCCCCCTTGATAATGCCATGACAGAAAGTTGAGAAGTAAAATAATTAAAGATAACACTCTTCTCGCTGGCACTGACACCACAATTAGAGAAACTTAATCCCCGCTATTCACTAGCTGTGGCATACCAGAGGTATTCAATACCATCTGTTTGTTTGGGACGCTTGGCAAGCACCAGGTATCCTCTAAAATACTTTTACCCAGCAGGAGGGACCATTACATCACTCTTGTACCTCTCTGGCATTAAGCCTCTCCCATGCATCTCTCTTGGGCTCCTCTGGGAACTAGAGGGCCTGTGTTCTCCATTGTGTGGATGAGAGAATCCTCCATCCTCATTCCAGCGCTTCAGTCCTGTGTACTCATGGTGCCTTTCTCTGGGACTGTAACGAGGGTAGCGATTTCTGTGATCCGGATGCCCAAATGGCGGCTGCCTTTTATGGCCCCTGAAAGAACCACGGGTGGTGGGTGCCGAGTCTGGCCTCCTGTCAGCTGGGTGGTTGTGAAAATGTCTCGAGGATGGTGGCTGGTGATCTGAGGGGTGGGTATGGAAGTGTGGGCCTCTATGGCTGTGGGATCCACGAGTCGGAGTACGACCACATGAGAAATGATGATCGTAGGGGGGGCGGTTCTGCCTCGGTGGAGAAGGCCTCCTCTGGTTATGGTGCGGTTCCATTTTGGGAGGGTATGACTGATAGGAGTCCTGGTTTGGTGACCTCCAGTGATTAAATCGTGACTCCCTATGCTCTCCCATCAACGGCACTCTTCGGACACCCGGAGGTCGTCCCCTTCCTCTGGATTCCCTTGAGTTATAAGGTGCTTTCGTCGAATAATTCTGGTCATCTCTTCTTTTGGAGTCGGGGCTGTAATTTCCTTCATTCGGTCCACTGCTATGACCATCTCTGTAAGGTCTGATTAGGGCACAAGAGGAAAAACTTCAGATCAAAACTCCTGGTGTAGCTATTTTGTACTCTTGAGTACATAAAGCTTAAAAACAAATAGTAAAAAGTAGCTGGGTACAGCTTCACATAAATAACAGATTACCTGGGTTTCAAACGTGGCGGTCCAAAATGTGGTCGAACCATTTTCGGAAGTCGTTGGATGATCTATAAATAAGCATTAACCATTGTGTCATTTACCCTAAGGGTGAACACTCGCCAGAGTATATTCACATATCTGAAGAAAAAATAGAATAATGCAACAAACGCTCACGACGGAAAATGTCTTCGGTTAACACTTTAACGTCTATGTTGGGCACAAAAGCTAAGGGCCAGTTGGTGTGCTACCCTGAAGTTATGAACAGAGAGGAGACAGCGGTGCACGGTTAAAAAGCTGTTAAGTACAAGTTTCTGGTATGAAAAATCAAAACGGCAACGCAAACGACACAACTCCCGAGTCTCATTTGCTCTGTAACAGATCGTTAGTGAAACACGGTAGCAACCATGCGGGTTTCGGCAAAACTACCGGGAAAAAAGAAAGGGTATTGTTACTAAATAACAACACTTGACTCCCGTAACTATCGAAATCTACCTGAACGAAACTACCACAAGCAAAGTTTGTCTCGTTATGTTAGCGTTGGTCTCAATCCAACCAATAACAGGGCCAACTAGCGTTTGTATTTTTAGACGTACGGTCCTCAGCAAAATGGAATGAACAACCAACGAAAAGGTTACTCCTGCAGACAAATTAAAATAATACACAGCCGTTCGGTGACAGTAGAAATGCTGGTACAAATACACAATATTTCCATTGTAGACTGCGGACAACTTCTTGTGTGTTAGCTAACGACCTTATCGCCTCGCCACATTTGCGAAGGCCTGTTCTTTTTTATGTAGCTAGTTGGTAAAGCTACAAACATGCAAGCACATTACGCGTGTACTTACAAAGCTTTTTACAAAGATTTTTTTGCATCGAAAACTGCAATATTTTATTAGACCTTAGGTTAACTCTTAAATCTACTCACCAAATGGCTAATGTGGAAAGAGCTACGTAATGGAACGACGAACTAACTGAGCTGGTTTTGTTACTCGCGGCCTCGACTCGCAGCGTTTCTACCCACAGCGCCGCCCCTGTCTCGGAATGCGAACTGCATCTTTTTGGTTTTTTTTTTTTCTTCTTCTTTAATTTGGGTCAACCTACTGACTTAAAGGCTTATATAAATATAAATCTACATACATCAATGTCGTCCTGGTTTGCAAAATATCAATAAACTAAATGGGGTGGAATTGCTCGTGTCACACCCAACCTCATTTATCCATTCGTGAACCTAGTAAAATGAGTTTGGAAATGCTCCTTGTTTTTAGTTTTCTTAAGGTTGGTCAACATGTCACACAACATTTTGTCATGATTATAACCTATTTAGCTAGACAATTACACAGAATTGTGAATCAAGTGAACTTCAACGATTACATGCCCAAGACTTTTGATAAAAATGATATATATCATATATATTTGCGCGGTCTCCAAAACAGCAGAAATGTCTTGCAAGTAAATGTTGCTTTTGACAGGTTGCAACAGTTTGGAAAGTCCCCAGATCCAGCAATTAAGTTGCCATCACTGCAGGAAAGGTAAGGAATGGGAACATTCTGCAATTCTAAACAGTGAATTAGGGATAGTATATACGTGGGTAATTATACACCTTTTGCTATATGAGCTAAATTTTAATTTTGTATTTGCCCTACAATTCCTTAACTGGAACAGAAACATGATAATTCAATACATAGATAAATGATAAATGATAGATACCAATGAATAAGAATTCAAACAGAGCATTTTGCAAGAAGAAAAATATATCACATACCAGGGCAAATATTGCAGTAATTATTATGAATTAATTCATTAACATAAATACAAACAAAAAATCATGACACACATATATATGAGAAAATAAAGATCAAATAATGCCAAAATGTATTGAAGGTACTGAAAACTAAATGCAATCACGGATGGTGTTGATCAGACAAACGCAGAACATTTTTGTTTGCTTGTTTATTGTCATTTTACATGAGTAGCCTATGCTAACCATAAAGTTAATGCAAAGCTTAGAGCTGCAAATTTGCTCAATTTTAAAAATCACCCCTATTCAAACAGTACTTTTCTCAACACAAAACAGTTTTTAAATATGCAATACAGTAAATACCTGCTAATTGGTGAATCTGTAACATACACACAGGAACAGGTTATCTAATGTTTGAGGATTACAGTCCTTTATTTTATTTTCTAAGTGACATTACAAAGCACAAATTAATTAGATTTATATTTTCTGCATTTTGGACATGAGACGATGATGGTTTAGGCATCACAGTTTATACACAATCCTAGAGGGTTTAAACATACACGAGTAAAGGACCCGCACTGAACTTCAGGAAATGATGAGACGCTCTCAAGGTGTCTTCACTAAAATTGCACATGGGTGTAATACTGGAAACGATATCGTCGCATTTTAAAGATTGATGATTGGTTAAGATAATACAGGTGAAGACTTCACTGAATGTCACAAAATTGCAAGAATTAATTCTAATGGCCAATAATTACCGGACCTAAAACGGATTTAACAGATTTTATACTTCAAGAATGCCAAAGTTGGCAAGTAGCCTTTGAATGAAATTACTGTTTAAGATTTAAAGCAATTCAAGTCCTTCAATAAACTTGTTTATGCACGATTTGAATGTGAGATGACATTCAATTCTTTAGTTTTAGAATGTCCCATCTCAGCTGCAGTAAGTGCTAGTTAACAGAACAAAAGAACAGTCATCTGAAGGATGAAGTGAAGGATTGGGAGACTTTGTTATATCTATGGAATTCCTGCAAAGTCGATCATTGCTGCATGCAGGATTAGCATTGCTTGATAAGAGTGATTCTCCAAGAACTTTTATTTTTAGCACGTTTTAGCAGCACTGAATTTCTAACCATCTATAAAATGCAAAACATTCTTTTGGGATTATTTGTGTGAGCATCTAGCTAAAGTTAGGGCATACGAGAACAGAATAATTCCTTTTCTGCCACTGAATTTTATTTAATCTCTGCATCTCTATGGCTATATTCCCATTAATGCAGCCATAAGGAACTAAGTGCTAAGTTTATTTGAGGAGGGAGGTGACATTCCAATGAGCTTTTTGTCCGACACGGGACTAACAACGCCGTGAATAAGGTTCTTGTTGCAGTCACTGATGCTGACCTCGGGGGATAGTTTGGGGCAGGTGAGGCTGCCTGTCAGGTCCATCAGATCCTCCAGAGCTCTGCTGTTACTCACGCTGCTGTGCTGAAACTCACTGACTGGTGAGAATACCGGGATTGAAATAAGATCCTCCCTTGACGTAGGGCTGGAATGCAATCAGAAACATTTCCTAATGGCTCCACTGATCAATCTAATACGAGTGATTGGAACAGCTGGATGACCTACCTGATCTCCATGGACTGCATCTCGTCACATGAATCCTTCACACCCAGAGGCTCCAGCTTGATGACTGGTGTGGACACGAGTCCTCCTGTCAGGTGGGTCCCAACAGGTTTCCCATCCACCCAGAACCCTTCTTTAGCTTTTCCCTCTGGAGCGGACCCACGCGGGCTTTGCTGTGTGTTTATCCCAGCAGCTGCATGGCCTCTCATCAACGCACTGGCTTCACCATTTGCTGTTCCGTTCATCACGCCTTGTTTTTCCTTCACTTTAGCCTCTTCTGAAAGCTTTGGTGACACCACGCTTATGCGGTCGGTGGTCTTCAGTCTTGCTTGGCTCGCCTGCCCTCCCTGCTGGAGGAGGATATCCATCTGTCTGTGCTCATCACTGGTTTTCAGCTTTGCCTCAGCCGTGTTCAGGTGATGACTGTTGTCTTTGGCCAAAAGCTGCTTCTTGTTGTCCTCCTGTGTTGCCTCAGCTGGGTCTTTCTTCACGTGAGCACGTTCTGTCATGCTGACTGTGCTTGGTTCTTTTTGCTCTTTAACCTGGAACTCAACTTTTTGGTTTGCTTGCACATTCATCTGTGTTTTAGATTGAACTGTCTTTTGATCACCTGTGGAGGATAAAAAAAACAACACTACTGTGCACTTTAATATATTTAGACCATTCAACCAAAAATAAATAAAACCCACTCTTAGATATTGAATGCAATAAATCCACATTTCTGAGATAAGTTCAGCATTTTTGGATTATGTAGTGTTGTGTCACCTCCAAGTTGGTTCTTTTCTCATTCTCATAGTACAGCACATTTATTCTGTTCAATTATATTTTTTAAAGATGGGGATTTGGGGCACTGGGGTTGACCTGAGGGAACCTTCTCACATCTGCACGCTCGATTTCATCCATTGGATTTTTGTGTGATTCTGAAGGCCAGTTTTGGAGAGAGTCCTGGTTGCTTTCGAACTTCCTCTATTTCGGAATGATGGAGGCCGCTGTGCTCTTGCCACCATTAAGTGCAGCTGGAATACTTTTTGTAGCGCTACTCAGATCGGTGATAATTATGTCGATTATTATTTAAGCTTCAGGTTTTTCTTATTTCAATTTGCAAAAAACAAACTTGGCTCTGAGGGCAACAACCACCCCTGCTGCCTTTGGCACTGTTTCACCCCTGTCCCTGCTTTAGGACTTAGTATTCTTCCAACCTCTTATCACCACTGAGTGGGAATAACACTGGAAAACCTTTGTTGAGTTGGGTCTGACAGCGGTTTTCATCTCATCTTGGGGTGCGTATTCCAAAACCGGTCTCAATTTTTCTCTATCACGTCAAGTTTTTGAAATAAAGGATCCCCTATTGTTCAAAGTATCCCCTATAGGATATTGATAATACGGACATACTGGGAGCTACACACGTCTCATCGCACAGGCTCAATTGTGACTACACAATTTGCCAAATAACTGGAGATGAGTCCAGTCATAATCAGTCTGACTACAGCTAATCAATGGAATTTGGCTAATCCGGAGGGGAAGCTGCGGAGGAAAAACAATGACTGCAGTTTTGGAATCAGTGTGTCACTTTTAGTTTTAATCATCATAAAAATCTAACTCAACCAATCTTTTTTTTTTTTTTTTCAAATTGTTCCCCAGTATAATCTAATCTTGTTTGGACTAATCTTGTTATATCTTCAATGATTTTGTGTCTCTTCCTCTCATTTGTCTTTTTTATTTTTTTTACTTTTTAAAAATGCTATATAACTTTTGGTTGGAGGTTATCCCATTTGGCTGCATCTCTTCTTTTTTAAGTCTTTAATCATCCTCCTGTGGTTCACCTTTTTGTCCTTACCTTCATTTATATTTGGCTCTGCTCTCCACATATGTTACTGGCTCCTGCCATCTTGACCTCTGACCTATGACTGCTTTTACTCACCTCAGACCAAAATGAAAAAATAATGATGTCCTTTTAGGATTATCCAGATGTATTCATGTATTCGTCCCTTTCACTGCTTTACAACATCGAATTAATTTAACGTTGTTTGAGTTTAACATACCTTAGTAATCAATATACTGATGATTTCTTCTATATTTTATCTGCTGCAAAGATGTTTGTTGGCTTTTACAGTGAATTAAATCAGCCTCTGTACAGCTTCTTTACAGTAGGACTGGAACAGTGAGAGTGTTACACTGCAGAGCATTCCCTAAAGGAATCTTCCAAGGGCAATTTTAAGAGCAGATAATTCTACCCTCAGCTCCAAGTGCACTGCATCACAGTATAGAAAATGCAAGATCAGCACTAAGAGGAAAGTCAGCGGCTGTTCCTGCATATTGCAGAAGAATATAAATCCTGCAATATGATTCTTTAAAAAAAAAAAAGCATGTCCAGAGGTAACTGTTATCCTGAATATTCAAAATCATAATAATCAGAATTACTGCATACAAGGAGAAAAGAATGCAGGCTGAAATTGTGGCATCTGTTGTACTGAAATGCCACAAAAACCAAAAACTAAAGTCATGCGCTAAGTAAGCTCAAGACAATAAATGAATCACAACATAGGCCAACCATGCCCTGTTTGCATTTTTACAGCTGCAAGGCATACAGAGACGGGTAGAGGAGGCAGGGACGGCAAGCAAACGCAAGTGGCTTTAGGGTGACTGAACAACGCACTAACCTGGAGATAAAACAGGCTTTGTGTCCACCTGCTCCTCCCTCTGATTCAGTGCAGAACAGAGACAATCACATCAACATTTGGGGGTAATCAGGACGCAAAACACAAGTCTCACCACCAGTAAAATTTAATTATGAAACAGAAAAGAAGGGTTCTCAAATCAAAGAGAATGATCGCACGATCAGCGGGTGTTTAAAGTGGCACGTCTGTTTGACAGCAGTGTCTCTCTACAGTACCTTCAAGTCTGCTTCCCCTTTTCTAGTTCTCCTCATGATCTCCTCCAGTCTCTGCAACAGAAGATGGAGATGTATTTTATCAGAGGATGGTGTGTGTGTGTGTGTGTGTGTGTGTGTGTGTGTGTGTGTGTGTGTGTGTGGGAGCAGACCTTTTTTCTTAGTTGCCTCTCTTCCTCCTCCTGTTGCTTCTGTATCTCTCTGTCTTGTTGCTGTCGCTCTGCAGTTTCCTGAGCCATTAATTTTGCTCTTTCTCTCTTTTAAATCGGGGAGAAAATATTCTGGATTATTTTCCACTGACAACAGGAGGGGCATCAAAACAAACCAAAACCCCACGTAAATTAGATATACTGCATGTGGTAGTGGGGGAGGGTAATGACCTCACCTCTTTTTCCAGTTGGGATTGTTGCTCTTTCTCTTTGTTTTCTTGGTTCTGTCTGTCAAGTTTCTTCACTTCTCGAGCTTTTGCCTCCTGAAGTTGTTGCTCCTGCAAACGTTGCTTCCTCTCCTGCTCCTCTCTGACTCTGCAGTGCATGTAAAGACCGAAAGACCCGTGTCCACTTCATGGTTTCTCTAAGAGACACTTTATTCTGTAAACTCACCTTCTTTCTTCCTCAAGTTCCCGCTTTTTTTCCTCCAGTTCCTTCTGTGCTCGGGCCTGACGCCTGCGCTCTGTTAGCATCCTCGTAGCCTCTTCTGCATTCGTTGTGCCAGCCGCAGCTTTCACTGTGCATGGTGCTGATTCAGATAGATATAATGAAAGCTTCGTTAATATGTTCTTAAACTGAATTACATGTAAGAATTCACTTGCATCCTTGTCAGTGGCACCTTGTTTTGACTCTCCATTCTGAGCACTGCCCTGCACCTTCTTCTCAGAGGAATCTGTCTTGAGAGGCGTGTGGTTCTTTCTGTCAGGGGACTGATTTTTGTTCTGTTCAGAAAGGTGGACTTTAGCAGACTTCTCAAAAACTTGACCTTTATTTGGCCCCGATTTGCTCATTTCAACCTTTGCCTCAGCTGGATGCCCGATGTTGTTGTCAGTCGTCTTCTTGTCTGTCATCTGCTGCTTGGTTTCTCTCTCCACAGTCTTCTCTTCTGCTCTCCTGTCACTGGTTGAATATTTTGGCGGATATCTTGTTGGAGAGTAATGTGTGTTGCCTGGAGACTGAGAGCGCAACTTAGATCCCAATCTGCAAAAACACACAGCTGATGTTTCATCTGAGAATTTAAGACATTTTACCCGCATGTTTCAGTTCCACAACACAAATATGGTCTCACTTGGAAGTGGGTGCCAAGTGTTTAGTGACACTAGCAGGAGATTCAGATCTTCTTATGGGGGATACACAACCGGGAGATGCAGTTCTTCTCTCTCTACGCAGCCTTTCTTTCTAAACATTTAACGTGGACAAGAAACATAAGCTGCCCACTGTGTTCTGACACTGGCAGGTGAGGTGTGAAGGTGTACAAACGCCAACCTTGGGGGTATTAGGAGTAGACTGAGAGCCTCCCAGATGAAATCCAGCTCTGCTGTGATCTGCAGGGTTGAGTGAGCTGCGGAGAGGGGACCTGTGTGGGCTGCAGGGCGCTGCAGGATAACAAACAATGGACTTTTCAAGGTAAATGACAGTTAAAGAAAGTGACAGACGAATGATAAATGGTCAGTGGGCGTAGGTGGACAGTGTGTGCCGCATCCAGTTGAAGCTCAGTTTTAAGAGACGGTCAGACGACGTTGCAGAAAAGATACATAGGAGAACACCTTGCGTCGGACGTTGCAGTAGTTTGAAGTTATTGAATGTTAAATGATGAATATGGCTGCACATCAGTTTTACAATATTTGTTGCAGCAAAGTGTCAAAGTGGTCATAATGAAATGAGCACTTAATTTCAAACACAATTGGGCTAAATGCTGCTTTATAAAGAAAGAGAGGCAAGTACTTTCCTACAAAGAATGATGCATTCACACACATGCCAGCATGCCAGCTATTAATAATAATCCCTAACTCAATTTCCAACATTTGCGGCATGTGACACTATGACTGAACATTGATATAAACTTAAAACCAGACTATCTACCCCGCCAGGTCATCCATCACCCTTCTCCGCCGTATTATCTCTAAAGAGTGCAGCCATCCCAGTGGGAGGTCTGTATCTGTGTCTATTTTAGTGCACATACTTCTATTCTAGGTCATGTGAAATTAATCTCTGAAATGGCCTCCTGCAAGGATGCAGTCAGTGCCATTTATCCGCTTAGATTTGGAAACCTAACCCGACTTTATAACAGAACAAACAAATCCATCTTCAAACCTTGAGAAAGGAGCCGTGTGGGAGGGAACATTGAGAATTTCCAAAAGACCCATTCATCTTTTCCTAGTTCCTGTTCCGGAGATAATTAATCCGGGGAATTGAGCTGATTTGAGTCAGACACACAGCAATGCTGGGCTGACAGATATATTTGATCAATTTAAATCGGTTTCCTTCAAAATAATGCCTTTTGCACGATACAGAAACAAACACAACATGCACACATGACAGTGAGAGGACAATTGTTTCCGGTTGAAATGTCAGGTCCAGCCTAAGACAAGCAAACACTGAGACGCTAACGGTTGGACAAACAGGAAGGGAGAAACATTTGGGTGGGCAAAAGTGGGGGCTTAACTTTACCAGATTCGCTGACGGCAGGAAGGGGGGAGGCAATGCCATGGGGGAAGGCGGAGGTGGCAGAAAAAGGGAGTGGGACATTCTCACTTTCACCTACAGGCAGCAGGCGGAGCAGAGCAGAGCAGAGGTGAGCAGTCAGAGTTAGGAACATTTTTTTTTTTTTAAAAACAACTCCTCATCCTCATTTAGAGCTGGATGATAACTGAGATTATAGGATGTGTAACTCTATCTTTTCTCTATAAGGAGTAACACTTTGTGGTTTCTTCAGAAGCCAGTCTTAAACAAGACACACACACTCACAATGAAATGAAGTGATACAACAAACTGCAATTATTTCAAATCCTGCTGCCTTGTTGCTAGTCGCTGTCCTGTTACAGCCAAAATAATGGCAAGGTTAGAAATGTTTTACCAGCTCCTGCCGGGAAGCCTCTGCTCCAGCGTTTATTCCGCTGCTCCAGCTGAAGGCTTCGCTCCATTGAACGTCTCATTAGGGCTTCCAACCGCTCCTAGGTGCACCACAACAGAGTTTTATTTAATACCCTGACTGCTTTCTTGCCCTTTTAACCATAAAAAAACAATTTAAGATGAATTGCATTGGTCAGATTTCTCATTAGGGGCGGCACGGTGGTGTGGTGGTTAGCACTGTAGCAAGAAGGCCCCGGGTTCGATCCCCGGTTGGGACTGAGGCTGGGGACTTTCTGTGTGGAGTTTGCATGTTCTCCCTGTGCCTGTGTGGGTTCTCTCCGGGTACTCCGGCTTCCTCCCACAGTCCAAAGACATGCATGATTGGGGATTAGGCTAATTGGAAACTCTAAATTGCCCGTAGGTGTGAGTGTGAGAGAGAATGGTTGTTTGTCTATATGTGTTAGCCCTGCGATTGACTGGCGTCCAGTCCAGGGTGTACCCTGCCTTGGCCCATTGTGCTGGGATAGGCTCCAGTCCCCCCACAACCCTCAGTGGAGGAACAAGCGGTAGAAAGTGAGTGAGTGAGTGAGATTTCTTATTAATTCTGCCGACCCTTTCCTCCTCGAGCTGCTGCCTCCTCTTCTCCTCCACCGCAGCCCTGCGGAGCTCCTCCTTATGCCTCTGCTCCTCCAGCCGCCTCCAGCGTTCCTCCACGGTGCGTTCATACTGCAGCCGAGCTCTACGCTCCTTCTCCCGGATCAGCTGCTCTCTGGCCGCTGAAAGCGAAACATTCTGCTCCATATACTCGCGCACGGTAGAAAAGAGTAATAACTGGAACAAATACACTGTGTGGCTTCAAACCTGGCAGTTCACAGAGGCGTTTAAAACAAATACTTTTAGACAAGAGATAAACCAGCAACTGTAAGACTTGGAATCAGAATTTCCTGCATGCCAGAAATCTGGTCATTCAGAACAGCCGCTAATATTAAATGACAGCTAATTTTGTGGCAACTCTTTGATCATGTCATGTTTTCTAACATTACACTGGTTGTCAGTTCAAAAAGTCTTGAAGAAGGAATAAACCAAATGCCTTTAACTTGCAACTATAGGAAAATATGCGTTTCTTACCAAGGCTTCTCTCTCTCTCCTCCCGCCTCTCCTTGGCTAATCGCATCCTGTCATCCGTTCTCAAGTAACCCTCCACAACTGAGGGATAGTTGAAGATGTCACAGCAGGGATAAATGAGCAGGAACAAAATAGACCGCAATGGAAAATAAGACATTTTTTGGAAAGAAACACGCTTACTTTGCTTAGCTGCTTGGTTACTGATGTTTGACGACAAATGCGATGGAGAGGCATATCCGTTGACTTGTGGCTTCTTCTCTGTGTTCATCAGATCTTTAATCATATTGAGAAGAGAAAGAACACATGCTGCTTTAACGCAAAGACGCTGACATCTGCGCCACAGTCGTGACCTGCAGTGTACTCTGATTACCAGCAGAGGGAGACCTTTGTATGGCACTGCTGTGCGTTATAAGTGCCAACGAGCCTCATGCCAAGGGAAGAATTGATGCAATATGTGGCACAGGTCCTTGATATAACAGCCAAATCCACCAGAGGTTATGACCTATCATGCTCATTATCATTACAACTTTACACAGATGCAGATGTTTATGTTGTTCAGATAAGACCACCATCGGTGTGGCTCATTGACAGGATGTTGGTTGGTTGGTTACTTACTTGTTTTTGCTGATCTGGATGGAGAACTGTGAGCATTTGTTGGGGATCTTTTGTCAGGAAGCAGGTTGATGGAGGGTGATGAAATCTTTTCAGCTGGGGGCACATACAGGGACCTTAACTTTAATTTATATTGACTTTCCATTTAACTCTAACTTAAACTCATCCCTAACCTTACTGTTAAACTTCAAAACACAAGAATTCAAATTTGACATGAAGGGAATGACGCAGCACCAATGGACTGATACACAAACAAAATGAGACAGGAAGGAGATTGAACAAATCAATGAATCAACTAATGTCACATCACACTATGCAACAAAATTAAATAAAATGTATACAAAAGGATACAATTAAAGAATCAAACCCAGATCCTGACAAGTACAACTGCATTACAGTTGACAGCTGCAACTCTGAACTAATGTAATAACTAAGATTTTGCACAAAGAGGATGCTCATTTTCAAAGGAATATTTCTGATATAGCTATTCACATCTACCATCACCACCATTAGATCCACTTAATCGTTAGTGATTGATTTGTGATCGCAAATTAAGCTTTATTTTAGCTAATGGGTGAACAGATGCTGCTCCTATTTCATTTTTATCTGTAAATCCAAACACTCACTCCAGAACAGTCATCTCTCATTTTGCGTTGAACTATTGTGACAAGTCTGCTCTACTTTCTGGAATAGTTAGTCAGGCAATTAATGAGATTTTTATTCTTTCGGGCCATAGATAGTGGTTTCACACCATCACCCTATTCTGGAAAAGGACCCAGCCTCAGCTGAGAAGGACATGACACAATAGTTTGATGCTAATGGGAATTAAATGCCAGGACTTCCTCTCCACACCCATTCTGTTATCAGATTGAATGGCGTCATCATAAATTCTGAGCTGTTTTTGCTTTAAAGTGATCGGCGCCCTGACTTAAAGCTGATATGGTGCCACAATAAGGTGTCAATCGAACAATGGAAGAAAATTAGAAACGCATAGAAAGTCACTCACCAAACACAAGCTCAATTTTACATGAAAATAAAAAAATCCAATCTAATTACGACCGCTGACCTGCTCCAGTGAAAACAATACGCACAAAGCGAATTAAGAACAGTGTCGCCTGCTCTTCGTTATAGCGGTGGAAATGTCACTGCGTCACTCACGATTCGCTTGGAATCGTTACTCTATTACAGCAAAATCATCGCAATAACAACCTTGCGACTCGGATCTTAGGTTTACCTGTCAGTGTGGTAGATGGAGCGACTGCTTTGGCCATGGTTCTAATCGCATATACGCAGAACACTCCGATGCAGTTAAAGCTGATTTTTGCCCTTCTTCTAAGCAAAAAACACACAAACAACGCCAAACCCCTCCAAAAAGCCGAAGTCCGCTCAAATGGATTGTATGAATGTCATTGTGGGAGGAGAGAGAGAGGGCACAGCAGAATGATGTGTGAACGATTCGGGGGGATGCTGGGGCAGAGATGACGCTGCGCACAGTCGAACTGATTATTGATGGAGCGCTCTGTGCGTCAGCGCGTAAAAACAATCTAGTCCAACGGTACATGGGGGAAAAGCTAACACAAAACAGTTTTTAGCGAGGTTAATGGTGGTTTGGATGCAACGACAGAGTCTCTCGGTGTGTTTCTAGCAAAATTTGTGCATGTGAAATAAAAATTACACCATATGGTTTATCGTTTATTGTATTGTTATTGCATGGTGTTCGGAAAATGGATCAAAACCAGACTCTGAAACAGAGAATACAAGAATATATAATATAAGGAAATTCTATTCTATTATAGCTACCGTTATTTTAGCAAGGATTTGACAGTAGGTGGCAACAGTGAGCATGTTATCTGAGGTATATTTATCAGGACAGAGAAGAAGAGAGAAACCGGAACACAAGGAAATATGAAGTACAGAGGAGGCGAATGATACAGACCTAAAAAAACTGAAAATACGGCCAAGTATAGGTGATAAGCTGCGAAGTAGCTCAGGGAGTTAAAGCGTCAGGGTTGTATATAAAGTTCTGACAACTATAACTGGTATATAGTTTTTTGTCGACAGGTTTTCCTCGCTTAAGTAACACTCCTAACCAGTCGGTGGCGCTAATGCACCGAAACGTTGTCTGAAACCGCCATAAAACCAAAAAAGAAGAAGAAAGAAACCGGAAGGACAAAACCTAAGGACGGGGCGTAGCTGTGTGAAGATTGTAGGGTGCAAAATGCTGACCAATATCGGTAATGTGTTGAGAGCCGGGGCTCAAAGAACGGTGAGTACGTGTTTTTAACGTGTTCATTACATGAAAAGATTTTTTTTTTCAAACATTATGCTGCACTGATCCGCATAAATGTGTTGTTTTGACCGATAATACAACTGCCTTTACTGTGCTGACCTTGTTAGGCCGAATGATAGCTTATTTTGCTAACGCTGCTAAAAGCAGTTGAAAGATTTTTTTTATCATTATTATTCCTTAAAATTACGACAGCGTAATTGTGAAGTCCGGTAGTGTTTTATCTGTGATTTGCTTACGTGGCAACACAGCTACTCCTGCAGTTAAGTGATCTGTTCTGATATGCTGCACTATTGGCACAACTTTGTGTTTATAATAGGCAGAATTGAACATGAGACTACATTGTCACTACTGGCACAAAATAACAAGACAGAACTGAATTGCACTATCAGGAATTATGTATTTAAGGACTGCTTACCGCGTTATGTACTAATATTTGTATTTGTTTTCCGGGATCTAAAGTATTTTTCCCAAACAAGCCTGAGGAACTATCCTTTAAATCTTAACTAAGTGTTGACTGATTATTATTATTTTGTATTTAAATCAATATTTTAATGAATTAGGTAGAAAATGAAGGTTTAGTTAACTTGAATTAATATATTTCTGGAAGCGGATTTGAAATCTGTTGTTTTTGTGTGCCGCACTGCAGGGAGCAGCTGCCCTCGTATCAGCACGGGCATATTCTGACTTCACGACCCAAGCTACCTTTGAAATCAAGGTGAGAATTAAGGAAAATGGTCTTTGCTCAGTAATATTGTAGAAAAGTCTCTGAGGTTCTGGGTATTTTCTGCCCTATAGAAATGCGATGTCTACAAGCTGGATGAAGCCCCAGCCACACAGGTGGTTATGACTCGCGATGAGGGTCTGCAGTATTATCGCACCATGCAGACCATGAGGCGTATGGAACTGAAGGCAGATCAGCTCTACAAGCAGAAGATTATCAGAGGATTCTGCCACTTGTATGATGGCCAGGTTAGGAGTGTGGTTTTTTTTACCCCCCTGAATTGCACGCACCCTCCCAGAGGTTGACACATTGACAGCCTAACCTGATGTCCACAGGTATAACTCAATGATATATTTTCTCCCAACCCTGGTAGGAAGCCTGTGCAGTTGGTATTGAAGCAGCGATTAATTTGACAGACCACCTGATCACTGCATATCGCGCCCATGGCTACACATATACTAGAGGAGGGACTGTAAAGGAGATCATGGCTGAACTCACAGGTCAGTCTATCACGTTGAGCTGCTTTAATGGTGTAGCTTTTGTAAATGAGTCTTTTTTCATTCTTTGAGCTAAATTTTTGTTTGAAAAGCCCTTTATAATTTTCAGGTAGAAGAGGAGGTATTGCTAAGGGCAAAGGTGGCTCTATGCACATGTACTGTAAACACTTCTATGGAGGAAATGGAATCGTAGGAGCTCAGGTACATCTTCCTATTTTTAATTGTCAATTAAAAAGACTTTATTGAATCATAATTTTAGAAGGCTTTTGCTGCTTTAAAAACTGTACAAATACATATCTAGTATATACAAAATCAGAATGAAGTCATTTTAACCATCTAACCTGTTTCACACTATAGGATATAAACCAGATGTGTCCAGAGATTCATTTGTCTTTAACTTCCATGTATGCTTTAACTTGCATTTTAACATTGCAGCACATTTTTGTTTTCATTTAAATGAGTTTATCAGTTTAGACTATAGGTAACACCTTATCCCCAGTTAGAGCAGTAAAAAACATGATTTAAAGCTGTAAGTTTGGTGCGTTTTTAGTGTGAGTCCTGACAGGTTCATCCACAAAAATGGGAACTTTTAATATTAAGATGAACTAAATGTGATAACAATGCTCAGGTTCCTCTGGGTGCTGGTGTGGCTCTGGCCTGCAAATACCTCGGCAAAAATGAGCTATGCGTCGCTCTGTATGGAGACGGTGCTGCCAACCAGGTATGGTTGAAAATAATACCTAACCAAGCGCATACCGATTCTTGACCGATGGACGTCAGCTGATGTCTGTGTGCTTTGCAGGGCCAAATATTTGAAACCTACAATATGGCAGCACTTTGGAAGTTGCCCGCCATATTTATTTGTGAAAACAACAGGTACGGTATGGGCACGTCAGTGGAGAGGGCTGCAGCCAGCACAGACTATTACAAGAGAGGAGAATTCATCCCTGGTCTCAGGGTACCATTCTTACTTTTTGTTTTATTACTATGTTTTGCAAAATCTTGATGTTGGTGTAATGACAGTGGCTGAGGTGTAAAAAGTTTGGATGTCCTGTGACCAGGTGGACGGGATGGATGTTCTTTGTGTTCGGGAAGCAACGAAGCTTGCAGCTGAGCACTGCCGGTCTGGCAAGGCAAGTGAAAACCATTCATTTGTATAAAGCTGGACATGGAACTGTTTATTGTTTCCTCACTGTCCCGTGTCTTTCTTTGTTTTATTAGGGTCCCATTCTCATGGAACTTCAGACCTACCGCTACCACGGACACAGTATGAGTGACCCTGGTGTCAGGTAATTCAGACCTGATTTGAATATCAGCTTAACAATGTTTATTAATGCATTTTATGTAACACTTAACGTCTATTCTTACTGTGCTACTGCTCCTTGCTTTTGCTAACGTCCCACAATAGTGATGCAGAATCCCTCTCGCTGTAGTGACTTTGCAATGCCCTGTCCACACCCTCAGGATGGACTGAAAATGATGAATGAAAAGTATATTGTTTTGGACTAAGTAATGATGCCAGATTATTTTTGATCTTCTAATCATTAATAGTTAAGTATGTGAATATAGACTGCTGGTCTTTGATTGAAGCCAATGCAAATAGAACAATCTTGCTTCATTGAACGTGTACTTACACTAATCGCCACCAGATGGCGACGTTTTGCACTGCAAGTTCAAGTTGTGACACTTGGATTTGGGCTCAGTCGCTCTGTTAGTGCATCCCTACAACACCCCCGCACCAATCTGTCCCTTTTCAGCTACCGTACACGTGACGAGATCCAGGAGGTCCGCGGCAAGAGTGACCCCATCTCCATGTTGAAGGATCGCATGCTCAGCAACAACATGGCCAGCGTGGAGGAGCTCAAGGTAAAATGCAAAGAAACGTGACTGCGCTGCTTTTTAACGGAGCCCACTGCACTGTTAAGCACTTTGTGTGCGTCTCTGTAGGAGATTGACGTGGAAGTGAGGAAAGAAATTGAAGATGCAACTCTGTTTGCCACCACTGACCCCGAGCCTCCCCTGGAAGACTTGTGCAACCACATCTTCCACAACAGTCCGCCAACAGAAGTACGCGGCGTCCATCCGTGGTCCAAACTGAAGTCGGTCAGCTAAAGCTTTTCACCAGCCCGTCGACTCTGTTTTATTGACCTTCACGCGCACTCTCCGAACCGGTGCCTCGAACCCACAACCTTCAGAACATAGTTCATTTTCACACTGTGTGTTAACAGCAAGAACTAAACTCAGCACCAACGTGCTACTTTCAAATTATTTATTCATCTTGACTAAATTGGCCCCCTTTTTTTTTTTTTTTTTTAATAAAAAAAAGACATCAAATCATTTCCTAGCTGGAAATATGCATAACTGTTTTGGAAATAAATTTGATATTTATCCTGTATTATTTAAATTGTTATACATGTAATGTCTATTCCGAATCTACTTCAGAATCTTTAAAATTGTATGTCTGGCTCTTATAATTGATGTATATGAAGGTGAAGTTGTTTACCACCTGATAAACCTCTTGGATAAATAACTATATTTGATGCAGTGTAAAATTAGAATTACCATTTTTTTCCCCTCCATGATGATTTAATAAATAATTGCTTTTGAAATATTTATCTTGCCAAACAACACATGTGCCCGGTAGATCTTGTGTGTTTGTTCATCACACTCCAGACTGAGAATGTGATCCCAAAATGTCAGCACTTTTTATACGGGTGTTCTGCAGGTACTTGGACGCCTGGCGGCTGTCACAAGTCTCCTTCCCCCCCCATGTAATCAGAAAAATTATCACTTCCAACTGCAACTATTCATGTATCATTTTAAGCAACTCTGGCTACGCTGGGAGATCAGCTTCATGTGCAACTGGTATATTTGGCCTGTAAGCTGGTACTTGAAGGCAGCAGCAGGGGTTCGGGAGGAGAGCACATTTTTAATTTCACTCTTTACCTGTCAAATACATAAACACGTTGTTAAACTAAAGACATTGTGGGTTGCAAACGTCATCCTTTAAAATGTCTTGGTTTCTTCTGCAATGTGAATAATTGTATTAATGCCAGTTGGCAGCTGAAATTCAAAATGTATCGAAGCAAACTGTTACACAGAGTGGCAACACTTCATGGAAACGTTGTTTTTATGAGTGTTAACTGTAATAAAGACTAAAGAACTCTGATGACCCCTTTTCCTTTTGTACTGAACAATCCTTTTAAAGAGTTTCCACCTGGATAAAAGTCTAGAATAACTCCTATTTTCATAACAGGAGGTAACGATTTTACATTTAACTGTGTATACTTTTAATGAATCCGCATTTACATGAGTTAGACTCCAGGCCTGCTGTTCATAATGGGTTAGAGAAGCAGATGCGCTTGATAATGATATTGTTACACGCACATATTCTTAATTCTGGGAGCTGGAAAGTTATTTTTAACCAGGTTACTCTGGAGAGAGGAGCTGGTTAATTAGCTCCAGAAGATGGCGGTAATGCAACGGTGAGGTCTGAGGCGGATTACAGAAGAAGAGGAGGAAAAGGAAGGAGGCGAATCCTGTCCAACTAGTTGTAACGCGTTGTACGTGCTTTCCCAGCCACACAATGGAGCTTTCCCCGTGCATTAGTGCGAAGAAGGAGCTTTTCTACAGCGCTGCTCTCGTGGTCCTCCTCGCCTGCACAGTCAGGACCGGGGCGGAAGCTTCCCCGGACAAAAACTCCCAGTGTCACAACTACGCGGGAGGACACGTCTATCCCGGAGAGGCTTTCCGAGTGCCCGTGTCAGATCATTCCCTGCACCTCAGCAAAGCCAAGAGTGAGTTTTTTTTTAATTTTTTTGGGGGGGGGTTGCCTCCAACATTAGTTTTTGAGGCGCGTCGGAGAGCGCGTAATTTGGCGCTTCGGTTGGTTCTCTTGGAGCGTGCGTTTGGTGCGTGTGTCCTCAGGACAATAGGCACGATCGGTGAGACGGGGTTTGACTTGTGCACGATCCCCAATATTAGAGGGTTTCTGGGGATTGTTGCGATCAGGATTTTGTGGGACACGTCATTCTGGGAAGTTCGCTGCACACTTTCTCCTCCCTGTCTGTGGCGCTGCGCCAGTTTAGTTCCTCATAACTCTACAAGATTATAGCAATAATTCGATTATCTATAGATCGACAGATTTTGATTTCTACACCGTCTCCATCAAACGAGGTCGAAGTTTTATTTACTGTCAGGTGTCACATGAAGTTTGAGACTTTACCCCGTGCAACAGCACCAGCTGCTGTGTGCGCAAACATGGGCGTTTAGACCATAGAACCTTTTGCATGGTGAATTATGGCAGGTTTTTAAATATATAACTGTAAAGCCGTGCGTGTGTGCCTGCAGTTTCCAAGCCTGCGCCACACTGGGAGGGAACCGCCGTCATTAATGGTGAATTCAAGGAGCTGAAGTTGTCGGACTACAAAGGGAAATATCTGGTCTTTTTCTTTTACCCTCTGGACTTGTGAGTACATTTCTGGGGTGCACTTTGGACATCAGATGTGTTCTTGGGGTCGTGAGTCTGCTGTTGGGTCTTTTGCAGCACGTTCGTCTGCCCCACCGAGATCATTGCCTTCAGCGACCGCGTGCACGAGTTCCATGCGATCAACACGGAGGTGGTCGCCTGCTCTGTGGACTCCCAGTTTACTCATCTGGCCTGGTAAACAGGATCGTTACTGCTACTCCAAATCAACTCCCTGTCATGAATATAACATCTAAATTCCCACCACTTCAGGATCAATACGCCCAGAAAACAGGGCGGACTTGGACCAATGAAAATCCCTTTGCTGTCAGACCTGACTCATCAGATTTCAAAAGACTATGGAGTGTATCTGGAGGACCAAGGACACACACTGAGGTGTGGTTTCCTCAGCTACAAAATTTACAGAAATTATTTTTTTTGGGAGGGTTTAATGGGTTTAAAATGGAACTGTTTGGTGGACAGAGTGACTTACTGTGACGCGTATGCTTGAAATGTTAAATCTTGTTTCTGAATGTCTCAGAGGGCTCTTCATCATTGATGAAAAAGGCGTCCTGAGGCAGATCACCATGAACGATCTCCCAGTGGGAAGATCTGTGGATGAGACCCTCCGGCTGGTCCAGGCCTTCCAGTACACAGACAAACATGGAGAAGGTACGGGCAATAAATGTGGAATGGGATGAAGGTGCAGAGTGGGAATCTGTGCACAAACGTATGCAGGTGTAAAGCTGCAGCTCAAGAAGGTGTTTTGTATCTTGCAGTGTGTCCAGCAGGATGGAAGCCAGGCAGTGACACAGTGAGTATCGTCCAGGCTCGATGGGGGGGGGGGACACTTGTTAGTTTGTTTTCATGGCTGTTTTTATTTCTTGTAGAAATTTATCTGAGCGTTCCTGTTTTAATCCCACAGATTATTCCGGATCCCTCGGGAAAGCTGAAGTATTTTGATAAACTGAACTGATTCTGTTGTTGTGACCCTTGAAAGGCAGCTGACCAAAAGAACCAATAAAATAATTAAAAAAATGTCTCTCCTGTGCTTAGTTTTAGGTATCTATACATTATATATATTTTCATCTAGTGGTGGTTGTACATAACTACACATCTCATTGGATGGACTTTCTAAACATGAGGTTTTAAGCAGTGTCGCTTATTGCATTACCTGGCAATAATTTTGGGTGTTTACGTATTTTTCTGCATTCTTTTTGGGAAGATTCACGTGACGTCGGTGTGCGCGCGCGACACCACGATCAGTTATTTCCGCCGCCGACAGCAGGGGGCGCTGTCGCCCAATTAAATGGGGACGAGCCCCGTGATGCGACTCCCAAAGGTAAACCGGGGTGCGCGTATGGAAATTACACTCCAGACACATCTTCAGAAATAATTGTGTTGTAGATTTATTTAAAAAGAAGTCAATTCTGATATAAGTGAGAAGATTGAGAGTATCCCCACATTAAAGAAGGTAATAATCTAAAATTATACACGGGCCCCGTAGGTTCATATAAAATAACAAGGATTAAAAAGTATTTTTATAAACAGCAATTTCATATTAGGCGGCTAAAATTCAGCCCTGTTTAATATGAGGCTAAAAGAAGCAAGCAGCCTGTGACTATTTGATGTTTTACATGTTCAAATTTATCAATAATGGAAACCAATAACTGCATTCGTTGTTCACCTGCTGACTGTACAAGTTCAAATATTCAAATAAAAATGCACTTTCAAAAACACTTTGTATGTGGAAAAATATCACTTTAGAACAGCGGGAAACGTGTCGAGATAGAGGAAAAGTATACGTGCACGGAACTGTGGCTGTCTTAGGTGACTTAAATGTGAGCCGTTGTCTCTGGACGGGGGGGTCACCACTATAGATGAGGATTTCCATCAACGCCTCATGTAATACTGCTGTTAGTAGCCTTGAGGCAATTACTACGCGCCTTTAGAGTTGTGCTCCTCAACCCTTTCGGCCAGGATCGTGCCAGCAGACCTGGGATCATGGCCTATTTGGTACCTGCCTGTGTGATTTCCACCTCAACCCTTCCGCATTTTCCTGCAGCTCTCCGGCTGTGACGTGTCGTGCTGACGGCGGCCTCGGAGCTGGAGGAGCAGGGGACTGTAGCATGACAAGATCTGGCTTCACACGGGTCCTGCCTTCAGCAGAGCTCCAGAAACAACCCATAACCCCTCCTTCTCTGCTCCTGTCCGGCCCGCCCAAATATCACAAAATTCCCGACTGAATCCTGCCCGAGACTGGGTGAACCAGGCGGCCTGGGAAGCCGAGGAGTAGACAAAGGCCATCCCTGCAGCTTAAATCTGGTACGCTGGCTATTTTGCATCTGCGAGACCCGTATGCGGAGCTTTGGTTGTGTTTGTGCATGTCCAAGTGTCTTTGTTTTTGAATGCATGTGATATTTTAATTAATTTCTTTCACGCCACTGACAGGCCGCGCACGGCCGGGCCTTTTCTTTCCAAGGCCTCCATTGAGGCCGTATAATTGACATTTTTTCGGCCTATCTGCTAGCGAGCCAGTCCGCTAAAAGTTTTGGCATCGTTACTAGCCCGGGTTGGAGGTGGAATTTTACGTTTGGAAACACAATCGTCCGTGTGCGATATCACCCACAATAGACGCGGGGTGACTTTAGAAAAATCTCCGTTTGGCGTTAAAATTAGCATTCGCCCGGACACTAAGCTAACAAAATGGCGGGCGCTAGTGTCACGGAAAACGCTAGTGGGGCTGTTCATGCTTCTCCATTTTGCAGCTTTCCACCAAAGCCCCCTGCGAGGTTGGATTTTACATTTGTTTTTGGAGGCGCGATAGCCAAGAATGTTTTTGAAAAGTGTGGAGTTTAGCGTGTGGGCTGTCGGAATTAGCACATGCACCCAGTGCTAACACCGCTCCAGTGGTCAATTGAAGACATTACCGTTTCATCTCGTCGGGGCTTACGAACTATTAAGACGTGCATGAATGAGTGGCGAGGTTAGTTGGGTCGTTCCAGTTGGTTTTGCCGTCTTTCCAACTACTTTCGGCGGAATATTATATCACAAAAGGACTTTGTCATCTTATTACCTGGCCGTGGGGGGATGGTGCAGTCGGTGAAGACGCTGCATCGGTCACACTGTTTACATCTCTGCATCCCCTTGTGTCTGTGTGAGAGGAATATCTTCCACAAATGTTGCCTAAGCTGCATCACTACTCATATTTCCACCTGGATGACTGTCTTAACCCAAGTTTGAAGTTATACCACCGCTGGCTACACCATCACAACGTGTCATTACACGCATCTAGTTATTGTCTGCAGCCCAAACAAAAGATGTTTCTTTTATTTTTGGATTTTTTTAAAAAAAAATTATTCTATGCAGGAGTGAACTCCAAAATGAAACCATGCAAATATCAGGCTGGCTTTTGAATGTTGAACCATCTTAAGGTGCAGCAGTAATAACTAGAAAAGTGCACAGACCCCTGCCAAGCAAGTAGTACAAGGTTACATATCTTGGGCGGTTGCTTATAGCCTCTTGGCTTATCAAGCAAAACTCAAAGTCCCTCCAAGATCCAGAGCATCATTAAAATTGAATTGTCTCTTCCCGGGCCAATTAACACTTCCTGAAACTTTCCTTAGAATCCGTGACTAACTTTTAAAGTTATTTCGCTAACGGACTGATAAACAAACGCCGGCCGTCACGTTACTTTGTGGTGGATGTACTGAAGAAGTTTACTGCTGTGGACGTTCATGTGTTAGTCACATGATCTGCAGTCATGTACATGGAAATGAATAATAATAGTTTTTATTGTTGGGAGCTTTTTTTGGTCCTCCAACACTAAAGGGAGGTTTGACACAAACTCGTATCAGTAGAAAATGCCAGCCCCGTCCAGATCAGGCACCAACAGGTTTATTTCTGTTCGGATTTGGTCAGATTCCTGCTGTTGTGCAGTTAATGATCCATTCTGTCATGTGGGGCAAATTATTAGCATAATGCATTTATGTATATCATAACTGTAAGAGAACAAATATGGCAATTATTGAAAATAGGACACCGGATGCTTTCCATTTCTTCAAAGTAATTTAGATTTTTATATTTTGCTTGTTTACAGATTATGTTCTTTTATTGGTAGTTGTAGTACATCGTGTTTTTAAGACGGCATCTTTCCTATAGAGACACTTTACTTTGATAATAGAAGTGTCTGATGTAAAGGCTGTTCAGTTATTTTTGTAAGGCTGGAATGGGTATGTTGAACAATGTGCTGGCCTCCTTATTGAGATTCAAGATTTACTTTATTCATCCCCGTCGGGTAATTGAATTGTAATAGCAGCATAGACATGAAGAGACATCAATTCCTGAATTTTGTTAACACCAATAACTAAAACTTACCTCTGTGTGCTTTGTCTCCAGCTCTCCAGTAACAAATGCAGTGCGAGGACAATGGATGAAGATGTCACCAGGCTTGCAATACATTCTGAGGAGCCTAAAATAATATTACACGGATCGGGTAATTACCATGCTTATGTGCATTTTGTTTCCATAGAAGAAGCAGGACTGTTGATACATCTATGATCCATCTTTGAAATGTTGATTTTTGGTAGATACTACAGATAGATGCTCGATACTACATACCGCATGATGTATTATATGGAATTAATAGGTGTCGCTCATTTAAGGTGTCATTTAAAAAGCATACAAATAACCTTTAATTCTGAACTACTGATAACGGAGTAACCCTGCGTTTTCCAGATGAGGGTGGTGCCGGCGGGCAGGAGTTTGTTGTGGAACTTCAAGAGACTGTGTTGGTATCAGAAGGTGAAGGGGAAAGCATGGCAGTTCACAGGTTTGCCCCAGATGAGCTAGTCATCCAGGATGCTGTTGAGGATGTGGTTTCTGAGTATGTGCACTGCGATGAAGACGAAGATGTTGCTGTAGAAACCTGTGTGATGGCTCTGGATGGTGAGGAGGAAGGTGTCGCCATGGGAGACATCCCTGAAGATGGTTTGGACCACGAGCAGCAGGAGGATGATCAAGATGGCTGCGGGGATTATCTAATGATATCCTGTAAGTCCGCCACTCTGTCCCGTTGGGGTCACAGTAAAATGTCACGTTGCTTCATTATAAAACATTTACTCTCCATTTACGCTCAAAGGTCCTCAACAGAGATCAGATCAAAGAGCCCAACACAAAAAATAATCTGAAACAATCAACAGTGTCTGAAGCCGCTTTGTTAGCATTTCGTTTTCGTTAGCATCCGATTATTTTATTAGCTTGATTCATGATTGCGGCGTGTTTCCCACCTAGTGGATGAAGCTGGGAAAATGGTGTCTGAGGATGGAACGGAGGTAACGGTGGAGGGAGCGGTGGAGGACCAGGAGGTGGAGAAGGACGAGGATGGCCAGGAGGTGATAAAAGTGTACATCTTCAAGGCTGATTCAGGGGAGGATGACATGGGTGAGTAGCATCGCTGATTTAACCAATCAGTCCTCATGGTGCCTGCAAAACGTGTGTATATCAGTGTGTCTAGGAAATTCACATTCTATAAATCTGTAGGCACTAAAAATAGTTATTTTCTTCAAATTGGTTTCTAAAATCCTTGATAGTGGGGATGCACTGATACCACTATATGTGCGTATCTCAATATTCTAATTAAGTGATAATTGGGATGAGAACAGCCACATTCCACACATTTGTGTGCAAAAAGTATGAGAGTGCAAAGTTTAGAAAACTTCAAACAAGTTTTATATTGCCTGAAATGTAAAGAAATGATTGATAAATGTGAATTTGAAACACGGGTAGTGGCACAAGGTCGTTTTACTGTTTACTCCTGTTTCAGTATTGGTGCTGAAATGGTCAGATCTGTGCATCCCTACTTGGAAGTTCCCCTAAGCAATGATCTCGATTGAAACTCGGATCGAGAGTTTAAAAGCTGTTCTTATTCTGTAGGAGAATCGGTTGACATCAGTGACGGAGACACTGAAAGTGTGGCGTTAACTGAGGCTTCAGGCCAAACGCTGAGAGAGAAGATGGTTTACATGTCTGTCGGGGATTCCCATCACAGTCAAGGAAACCACAGTGAGTTGTGTGGACCTAATAAACTGGGATGAGAGTTGTGAATGTAAACATTCATATCCCCCCTCTTTTACCTCCAGTTTGGGTGCAAACATGTCCAGGTTGGTCCTATGAGACTGAGGTTTAGGAAAGCAGCATTACAAGGTGTAGAACTAATTGCTTATGGCTTCCTGTACAGCAGCGTGTTTTTAGGGATCGATGACCACGATCAGCAGAGAGTTCTTTAACGGCATCAATGGAACCCTGGATATCAGCCACGTCTCTTCACTTTGGCTTGATTCTACAAAAGTTAGACAGTTGCTCCAATCACAAGATTGGCTGAACACATGATGTCACCCCGGCAGGTGCTGAGGACAGCGAGAGTTGTGAAAACCGAAACGGGGCAGCCAGCGCACTGTTGCATATCGATGAGTCCGAGGGCGTTGACGACATCGGCAGACAGCGGAGCAAGAACAAGAGGAGATCTGAGCACCGACAGGTACAGACAGGTAAGAGCAGTACACACTCTGCATACATGTTTGCTTCAAAGGGATGAGTGAAACTGGAGATGATTGTTAAATCTCCTTATATGAGAAAACTCTTTGATATTAAGGATCAATTATTATTTATGCAAGTGTAATGATTCCATTTCTGTGCAACTTCAACATCAATCATAAGCGGCGACTTTCAATACAAGATATATTTTCTTTTTTCAGCATCACAGTTTAATGATATTCTCGCTTTGAGCACATTTAGAAGCAGCCATTAATTTTGGCTGAATTATTAGAGTAGCTGTAAAACTTGATTAACAAGTTTAAATATCCTGAAGGACAAAAACAGCCAGTTTGAACAGACTTTTGTGGCGGCAGTTCTGTTATCTTGCTATCACACACACAATATTATAAGCATAATTCTGAATGTGTCAGCCATAATTTGCCTTATTATTGTGTTCCTTTTTAATCTAATCACTGATGGTAGATAGTATTTATACATTTAGTGCGTTTCTGTTTCCCCACAGCCATCATCATCGGTCCTTATGGTCAGCCTTTGACGGTTTACCCCTGCATGCTTTGTGGCAAAAAGTTCAAGTCACGAGGTTTCCTGAAGCGTCACACCAAGAATCATCACCAGGATGTTCTGACGCGGAAGAAGTATCAATGTACAGACTGTGACTTCACCACCAACAAGAAAGCCAGCCTCCACAACCACATGGAAGTGCATGCCCTCAGCAGCAAGGCCCCCTTTGAGTGTGAAATGTGCGGTAAGGAGTTCCACCAGCAGGCGGCACTGTTTTCCCACAGATTGCAGCATCACCACAGAGAGCCTAAGACCCAACCGCCTCCGACGCCTACTAAGATGCATAAATGCAAGTTCTGTGACTATGAAACTGCTGAGCAAGGACTGCTCAATCGCCACTTGTTAGCCGTTCATAGCAAAAGCTTCCCTCACATCTGTGTGGAATGTGGGAAAGGTTTCCGGCACCCGTCAGAGTTAAAGAAACACATGCGCACGCACACCGGCGAAAAGCCTTACTCTTGCCTGTATTGTGACTACAAGTCTGCAGATTCCTCCAATCTAAAAACGCACATTAAGACTAAGCATAGCAAAGAGATGCCCTACAAATGCGAGCGCTGCTTTCAGACTTTTGCCGAAGAGGAGGAATTAATGCAGCACGGACTAACGCACGAAGAGAATAAGACCCACCTTTGTGCCCACTGTGATCACAAAAGTTCCAATTCCAGTGACTTGAAACGCCATATCATATCTGTTCACACCAAGGACTACCCACACAAATGTGCCGTTTGTGGGAAAGGCTTCCACCGACCGTCTGAACTGAAGAAGCACTCTATGTCGCATCGAACCAAGAAACTCCATCAATGTCGGCATTGTAATTACAAAAATGCGGATCCCTTTGTTCTCAGCCGTCACATCTTGTCTGTCCACACGAAAGAACAGCAGGCCTCTCCTGAAAAGACCGAGGTTAAGAGGACAGAGACGCATACTCCCGTAGCGACGCCTAAAAAGGCCGCATCCACTGCCTCCGGTGCTTCTAACGCGAAGGGCAGAGTGAGTGCAGCCAGTTTGGCCAGCAGCGTGACTGTAGTCATTGGCAAAGGACAGAAAGAGAGGAGGATCTATCAATGCCAGTACTGCGACTACAGCACGGGGGACGCGTCGGGGTTCAAGCGCCACGTCATTTCCATTCACACAAAAGACTACCCGCATCGTTGTGAGATCTGTTCAAAAGGCTTCCGGAGGCCTTCTGAGAAGAACCAGCATATCATGCGTCACCACAAAGACGTGGTGCAGACGGACTGACTCTAGTCTAAACGAGCGGAATACTGTGCCACAACAGATGAACTATGTTGAACTGTCTACCCCCCCCATCCCAAAGCAAATCACTGCACCCTCAACGTTCACACTTGCTTCCCCTCAGCTGAACATTTGTTTAGAAATGTAAACACGTGTACATATGTGATCGATGCTCCATCAGAGTTGTTCAACCAATCCCTTCCACAAACTTGCACTTGGTAACTGCATGTCCCCCCCTGGTCATAGTGTGCATGACCGATTGTGCAGCTCTCTTTGTAGAATGACATTTTGAAGCCCCACCCCCACCCCCCCCAACACCCCGAAAAACACTTTTCAGTCTCGACAATTTGTCTCAAGCCAAAGTGTGATTTCCAGAATGTTTGCATTTTATTTCAACGCCACATCGTGGTTGATTAAGCAGCTTCTCTGTAGCGCTCGACTTTTAGGTAAACAAATGCAGTAATTAAAAAGAGCAAAGTGAGGAATTAATGAATGACAAATGAGCTTCTGGCTTCTCTTATTGTGCTCTGACTACAAACGTTGTCTTTCTGGCAACACTGGTTCTGTCCATCACCCAGATAAATGGCTATCACTACGGTAACAAAATTACTCTGAAGAAGATACACTTTATTAATCCCACAATGGGGAATTTGGTTTTTACACACCGACTGAGCTGCTGCTGCCTCAATTTTCATGCGTCAAGGTGCTGAATAAGAGTTCAGACGTGCGCCTAACCTGCAGGACGTCGCCTGTGTCGCTCCTCTGATATTCTGTTCTGAGATTGCTGGTATTAATGGCAGTTGTCCATAAATAATGCTCCCAGCAGTAGAAGCAAAATGGAACTGGTGACTATTTTAAAGGCCAATAATATTGAAATGGAGGGCAGTGAGTCTTCACCCATTTATCATTCAAGACTTTTTTTTTTTTTTTTTTTTTAACATGAATTGACATAATCTAAAGCATTTCCAGCAATTGTTACTATGGCACTGATATTTGGCTCGATTTTGAAACAGGTTAGCGTTGATCAATTCATCCACTGATTCTGTCCTTGTGTATGTTTTCCAGTAGAAAGGGACTTTTCTTTTTTCTAGACGACTACAGATGACTGCTCCTGATGGTGTACATGTATGCTTTTGTTACCACCTGTGATTATTTTTTTTATATATATTTATTTCATTTACATGTTGTATAGTTCAGTGTAACTAGACTTCTATGGGACGTAAATTATTGTTTTGTATACAAACCTGTACAAAGCGTGTAGATGTAAACACTTGATAAAGGAATCTCAGCTGTGTTGTTATGGATGTACTTTGGCGTATTTGTTAAAGTTAATAAACTCAAAGTATTTTAGCCATTTGCCTTCTGTGTTTGCACATGGGAGTCATGTGCTCATCAATAATGTGGAAATAGGAACCTGTTGGCGGCGATGGCACTGGGAGACGACGACCGTCTCCATGCAGCGTGAGCCAGAGATTACACCTGTTGTGGAGTAAGATGGGACATTCTTCACTTTAACTGGGAGGAATGATGGAAACCATAAACACCTGTGCCCACCGGTAAATGTTGTTTTTAAAAAATGTAGTTCAGCAGTTGGATTGGTCTGAGATGGGTGTGAACAAGACTAGTGTCACGGGACCAGAGACATCTAGGCATATAGAGATCGAGCTATAAACATATTTTTAGATACATTTGACTCAGTAAGTATTGAAACGGTAAAGATCAAGAATGGAAGATCGTATTTACGAAACAGTCTGTGTTCTAGTAGAGTCCTAAAATCTTACAGCACAGAGGACAAAATCCTTTTTGTTTTTTTTAAATGGGATGGAAACAGAAATGAACTGAACATTGAGAGAATAATTATTCTATTGCTTAAATGCATCTGTATGTTTAGCACCCAAGCAGATGGAGGAGGAACAGAGTGCTTTCACTTTTGATTTAATCCACTTCTGCAGATTTACTGTGAGACTGCTCATGTGAACCCCTGAGAGCGTCTAGGGAGTGGATGAAATACTACAAAGTGATAACAAGCTGATGCAGGGTTCTGCTGAGTTGCTCTGTTTCATCTCTGCCTGGTGGTGGTGGTGGTGCATAGAGAATGAAGTGGGTGTTGATGATGGAAAGATGGTTGTAAAGCGTCGTGGTGGAATCCAGCTCTTCACTAAGTGTTCAGTTCTGTGCTGGCCACCAAAGACTGTAACATGTATGTGCTAATAATTTCATTATTTACCTTGTTCCCGGAGTTAAAAAGAAAGAAAAAGCTATTTGAATCTTTCTCAATCCATCAAATCAGCAAGTATACGGTAGCATCTTTTCTAAAATAATCCAAAACAATCAAATCAAATCAATCTTTATTCATAAAGCGTCTGTTACAGTTGTTCCAAGGCGCTTTAAAGAATCCCAGGGCCTGACCCCCAACGAGCAACAGTGGCAAGGAAATCTCCCCTTTAACAGGAAGAAACCTTGAGCAGGACCAGGCTTGTGTAGGGGGACCCTCCTGCTAAAGGCTGGCTGGGAAGAGGGGGAGGAAAGGTGGGGGGATAGGCGGAGAATAGAAATACATTAATAAATAGAGTGGGTCAGCGAGGTCGGAGGTCGGCGGGCCAATTACTCACGACCTATGACACCCCTTCCCTGATAAAAACAACAACAACTCTGCTGCTTTTTCGGTCGAGTCCTTGGAGCTCTCCTCAGGTGCCAGCGTGGGGATTTCATCCTCGCCACTCTTGGTTGGAGTGTTGTCGTGGCTGTAGACAGACGGGACGGGCAGTGATTCTCCACCCGAAAAGCTGTCTTGGGACTCGTCCTCTATAATGATGAGCGATGGAGATTTCCTCACTTGTGCGTTCTGAGGAGCCACGTTGGCTGGCTGCGGAGCCCCGTACGTGTTTACTGGATATCCCATCTAAGGAAACAAAGCACACAAGTTGAAAACCCTGGAGCTGAATAGTGAATTCACCCCAGGACTCGGGGAACACCATTTTTGTTGAGTTGGGTCTGACAGCTGCTTTTACCTCATTTCTAATTCCAAAACCGGTCTCAGTTTTTCTCTATCACGTCAAGTTTTTGAAATATAGGATCCCCTATTGATCAATATCGACCCCCTATTGACCCACTATTGACACACGTCTCATCGCACTGGCTCAATTGTGACCGCACCCGTTGCCAAGCAACTGGTGATGAGTCCAGTCGTAATCAGCTGGCCAGTCTGACTGCAGCGAATCAGTGGAATTTGGCTGCGGAGAAAAAACCTGACGTGCTAGAAAAACTCTAACTTCAAATTTGGAATCAGCGTGTCGATTTTAGTTTTAGTCGGCGTATAAATCCAAGTGAATAGACTTTCTTTTTCAAATTGGCAGTGTAATGCTCAAAGTCACCAACCTTGTAGGGATTAACGAACATTGGAGTCATGTGATTCTGCTGGTAACCCCCTTAAACAAGAACAAAAAAAAACCTTTAGAATATGTAAAGCGCTCATAAAACAGGATCACATTCACATGAACAGTATCACACTGAAACTTTTGGAAAGGCAACAAAGCAAAATAGACAAAACACGTAGTTTTGGCCAAATGAATCTTGCAAGTGTTGCGCTCACATCGGACATAGCAATCAGGAGGCGGGAGCATAGGGGGTCTTTGGAGGAAGCATAAAGGATGGATCATACTCGGTATTATAGCACCAGGGTAGTTTGCTACAGGGACGTGGAGCACGTTGGGCACAACAATGCCATCGTTCCTCCCGGGGAACTGTGGGTGGACGGCGGTGACAGCGTGCGGCGCAACAGGGATGAGATTAAACTGATGCTGAAGTAAGTGATTTCCTGCAGAAAGAGCAGAAACATGGCAAATCTGACCAAACCTTCGTGATAAGACAGTAAAAGGGGAAAACGTGGTGGCAAATCCTTCCGGATCGAGCCGCTCTCAGTGGTCACTTACCAGTGTGCATGCTTGCTCCTGCCACATTGTCTCCTCCCGGGTGAGCATCTACGTTATCGTTTCCCTTCTCAAGCAAATTTTCAGGAAAATAAGGAGGGGGTCTCCTAGTCTTAGTTGCAAGACGACCCATTAGAGAAAGGAGCTCCGGCTTGTTTTTCTTGAAGAGTGGATGTAAATAATGATGGATTACTAAATATCTCTTGCAGTGCTCCGCCTTCTTGAATCCATACGCGTAAAGCTGCCGTATGAAGCTCGAGAAAGAGATGCTTTTGAAGCTGGGGCAGCCGGTCAAGGTGTTGGTGCTGGGAGACAGGATCTGCTTCTCCAGGAGCTCCTGGTTGATTTCAATACATTCACCTTTGCTGTCCCAAACAATGGCTGTGACTTCTGGATGGTTTACCAAATTCCACAGTTTTGCCGGGAAAAGGTTAGGGATGAGCATCTGTGCGTTGGTGGATTGCATTTTGATACAGCAGTGAGGACAACGTGTTTGGGTTTTAAATAGTTCTGCTCAATGTCAGATATGTTTTAATTTTGGTTTGTGCCATTGAAGTGAGACTTTGATGTTAGGCACAAAGGCAATTGCGCTTTCATCTCAAAACCTTTGTCTTTGATGACATTTAATATGCTTACATCATTGATGACAATAGCAGTAATGATTCAACCTGCAAGTCACTTGTTAAATGTATCTGGCTTAACTGTTGCCACCTTTTTAAATAAAATTGTTTTACCCAATTGATTCGTTCAAAATGAGCGACACGACTGAAACTACACAATCATATTTCTCCTTCCATTGCCATCCTGTCAATGTCAAAGATTAACGATATTGTAAGAGGTTTTGCTAAGTTTTGGACGTCAGTTAAACAGTTATCATTTACTCAACTGTCAAACCTGTTTATGAAATAGTGACACTATTATCAGTACTTATTGTTGTATTTTAATAAATTCTCATTTCTGACATTGACACTGACGAGTGAAGATGGTACCAGTTGATAAAAAGGTCAACTGAAGCTTGTCATGGATGCTCCTCAGCCTGTTCATTTTACTAATGAAGAACATATTAAGTCTAGAGATTCTGCCCATTTATTTCATAGACTCTTAAAGTCCAGATGTTTCTGCTCACCTCATGACTTTCTTATAAGAATCATTTTAAATGATATGAATAAATATTACACCCTGAGTAATTTTGTCATTTGCTGAAAGCTTTATTATTAGAATTGTGTTTCAGCACATGCAGAAAACTACAAAATCGCCTCGTGTAAGGGTGAAAGGTGTGAACGATCACGAAACCCATCTTCCAGCTCCACAGAATGAACTTCCAGAACACAAAGTTCAGAAACTTTAATGTCGAATAGAAGCAAATACTGTTTCCCCGAAAGGAATAACTAGCCTTAATATGACATGTTTAAAGAAAGGGATTTTGTTCACCATAAAAAGGATTTTACTGAGATTTACATGAATTAGAATAGGCAGATATACGGTGTGTTTAAGCTCTGAGGCCATCGACGTGTCGCATGTGGACATTAGGCAACTGGGCACTCTTCTAAAAAATAAGGTAAAAGTACAGGATTAGTGTGGAAAAACACTGCTCTCTCCTTACATCACTGGATGTTCAACGTACCATTTTGGGGAAGAGGTACGATGTTTTCAGGGAGGATGCCAGTCTCTAAAGAGAACCGTTGGAACTTCTCCAGCACGTCAGGACCAAGGACTTGGCTGCGGCCTGTCAAAGCATTAATAACAACAACAACAATAATAATGATGTGATACTTAAATGTACAGCAGAAAAAGAATGAAAGATATGACTTGCAGATGCAGTTAACATAAAATGCACTGAGCTGCGAGAACAATTCTATGACAGGAAACCAGCAAGTTTCCTTGGACACCAGTGACTGTTACCAGGACAACACTAGTATATACTGTATTATATTCATACCAGCGCTAAAGTCTTACCATATAATTTGTTGACAACAGTAAGATGCGCCTCCTTGGTGTTAGCTACATGAACCAGGGCGTACTCGTCGTATTTCACATCAACAACAATCATTTCGTTGCCGTCCCCAAAGCTTGCTGGAGGGAGGAGGAGCGATGTGTTAGGACAGGAGAGACACTCTGGGGGGTCTGACTGTGCGTTCCTGCCTACTGGGATAGGAGAATTTTCCTGCTACGTCAGTCTTCTTAACCAGGCTGGTCATTCTCCAGCAGGAACCGTCGGATCTACAGGAAAATGTCCCTTTAAATCAGTTTTTAAGATGTTTTTTTCCCAGGATTGTTTTCTGTAGGTTCTCACCTGAGGCTGGCGTGTGAGAGGTTCAGGTCTCCGTCCAGAGTTGGGCTGAAAATCGCAGTTCCCATCTTCATGCCGGCTTTACGGCTGACGAACCACTCGGTGTTACTGGCAAATCCAACTAGGTGCCATTTTCCTGCCATCTTTTCAAAGGAGTCAAGAATGTTTAAATTCTAAGATGCTCCTGCTCAAATATTTCACATGTTGTTTTTAAAGGTTTCTATTTGTATGTGTTTAAAGTGCATCAATATAAAACAAATGAGATTATCTATTATTAGAGCAATCAATCAGATTGCACAAAGAAGCGCTGGAATTACTCTAAAATAAAGAATAGATGATGATCAAACTGTTTTCTGACTCACCATGTGTAAATCGAACTCTGCCTGTGGTAAAACATCTGAGGAAGACACCAGAGAGCAGAGCAGGATTCCCAAAGCAGACAGCAGAACAGTCATTGTTGCAGTCGCAGAGCTGAGGAAGACTGCCGATGGTCTGCCTATATCTAAAGTGATACTGCCTTTTCTTTCCAGACCAACACACACACACACACACACACAGAGACACACGTGTGCACGTGCACCCAAAGCCTGTAGCTGGGATGGGTTCCAACATGAGCTGCTTCACAAAGCTGTTTCAGTCATGCTACGCACGCGTTCAGCTCAGCCAGAGATGCATGATGGGAAAGACCCGTCAGGAAACCAAGTGACAAACAAACCAGTTGGTGTCGTTTCCCTTCCGCCACACCTGATGGTTGGAACTGGAAAATAGCCAGCTGAACGCCGCCGCCGTCACTTAACACATTTTAAAAGCATGTCACCCAAAAAAGCGAGCAGCTCCCAGTGCTTTCTGTGGGTTAGAATAAAACATACCCATCAGCATTCACGACACAATAGGAGCCGGAACAAAAGCCGCCGACATGCTTCCGACTGCACGATCAACGTTTCAGTTTGCTAGGTTACAACTCTGAATCAGTATCTGACCTGTAATCAAAGAGTGGGAGTGTTACCCAAGAGACATATGCAATGTTCCAAGAATCCAAGGACATACCATACTAGTTTAAACAGGCATGACCTTTGCATAGAATAAAATGAATACGTAAAGTACATCCATCCATCTGCTACTGCTTCTACCAGAGTTTATCAGAGCTGCCTCATCGGATTTACAGTACTGTGAAAATATCTAAATTTAACAGCATCAAAAACGCAGATTTCCTTCTATTGTTGATATAATATGTACACAACCATTACAGTGAGTCATAAATGTTCAGATGACTGATAAACTGTCTCACACATTCAAAACCTTTTGGTATCTCCACTCATGGCCAGCAAAAGATGACATGATATCGTTATCAAGATTGTCTTTGTGTGAGAAACTTCTGCCATAAATATACATTTTTTTGTAAAATTAGATTACAAGATTAATAGAAAATAATGGAATTCAAGATTTTTTTCTATTCAAATCAAACAGAAAATGTGCATTAACCCGATGGTACTTTGTTGTTAGTATGACCGTGGCCTTCATTGCGACGCGCCTGTAATTCCAAGATTGACCACAAGATGGCGCCAATGACGAGAGGATGGGTTTAATCTGACTCCGGAAAAATGGAAGAAACTAATTAGATAGCAAAGTGGAGAAGAGCTATTGATTTAAACAGCCTGATCGATTTGCTCAGTTTAAGATGCGAATTATGGGAAACGATAATGGGAAATAATGAGAGGTAGATGGAGTGGAGTGCATCGACATTTTAACTTGTTTTTATATGCCATGAAAGGGTGGGTTGATATACTCTTATAATACATATACTATATATTATTAATGATATACTTGATTGTTTCTTTCAGTTAATAAACAATAGCTTTATTTTTTCATAACAAATAATTTATTCTATACAAAATATGAAATTCTTATTTGGAAGATTGAGTTGCAATGTCATGAACACTGTAAACACTATAGTCAGACCCCAAGGCAAATTAAAAGTGCACATGTACAAATAAATTCAAGCGACTGTACTTAAATAGTTCATGCTAGTTTTCTGTGAGGCATCCTCCACGAGTTTAGACTCTGACTGCATCTGTAGGCACACGTGTTCTGGGTAGTGTAGCGAGAGCCTTGCTGGCACATATGAGACAGTAATGGACAAAAACTATTAGATTAAAAATCAATAACAGGGGACTGGCTGCAAGAAAGAAAATTAGGTGAATTCAGGAAACATAAATGGAATGAAATAAGCTGCTCAATGAAGTTAACTCTGTCCATGAACTGCTGACTCAAGCCAACCAATGTCCCAATTCTCATTTTTTAGCCAATGTATTATTATTTTTTTTTTAAATTAACACTGAAAAACCTAAAGATGTAACAACAGCCCTTGTATTTCTGGTCCATCATACACATACATGTATACCGGTATGTCCTAATTAATAGTCACATGATCCAAACAAAAAGGGAATATATATTTATTTCTCATTATGGCCTGTCCCGTCAGGACTGGATACTGAAAGTAGCTGGACTCAACATAGAACCAGAGGGTATGAGACCCACCAGCATCACCAGAGTATAGAAAATAAACCTAGACCACATTAGTGAGTCCTGGTTGAGGTGAACCCGAGGCGTCTGCCATGGTGAGGAACTCCACCCAGTTCTTATAGAAGCCACGCGAGTGCTGTCCCGTGTCGATGACCAGTCCCCGCAGGCGGCTCCGGCCTGTTTTGTTCCTCAGAGCCAGCAGGGATTCCCGTTCTGTCACGTTGAAGCTGATGTTTAGAAGCTGCACCACCAACAGGTAAATCAGCCCCGTTGTGACAATGCTGCTGAACCAAGCACAGGTGAAGCACAGCGCCGTGCTGCAACGAGACAAAGAGCCACTGTGAAACACGGAGGACGCTGAGAGTGTCGTGGAGACCAGGGCTGTACCTCGGCTGGCTGTAGACTGCGGGACAGTAGAAAAGGGCCGTCACAAGGTGCTGCCGAGGGCAGAGGCTGCTGAGCACTAAGCCGATCCCATAGAGGGAGGTCAGCACAAACACGGCGAGGGTCACGACGAAGCTGCGATGGTTCGCCTGCCCCACACAGCTATTGATCCTGCAGAACCTCGTCACACATAATCAGACCACAAAGATCAGCAACCAAATGCCTGTAAGTGGAGGTAATATACTGTTGTCACCTTGTAGATAAACATCTGATTTGGTGAGTGCTTACAGTGCTTGAAATGTAACTAAATGAGAGGCCAATTAGGGAGGAATATGCTAAAATCTGGGGGGGAATGTGGCAGGAATTAAATTGGATTATTTAAAATGGGAACTGACCAATTTGAAAAAATAAAGCAAACATCATGTTTTAACATTACCTTTTTTTTTTTTTTTTTTTTTTGGGAAAAAATGTTTTAAAAGCAGAAATAGAAATCCAGCCCACCAGATGCAGTGATGGTCCAGACGGTAGACGCAGCGTTGGCAGGTTCGACAGTGTCCGGCCCGGGGGGGCCGCATTACATTACACAAGGCGCATTTGTTCCATTTTGTGTTTGGAGACTTTTTAGCCGATGTTGCTGCGCAGGAGGCTGCTGATTGGGTGGTTCCATTACCGCCCTGCTCCCTGTTAGTGTGCGTTTCATGGAGGGAGGCGACGGGGGCGACAAATCCGGGGCCGCGCTTGGTGACAACCAGAAGGACGATGGTGAGGACCATTCCAGAGGTCACTGTGCACACCTGGAGGTGGCTGACATCCCCGCGTGGCACAATCTCTGTGATAAAGAGGTAATACATGTAGAAGAGGGAGTACAGTGACAGGGTGAGGAAGAAGAGGGTGCGTCTCTTCTTCCGGTGCGTGCTGTAGTAGTACCACAGCACCAGGCTGGGCAGGGCCGTCAGGACCACGATGCCCAGCAGGTAGTGCAAAGCTGCAACCTGCAGCAGGAGGGGGAGCAGCAACAGGACCGGGATCATGGAGATCTCCAGGTGGTCGATCAGGGCGTCCAGGACAGCAGAGCGGCTTCCTCTCGGAGCTGGTCTGTCTTTCAGCCACCTGCAACACGGAGCATCACGTCATCATTGCAATGTGGATTTTAAAGGGGCCATTTGAAGACGGAGCTGGTCCCACCTGGCAAAAGCTTCGTCCAGATCGTCGCAGTCGCAGCAGCAGCTGCACCGGTAGATGTCGCACTCACAGCAGCACAGGGGGTCGTCGGGCTCCGGAGGCTTCAGCTTCTCCCACTGCATACTGACTAGATGGAGGTGTGGGGCACAAAAGGGCAGAAGAGTTGAGCCAAACCCTCTTGACTCTCGTTCCGGAAGTTACAAAAGAACTACAGATGTTTCACGCTTAATCCCAAGCAGATCCAGTCGCCGATCCAGGCTACGACGAGTCTCTTTATACTTTCTTTTAATCCTCAGGAGCTTCTAATATCATTTATTGAAACAGGGCCACTGTGTCCACAGAGACGAGCTATCTGGGCCAGCAAACCCAAGTCTGTCGAACAACTTATTCTTTTAGTCCGGTTTGTGACTCTGGTAACAATCTTCTGACGAAAAAAAAAGCACATACATTAAAAATATAAGAAATAAATCAAGTCCAACACCCTTGATCTTATGTGACATTTGAATATCAGACTACATTCCTTTATTTGCTAACAAGGCAACTCTAAAAAGGTTTTTGCTTGGGTAAATATGTTCTCTTTTTATTTCAACTTACCTTTTGCAAATTATGGAAACAAACGATATCTGTAGTCTGAAAAGTCACATCGGGTCAAAGTTGAGACTCTTCAGGGACAATCGCTTCTTGTCTCCGCGGTCCTGATGGAAAAGAGCCTCTTTTTTCATCTGCTACGGTTAAAAAAAAGGCCCGTTTAGGTTCTGTGTTGGGCTGCAGGAAGATGGTTCTCAGCTCTTAGATTCCATTGTTGGATGTGGTCCCGTGGAAGACGTTTATATTGTGTTTCCAGCTCACGTTCCTCAAGACTATCTCCTTCACTCATGTCACTAAATAGTTCACGCCACTCTTGAGCCTAGCCTAATTTTGCCTCACGGCCCCTCTTGGCTGCCATTTGAGGTTCTGACTCTGGACAAGCTGTTCAGAGTCGGGAGCCTTTGATACCCTGATCCCCAGCTGACAGGCAGCGCAGCAGATACACAGCGAGCTGGAGCACGGTGTGCATGAGAGGCATGACAGGCACACATAAACCAGAGAGTGAGTGCTGATCCGTGGGGGCGGCCCCACCCGCTGGGATCATATTTCCTCCCAGGCAACCTGGAAAACTCTGGAAGAGTGTGTCAGGGGCCAATTTCTAAGGTCGAAAAGGGAATCCATTAAAAAAACAACATTAATAATCACGATCATTGTGTTATAAGTACTGATAACGGATTTTATTTAGGACCACAATAGCACAATAAATGTATATCTATTCATATATAGGACATTTCTGGGGGTGGTCTGCTGCTAATGGGGTTGAAATGACAGAATGCAGCTAAATATATTTAATTATGGTACTTATGTACAAACACGTAGCATCAATTTCAATTATATATTAAACTCCATTTTGTAGGTAACCTTCACACTGACCTTCTCTATATGCCCATGTAGGGAAGCAGGTGTCTTTGGGGGGTCTCTGCATTCACTTTTCTTTAAATTGGTGGAAACTTGGCCTTAACCTCCAACTTCTTCATCACAACGGAGATGTGGAGCTCATCACACACACACACACACACACACACACACACACACACACACACACACACACACACACACACACACGGTCCCCACCAACCGTACAGTGTGGACTCAGAAAGTGCTGAAAGCTCTAATGTTCAGCGTGAGTCTGAATCAATGCGAGGGAAAGATGCTGCCCTTGCTCCTGTGGTTATGCTTCCATTAGTCCTGATAGAGCCCGGAACTCCAGATACCCCCTGACTCTAATCTATTTTAGAGGAATTAGTGCTGAGAGTCGTGGATGATGGTCTGAGCAGTACCAGCTGAAGATGGCACATCAGCACATGCCTGATGTTCCTCACTATATACATTAACTGCAATGTTTTCCTTGCAGATATGACAATGTGTTAATGGTTTTACCTAATTTGCTCAGGAAAATTCATTATTTCTAGGAAATTAAGTGTGTGCATGAGGTCCAATGATGTCTCCCCACATATTTAGTTGCATATTAGGTAAATCTGTGGTTTTCATACAAAAAAAGAGAAATTCTATATTGTGGATGTAAGAGAGCAGCAGTTACTACATGCTAATGGTTAGAGACATGATGTTAGATGTGGGGAGAACGATCATCTTTTAAATAAAGTTTCCCTACCCTTCTAGCGCCGCCTAGAGGCGAATCTTTGAATGGCCCAATCACACGAGAATCAGACCAGTGTGGAGGATTTTAAAAAGGTGATAAATTTCCTTAAATGGCCTGCTCTGTTATATCACCAGGACAACTGAATATGGATTCCATTCTTTGTTTATTCAGACCATTACATACCATCAACATAAAGTACCACTGTCGTTACACTACTCATTCACTGACATTTATACAAGCACAATCACACACATCACTATCACTCTGAAGAGGTAACCGTGGTAACACAGTGCATCTGTCCCTTTACCAATGCTCTTGTTTCATGATTGCAGCAATCACATAGGTGCCAACACTTCAAGTCCAAAAATGGGCTTTAATAAGGTGTTACTGAATCTCCAGATAATAAAAAAAAAAAATCATTGCCATGACGTCTAGATTTGTGCAGGCTGTGGAATGTCAAGGGGATGTAAACACATAGATGAAAATGGAAAAAAAACAGCCTGATCTGCACCAGGTTGCACTGTATGGCGTCCAGATGAAGAGCCCCGAGGTAACAAACTCATTCCTCGAGAGACCTGAAGGAGTTCTGCATGTCCTCCAGCAGCTGGGCGAAGTCAGCTTTAATCTTAGCTTCACCATCCTTCACAGGGTCCTGAATCACAAGAGCCACGTAAAACAATCGCGTCAAAGTCCTCACTTTGATGGATCAACGCGAGGAAAGGGAGGGCGATAACACACCTTGAACTTCATGGAACTGATCCTGTAGAGGGTCTCTCCCATGTGCTCCCTGATCATGGCCCAGGTGATTTTGTTGTCGCTCTGTGCTGTGGACTCCACCGCGTGTCGAGCCAAGTCGTAAAACGCAATCATGTTGGAGAGGATGCCGACCGTCTTGTAGAAGGGGCAGAACCTGCGAGTCGGAGTAGAAGCGGCTGAGCCTCAATCACAGGCGCAACAGTTCATCCCCGTGTGCGTTATTCTCAAGAATGTTGTCAAACTGTGGTTCAGCAGCTTTAACATGAGAAAGGTCTGACTCACCTGTCGTAGGGGGTGTAGCCGTTCTGCTGAAGGAAGTCATCCTTGATGAGCTTGGCGACTTCAAGAGTGATTTTATCCGTCTCGGCCAGAGAAGCCTACAAACACACAAAAACCCAGTTAACCGTTCGGCAGAACTTGATGATGTAACTTGATGAGCAGACACTCCTGATCTATTCAAGTAGAAAATATCGGACTGAAAATCGTAATCTTTACTCCTTTTTGAAAACTAGATCTCACTGTTGACTTGACTCCGTGTCGTGTATCTTACTTTTCCAACAAGCTGCACTATTTCAGCCAGGTCCTCCTCCTCCTGCAGAATCTCCTTGGCTTTTGTCCGCAGGGGAACAAATTCAGGGAAATGTTTGTCGTAATATTCATCCAGCGCTCGAGTGTACTTGCTGTAACTGATCAGCCAGTTGACAGAAGGGAAGTGTTTCCTCTGAGCCAGCTTCTTGTCCAACCCCCAGAACACCTGAGCACAGAAGAAAAAAGATTGACAAACACAAGGAAAAAATGACAAAGATGCTTTAAAACACGTGCACACAGGTCACTAACCTGAACAATACCTAATGTGGCTGAAGTCACAGGGTCTGAGAAATCTCCTCCAGGGGGCGACACGCTAAAGGTTCACAACATGCGAGAAGAGCAAAACCCCTAAAAGTATCAACTTGCTGCAATGATGCAATATAATGGGCTATAATAAAAAGAATGTTGCACAGGTTTTGTGAGTCCAGTAAGAGTCAAACCTACGCGCCCACGATGCTGACGCTGCCCTCTCGCTCTGGATTTCCCAGGCACTTCACCCGTCCAGCCCGCTCGTAGAAGGAGGCGAGCCTGGCGCCCAGATAGGCAGGGTACCCGCTGTCTGCGGATAAAGACAGACACAACTGTCACTAGTTCATAATTAGTGTTTCTGTTACAGATGCAGCCCGTCACGCTCATCCCGCACTCACCAGCAGGCATTTCAGCTAATCTTCCAGAGATTTCTCTCAGAGCTTCAGCCCATCGAGACGTGGAGTCGGCCATCATGCTCACATTATAGCCCATATCTCTGAAGTATTCAGACAGTGTGATGCCTGCAGCAATAATAATATTCAGATTTCTATAGCATTAAAAGTCTATCCCAACCTTCAGCCATTTACATTATACAAGCTATTAAAGCAGACAACATATGTGGAATCAAGAAATGGTTGTTTACATTAATATAAAGAGAAATAAGGTAATAAGTTCATCTATAACATGGTTTTTGTATATAATGAGCGGCGTCCACCTGTGTAAATTGAAGCCTCCCTGGCAGCCACTGGCATGTTTGATGTGTTAGCAACCAATGCTGTTCTCTTCATGATGCTTTCAATTTTGCCATCAACCTCCATAGTGAGCTGCAGGACATTAGATGCGTTATCATCTTTTATGCAACGTGCATATGTTGAAAATCAGGGGTAAAAAAATCTGATTCGGTATCCAAGCAAAAGTCAGGAGCTAAAACCTAAATACAAAATTATTTTTTATTTGTTTTGTTCGTCTCACCGACCTCGGGAAAATCCCGCAGCACTTCAGACATTTCGTTGCCGCGTTCGCCGCAACCAACGTAAACGATCACGTCGCTGTTGGAATACTTGGACAACGATTGGGAGATGACCGTTTTTCCACAGCCAAAAGCACCTGGAATTGCAGTCGTGCCTCCCTGAACACACCTGGACAGTGCAGAGTTAATGTTAGTAATAAAGATTAGCATTAAAACATGAAAAAGGTCCACGACTCCTGACTCACGGGAAAAGTGCATCCAGAACTCTCTGTCCGGTCAGCAGTGGATGGTTTGCAGGGAGCTTCTCCGTGACTGGCCGGACCTGCCGGACCGGCCACACCTGCACCATGGTGAACCTCTCCTTTACACCTTCGAACTCCAGCTCCAGCACCACATCCTGAATATAACACAACCAAAAATATAGCGGGACGGAAAGTTTTAATAAGAAATACGGCCGCCTGAATCCAAATACTCACGGAGATGTCATAGTTTCCAGGCGGAGCCACGTAGGTGACGGTGCCTCGGTTGCGAGGTGGCAGCAGCAGCTTGTGCTTTATCAAAGAGTTCTCAAACACGGTGCCATAGATGTCCCCACCTGTCACATGGCTGCCCACCTGTTAAGGAAAGAATCATGAGAATTTAATCACTACAAGGGTGGGGGAAAAGAACCTTACTCGACACTCCAATCAAATATGTACCCGAAGAGTCTGGCAGGGGGTGAATTCCCATTTAATGTCTCTGTTGAGGGCACCAATATTTACTCCTCTCGGGATATAGATGCTCTGAGTGAGGTCGTTGATGTCTTTTAGAGGACGCTGGATACCATCAAAGATGGAGCCCATGATCCCTGGGCCGAGCTCTACCGAAAGGGGTTTTCCTGTCCGGAGGACAGGGTCACCAACCGATACGCCAGCTTCATTCACATTAAGGAAAACAACATTTGAAGAGTTTACAGATGTGTATTTTGCAAAAGAATAATTACACTGGTACATAGGAAGGAAATGTGAGAGTAGAAAGGATACAAGTCTCCTCATAGACCTGGATTGTGGCCATGTCTCCCTCTAAACGGATGATTTCACCCACCAACTCACTGTGGCCGACACGGACCAGCTCGTACATGGCTGCTCCTGCCATGGCAGTAGCAGTCACCACTGTGGAAGCGGATAAAAGCATGATGAAATCCATAAAACACATGCATATTGATAAAACAACGGCATTGTGTGTACCGCCAAAGGTTTACCGCACAATTTCTACCATTATTCACATCAAAACATTAGAATATTCTTATAAACGTCAATTGTAAACAAAGCAAAAACAAGCCTTGCTAGTTTTTCTTGCTGGGATATACCTTGTAAAGCGGTTTAACGACATTTAAGATGGAAATAATCAGAAGATAGTGTAAAGCAGCCCCACCTGGTCCAGACACGCCGTGCACATATCCAAACTGGCTTTCCCGCTCCTCATCCTGGATCTTCGGAAGCCTTGAGGTATCCATGGATGTAGTTTATGTGGAGCAGATTTCCTTATGGAGAATATGAGTGGCATATGTAAACCAGTCATTTGTGAAAGAAAGTTCAATCTTCACCATAGTTTACACCACACTCTCTCTCTCTCTCTCTCTCTCTCACACACACACACACACACACTTTTACATATGTTGTTAACGCCACTGTGAAAGTCGTAGTATGCTATAAATGGTGTACAGTGTACAGTAGATTGCTAAAAGCACATTCAACAACATTGTCTTATGAGTTAAAACACATTTTAACAGGCATTATTCGGCATCGCTGACATGTTAGCATGTCTCGTACTAGACGGAAGGAAAGGTGTGCGTGTGCGCGTGAGTGTACTGACACTACAGTAGCTAGCAGACGCTAGCTAACTTCACGAGAGGCACGTATGCGTTCTCCTCAATTTTGAATTATTCTCTCAATATTATATTCGAACCCGGAAGGACATATTAAACCATAAACATGACTCTCACCTTGTCTTTGTTGTCAATGATTATCGGAAGCGTGAGAGTAACAGTAGCTTCGCTGTGGTAATCACCTGTAAGTCACAGGACTGTCACGGGAAGAAAACCTCGCCATTGTGGCGCAAGCAGTTTCCTCTTTTGCCGGTCTTTTTCGCTGCCTTTAGAGCCAAGATGGCGTTCGACCAGACGCCTAACTGTGCCACCTTTGGCGCAACACTGCCCTCAGATGGACACAAATGAAACAACCATTTTTATAATTTACCAGATATCAATCCAAACGAATCAAATTAAATACCAAATGAATTACTTATAGTCATTAACTGTTTGAAACTGATTCTATCAAGAACAAATTTTTTGACTTGTTGCTAGACTTTTCACTTGTCCTCACAATTATATTTTATATGTATTTTTCTGCTTTTTGCTAATTTTATTTCATGTATTTATCTGCTAAACTGCTTGTATTAAACTCCACTTATCCATCATCAAACTTTAATGCCTTCATACAGGGCGGACACTACTATCTGTCTCTGAAAAGCTTTAATGACAGGTCAACAAGACACATGACAACAATCATTTTATAGCCAGTATTAATCATGGACAATCTACTAACCTGAAACTGTGAAAACAATCACAAACTGAGGTAGCATATTACAGTGGATATAATACTTATCAAAAAATAAATATTTGAAAAAAATATTTCATTAAAAGGTTAAATTCAATAATCAGGTGTTGATTTCTTATATTCTTATACAGAGAAAATAAGGAGAAGGTTGTCTGGCAGCACTGGTTGGCAGGTAGAGTTCCATTGGTAGAGCCAAAGTGGGTAATGAGGTTGTTATTTTTGTCTTTGCAATCCAATAATGTAAAATCCCTGTCAGGTGCTCAGTCTGACCACTCATTATCCTCTGCGTCAGAGTCATCTTCAGAGTCGCTGTACTCCACTGCAATGCGTCGAGAGAGGATGGTGGCCACGTCGCACCCCGCCAGCTCCCTCTTGTTCTGCTCCTCCTGCTGCTCTTGGACTTTCTTCAATTGGATCCCTGTTGAAGACAAATGTGGTTTGTGCTGCCCACTTTCATTTAAACCACAGACAAAAAAAAAAAGAAAAGAGACCAGACCTATGCGGATGGCAGACAACAGGTCGCTTCTCGGATCCCTTGCCTCAGCTCTGCTGCTGTGGTGCCCTGCTACAGGAGGGGGAGCAGTTGTGGGAGGGAGAGGTGGAGGTGGGGGACCTGGGGGAGGTGGGACAGGTGGCAGGGGGTGTCTGGGGCCTAAGTGCAAATCCCCATTATGTGGCATTGGTGCCAGTGCACCCAAATGAAAACCAAAGGCTGTCTGGGTTGACTGGGGTGGAGGGATGGGTGGGCCTGGGGTTGGAGGAGGTGGGGGGCTGGAACTGGTGGGCAGAGAAAGAAAGAGGATTATGGTTAAGAGGTATTATATTTAAGTCCGCCTCAGATTGTGCAAACAACAAATAAACACACTTGTAATCTGCAGGTGGATGCATTGTGTCGTTTGTTCGCTCGGCGCCCCGAAGTGCCGATGTGGTGCAGGTTACTCTCTTGTAGTTGACGTCAATGCTGTGGTATTCATGCTCCACAGGTGGCGAAGGGTGCGCCTTCCCAGGCACGTAATCACGTGACTTGGCATAGTTACAAGTGGCGTGGGTAGGCAGTGGAGGGACGGGGTAGTCTGGGAGGTCAGGCCTGGATAAACAAAGAGAAACGTTGAGCTCGCCATTCACATTTCCAGATGGTGCGTTTGTTGTTTTCACTCCAAAACTGACACTGTACAATGCAGAGATAGTTGAGTCACAAGGTCGTCTTCACGACAATAGACTCTAAAATCTTTGTTTTTAATCTCACTAACAAACGCACAAATCCACATCTTTGCATGACAATCATATTTCTTTCTATAATGAAGTAACTTAATCGATTTACGGCGGCATTTTCACCGTGAATGTGGCTTTATTTTACCTTTCACACTATGACTGATGAAACCGTATCCCTCAGGGATGATGCACATGTCATTTTAGCTTTTATATTTCATCAAATCAAATAGCCTGTAAACACAAACTGGTGCAGCCGATATCAACATTTATATTTCTATAATTTTTTACACACATCTCCAAAGAAAAATCCTTCCGTCTACCTTCCGTCTGGTGAGAGAGAGCCCTCAGATGACGCCCCACGATGGAGACTCTGTGGATGACGGTGATCTGGGCGAAGCTCCTTGTCCAGTGCCATCATGTTCCACTCCTGCCTGCGGTTTCGGACCTTTCTCACCTTCTTAACGTCACGCTGGACTGTGCTGCTTCCCATGCATCGTTTCTGATCCTGGGACCATTAAAGGGGATGAAAAATGAAGCTAGCTGCCAAACAAACGTAAAAAAAAGCAACAGTGTGCACTCACCCTCTGCCTCCGCCTCTCTTTCCTCTTGTCCTCTGTGTCCCGAAGCATTTTCTCCTTCCACAGTTCAAAGAAGTATGAAGGGTCTGAGTAGAATCTCATCGCATCTGTGGAGTCTTGTCTGTGTTATCAATACAGAACACGAAGCGCTTATTAGACAAGAATGTTCAGCAGGACACTAAAACCTGTAGGGTGGTGGTTCACCTGTATGCAGTGAGGGTGCTAAGAGGAGGGGGCCTATCACAACTGTTATACAGCTCAGCCACTGAGTTGGAAGCGCTGTCTGTGGATAGAACCTGCTGGTCCTGGACGGTGGAACTTTTAAATGCCTTTCTCATGTTTATATCCTGAAGAGAGACTACAAAGCAGCAAAACAGAGGTTTGATGTACATGCAGGAATAATCATACATCAGAAACAGTCCAATCAGAACCCAGTGAACTCACCCTCCTCAACACTGGAGTCCAGTTGGGTCACCTTGATGGCCAGACGGTCAATACGGTCCTGGAGGGAGTTGGCGCGCCCGTAGAAGGTGTTGGCCTCATTGAAAAGTTCCCCAAAAATATTTTCTGCATGTTGACCTGCAAGAAAGGCCGACGGGATTTTCTGTGATTCCTTATCATGTATTTCTGAAATCACTCCAGTTACGTTTTATAAGCCCGTCATGAAATGTTGCATGTATGTCCTGCACATGCTAACGAGCTTGGATCCTTCCAGCTATCATTAGACCACTTCTAATTGTGGCTCCACCTACTCTCTGCTTCACTGTGAGCTTTTAGATGACGTAACTTTGCTAAACACCAACACACAAGCTAATCAGACTGTCTGTTGTTCTGCATCTTCTCCATGTTTCTCTACTTGTTTCTATAATTTGGTGCACCAACTGTACCTGATGTACCTGTACATGCTGATGGCCAACAAGATAAAAAAAAACAGCTTTAAAACACTTTCTATCATCACCAGTCATTCATGTCTCAACATAAAATGGATTACAGATGGAATTATGTTTAGTCCTTGAATGTAAACTCAGTGAAATGATTATTATTATGCAACATAGCAGTGCTGCCATCTGGAACAGCCAGGTTGGGTCAATAAATCCTTTCAAAGCCAAATATTTTGCAAGTTTGTGTGCAGCAGCTGCACTTGCTTGACTTCAGGAAATCTCAATTTTGAATTAGAGACAAGCTATCCATTAATATTTTCACCCCAACTTTAAAGTGAAACCGCCCCAAGCCTCTCCCCCTTCTAGGGAGGTGGACTCGAAAACATCGAAGCAATTTCCAGATTGACCTCAGGACAATTCAGCTGAACCACCAAATGAACAAATCCCACTCAGAACATGGAGCTCCAAAACAGACGGGAAATCCAGTGGGCATCACTCAGGTTGTGGGCCCACAGGCCATGGACCCTGGTTGTCTGAGGAGGAGACTGGCCGCTGCTTATTTTGAGCATTTTGTGTTTAGTTTCTTTCACACACGTTGTGACCTTACTCAGACTGCTCAGCTGGCGGATGATGGAGGACAGCGTGTTGTTGGTTACACATTCCAACTCATTGCCAATCCCATCAGGTACTGGTCCATGGCACAGATGCCATGGCTCAATGTTCCTCTTGACTAAAGGCATGGCTTCTCCTCAAAGCTTGAATATAGCAGCTGTTTAAAGAGAGGTGAAGGTGTATTAGATCCATTGCATGTCTCTTAATACAATTCTAGGATTCTTAATGTACTCAAAAGTGGTAGAACGAACATTTCAGCAAAATTAGTATCTGTGAAACAGGCTACATGGGCTAAAGGTTAATTAAAAGTTAAAAATCCTGATTTACCTTGTGAATACAGAAAATCTGTCACATTAAAAAAACAATAAAAAATGATTTACAGAATAGTTAAAACATGTGTAAATTCCCCATAATTCACAGCACATTTTCAATATTCTGTGACATGCTAACTAGCTAACAGCAGGTAACATCTTTAGCCCACGTTCACCAAACATGCGGCATCACGCAAGTATTTTAGAAGCTCTAGAAGGTGCCTAAAAAGACAAAGATATCTGTTCTACCTCAGATCTGTGCAGGTGTCGGGTGAGAGCGTGTCGTTGCCTCCCTGCAGCAGTCATGTCTGCAGCCACTCAAATGAAAACAAATCTGTCCAGTTCAAATCACAGCTTGAGCCACGAGAGGATTTAGTCGGCAGGTTTATCTCTGCCATCCAATCACAGCCGAGCAGGTTGATATTCATCTTTCATGTCGTGTTGTCCTAGTCCTGTTGTTTTTTTACAACCCCCCCCCCCCCCCCGAAAAAAGTCCTCAATCTGCATTGATGGATCAATCAATCTCAATCAATCTTTATTTATATAGCGTCTTATACAATCAAAATTGTTTCAAGGCGCTTTCCAGAATCCCAGGGCCTGACCCCAGACAAGCAACAGTGGCAAGGAAAAACTCCCCTTTAACATGGATTCAGAAATCAGTGTGAGTTTGAAGAATTTATTCACCAAAAAACCAAAAAAGCCCATTTATCTAACTTGTTTTTTTAAAAATTTGTTTTACAGCTACACAAACACAAGCACGGCAATCTCTGTTGATTAATGGGGGCAACTTGGATTAGAAATGAATCACACACACACACACACACACACACACACACACACACCACACACACACACACACAGACGCACGCTCGCTCATAAACTCCAATTTTCTCACAGATGGCATCATGTGGATGGAGTTGTATAACCTACATACAGGAGCTTAATCCTTTATAAGTAGAACATTTGCAGTGATTTTATAGGATGATTTTTCCCCTTTCCCATCAGGTGAATCAGTACAACTCAACAGCGTCCACTTACTGAGAAATCCACAACATGTCGGGATAAGAACGCCTTCACCCACAATTCTTCCAAATGCTCCTATATTGCAGGGACATAGACAGACTTTATTTGTCATTAAGATTTGGCTCAGTGCACAACAGGAATAATGCAATACTCTTTTCTATCTCTCTACTTTTACTTTTATCGCTTCCATATTTCGGTGCACCAGCCGTAACAGCTGAAGGTCGACCTCCCCCCCCCTCCCCGCCGCCGTGGGTTCACTCCCAAATTCATGACTTCAGTGAGGAGCAACAAGATGTTGCTGCTGTTGTCCAAAAATCAACATAACTCACGGACAACCTGGTCAAATTTTACAGGTTGGAGGTCAAGACAACATGAACCATGAACATCGTAAAGGTTCCTGTCAAAAAGCCCTGAAGGATCCCCTTCCTCCCTACGCCCGTCTGTCCTGCTCTGCTCCGCGTCTCCACCTCCCCAACTCAGAAACATCTCGGAAAGATCGACTTATTCCCCCATTTCCAATCACAACTGTTATTAAAAATATAATTTTTGTTACCGGTACTCATTTTTTGCAACAGCGAGTCGTTAAACCGTGCTGCAGTTTATCATTATAAAGCTGTCACTGAGTAATTATCCACCAGCCTTTTCTGCTGTTTATAATGAGCCTTAACAAAATACAGACTTAAATTTTCCCATAGCTGAGCGCAACACACCACACGACAGTGGGAAAAAAGAATCGGCCAGAGCTTAATGCCGTATCAAAAGCCCCACAGCTCCTGAGCAGCCGCCTTTAAAGGGGGTGACTCTTAGAATGCCTCGGCTTGTTTGTCTCATGCTTTAAGTAGTGCACATAGCCATGGAAAGATCATTAAATCACTGTTTTACCACTTGACTTAATCCCTACAACAAAAGGGGGAGATACAAAAAAAGGAGCAAATGGAGAGAAAAAGGTTGTGGGTGAGATTAAGTGGAAACTTGATGGATCCAAACTGACGGCTCTGTTTCCCAGCGTTGCTAAGGGGAGTGAGGAATCTTGATTCCATCTCCCAGGCTGATGAGCGGCTGCTGATCGGACATTCCCCGTTACCCCTGCAGTGGCCAGCCGCGCCGTTAGTGTCCGCCGCTGTGGCCATCTGCCGGATTACCCAGCAGGATATATTTTTATAGAGAGCATCCTATTCACATCCTGCCCGCAAAGGTTTACATTAAGGTTGAACTCGGGTGCACTTACAATGGCGGATGAAGTAAGCTTTATCCTTCTTACAGCACCCCTCCCCATCTTCTCACTGTTTGGGAGACTGATAGCACCGGGTTTAAAGGGGCTGCTTCAGCGTGGCATGAAAGGGGATCTCATGCAATGCCACTGTCTGCCACTGATTTTGTTCAATGACAATGAGGTGGTGCCCAGCATGAAAAAAAAAAAAAAAGTTTGTGCCAAGTGTGATTGTTTCTTCTAATAAGCATCAACCGGGCCAACTCGGTGTGTTACCATACAGGTGAACTCATTCCTGGGAAAATGTTTTTTTCTTTCTCTGCCTCGTAGGCGCGATGGCGTCCCCCTTTTTCCTCGGCCTAACGGGATTAGTCGTGCCAGTGCTACCCCGGCTGTCACGGTACTGTCTACTTCCCATCTCTCTTCTGGGCCTCTAATGTGATTAACCCGTTCCCTGTGGTCCAAATGGTTCTGGAATGGGGGGTGGGCGGGGTGGGAAGGAGGGCAGCATCTTCTTGGCATGTTCCTCCTCATGCCTGACTCACGATCACCGGCACCCTTGACAGGCAGGAAGGACTGAGGTCAAAGGTCGGATAGGGTGCGGCGCCGAGTACAAGTGGCTAAAGAGCGTACGGAGAGTTTCAGACACATTAGGGGTCTGAGGGGTTTATCACTGTTTTTGACCGTTGTTTGTTATACTAGGTGCACTTCTAAATGTTGTTTCAGGTCTAAATACACTTGATTTCACAGACATCTGTCCTGTTTCCTGCTGGCTTAGGCGGAGTCAGTAATGGCTGCCTATGCGGCATCATTCTGTCAGCGTGGTGGGGCTTTGCCTGTTTAACTTCACGCTCATTTCCAGCTCATCTGTCACAAGCCTTTGCCCGGGCATCTGCTGCACGCGGTGGACGCTCCAGAACCAAAGGGCTGCTCGATAAAACCCAGGAGCAAATCACCTTGACAGGGGCAGGAACTTCTGACTCCATATTTTCATATGTGCGGTGATGGGAAGAGTGCTGTAGCTTCAGGGGCCGATTAGGATACCACAAAAGAAATATGTAAAAAGTACATTTAAAAAATAAATAAATCACATTTTATCTTATTTTATCAAACAGATGGTTTATATTTTAAGAAACCCTGTTTTGATCTCAGAGATGGATAAATCATTTTCACTCGCACCCTTTCACGTGAAGGCCAGGGGGGGGAAAAAAAACAAACCCCAAATCATCACCTACCCCCAGCCGGCATTCACGTGAGTGCACAGCCCCAGTCAGGCGATGGCATGGAGAATTAAGAGTCTTAATTAAGATTTTTTACAAGTCTGCATGTGCTGTTCATATGCGAGACAAGAGACTTGAATAGGGTGGGGGTGTGGAGGATCCTTAAACAGCTGCCTGCTCTGAAACAAACCCCAGAGTTAACATGAAGATCCACACCATGAAGGAATGCGTGTCACTTTGCTTTCACCTTGCCAATGTGAACTCTATCGGCTTGTTTTCACGTCCATGAGAACAGATATACAATATATTAATATTTGAGACTTGAAAACAGCAAATGGACAACAATTCAACATTGTAGTTGAAAGACAATACCGTGGATGAGGGGGTAGTGCTCCTTGTGTGGAGATTTGGTAGATTTCCAATCCTGATATCCAGCCCAGCACCATGTAATGGAAGGTGACACTTATTGTATGAGTATGGGCTAATGAGTGTCTAAAAGCCTGTGTGACTGTGTGCACCAAGGAATCTCATCGTGTGTTGGCCTGCAGGAAAAAAAGGACAATATCTCTGAAAAATGGCCGTTTCACTTTTAATAGAGTTATAAAGAGGAGGGCTGAGTAATTGTGCATTGTTTTATTTCAGATTTGTTTCTCTATGGTGTGAGATGTAACATTGATGTGAATGTAAGACGGGAAATGAGAGTTGCAGGTGAACAGGCATAAAAACATAAAAGTGACAGAATATTCTCAGGAGTATGATCCACGTTTTGCACCTACAAGGCTCAAGACTTAAAAAATATCTTTGGTGAAATTCTAAACTGTTGCGCTTCATCGACGTCAAGGGCGCAGTACCCCATGTTGACCGCAAGGTGGATATCTAAGTAAATAAACGGGACATGGGCAGAACTGATAGATAGATAGATAGATAGATAGATAGATAGATAGATAGATAGATAGATAGATAGATAGATAGATAGATAGATAGGAACTCTGAACAGGAACCCATGGCTCTTTAACTGAAAAAAAAGGCCTTTGAAAGTTATATTCCAATCACAGGAATTTGACCCATTGTTGCAGGTTTTTGAAAAGTCTAATTTGTTACCACATCACACTTTCACTGCAGGGTAGCGGTGAAAATAATGTCGTCAGCGTAGGAGGCTGTCAACTATAAGCACATGGCCCACTGGAGATATAATGGCATCAAGGAGTGGGAAAGAAAGCGGGCTTTTAAAACAGGCTGATGCAGGCTTACACTTGGAACACAGGTCAGCTTCAGTGCACTCATCTGGACCTAACTCAGGTTGACACAATTTGACCTCAGCTGATACCCCTCACTGCCATCTTTGTTTTCCCCTTCTCTCCAGGGAATTTCATTAACACCATCCTTACAGAGTCTATCAAATTTTATAGTTTTCTAAGCTTTCATTTCTCAACATTTGCTTTTCTATTATTCCTCAGATCTCCTTGTCCTTTCAGCACTGGGGCTTTGGGCCTTTACTGGGGCCGGGGCTCCATTTCTCTCAGCCTTGCCTTCAAAGGAAAAGCCCCTTATAGAGACTCAAGTTCTATTGTGATTTGCTTACATCCTTTTAAATAAAAACAACTATAATTCTAAATTTTGGAGATTAATGCACAGTACTGTGCAGATTTCACCTGGTAAATATTTACTTTTAAGTCTGTATTACTCACCCTCCAAGCAGATGGGTTAAATCGTTTGTCTTTTGAAACGATCTTTCCGCTCAGATGAGCAGCAACAGCCTTGTGTGTTTAATGCTAATCAGCAACAAAGGTAGTCTAATCTTTGCTTTCTCCCACTGCTTTAATGTTGAATAGAGCATTTTGAATAAAGCATCATCACCTGCCCATCATGCATGCGTCCTCTCACCCCAGTGCCTCCTCCCGGCGCTACAGCGATGGGAAACGTGTCTATATGGTCGCCCATCACCATGGAAATACAGCAGTGGAGGAATGATGCTGCCGTCGGCTACTGATGGAGGAATGTCGAAATATTAGTATAAGACTTACAAAACCTACAAAACATGAGTTCAGTGGGAAGAACAACTGGATTCATTGTTGGTTCACTATTTTAGACTAAATATCGAGTGTTTGCTGATTGTCGGCGTGTCCAAGAGGCACTACAGCAGCTCTGGTGATTCTCTGTCAGCAGCGGCTTGCATCACATCGTGTAGGGGCGAAATGTATTTACTTTTGCATTTTGAATAGGTTTGTTTAAGGGGAATTTCCAGTGTTTTGTACCATTGAAACCTGCTAAACGTTGCCAAAGCATTTGCTCCAAAAACGTGCATGAACATGACTGAGTGGAAGAGTAGTAGTAGTAGCTTGAGGATAAGACTTGGAAATCCTTCATTTTCATGTGTATTACATTTTTTCTTTTTCTGTGTTGTATATATTATAAAGAACTTGATATAATCTTACTAAATTATGTCAATTTCTCCAAGATTCTACCTGCTGAGATTTGCAGCACCTCCAATTTAAACAGCCCAGCTCTTCTTTGTATGCTGCTCTTTCATGCAAAGAAAACTCAAATATGATTGAATTATATTCAGTTTCCATCATTCAGTCGTAGCAGGTGTCATTATGTGCATGGTTCACCGATCGGAGATAAAGAGATTTCCCAGACAGCGTTTGTGCTGAAAGGGCCTCGTTTCCTAATGAGCCTTCAGACTCTGTTGTCTTGTCCACGTCCCACGTTGCAACCGATCAACAAAAGTTCAGTCCTCTGAGTCTTTTCAGAAGCAACCTGTTTTGTTTGGCAGGCCAGCGCAGCGCGTTTACATCCCATAGTGAGTGGGTTTGAGGTGCGAAGCCGTGAACACGCTGAGGTCAACCCGCCGTGATGGTGTAAATACCAACACGGTCGGTTGGTAATGAGCGAGGCCGCGACACAGCTTTCTATTCAGGCGTTTAACCAGAGAAAGTGAGCACAGAGCGGCGCCGTGCCTGAATAAAACATGAAAACGGAGACATGTCCAAAAGACCAACCGACACAATGATTGTCTCTAATTTCACACCAATCAGCACTGAAGTTGTTGGTAATTTGTCATATTTTAACATGATATTTGACTGTGCTAATCAAGAGTTAATCTACAATTATTTATTCAGACATTTGGCATTCAATTTAATTACAATATACTCTTCTGAACCAACTATACACTGCAAAAAAAAAAAACCCAGCTAGAATCCCTCACAATGTTGATTATTTAATCACAAGCACCTCTTACTGTTGCCGACCACTTTTATCAGACTGAGGTAAAATGTCAGAGAACCAGACCACAATTTACTGATCTCAAAGAAAATTATTACCTTTGGTTTACGTCTGATGTTCATTTCATTCTTAATAACAAATTTCTTTTACAAATGTGATTTAAAAAAACAACAACAAAACAAACAAAAAGAGTCCTCATGCTGGAATTGAGTGTGTTTAGTGTGATGTGAGGAAACACAGGCAGCTGGGGCTCCGCAGGCCTGATGTTAAATGAAGTGTGAGGGGGATTGTGAACCATTGCCTTCATATGCTAATTGAAAGGTTTGAGTGTATAAAGGTATATGCTTCATTAACAGCCATTTAAGGTAGGTTTAACTTTGCCGTTTTACTGATGCGAGATCACTGCACACAACAGGATTTAACTAAGTCAATTACCATTTTAGACACTGTCCATTTTTTTGTGAGTTTGCAGAGGACACGTATTTGTGTGTAAAAATACAGCAGTTATACATGAGGATAATGGCTTTTGTATATTTCTTTTGGGGATCAAAGCCACCAGTGGCTGGTCGGTTGACAAACTGCAGTTACACCGTTTGTCCATAGGGTGTCGCCACTACACAAACGGTAATGAAATGTATTGACGTGATTTACTGTAAAAAGGAGTAAGAGCTGATCAACCAAAGCATGCTATGCAACAGTGAGTTAGCTGGGGGGGGAAATCGTTGCTGTTTTCTGAATGACAGTCTCTTTGCAGAGCATCAAAAAAGTGTCTCATTACCCTTGAAATCATGCAAATAACCCAGGCTATTAGTGTGTTACTAAAGCTGCTTTAATGTCTAATTAACCTGAAATGTTTTTAGACAAAAGATCATTATCTGCTCAGGTTCACATATTAAGCTGAGTGCACCATGAAAACAAACATCAATTACACCAGTCCATGACAATGTTCTTCTTCAAATAAAATGCCCAATGACATCAGCAAACATTACTTGTTCTAATAGCACTCTTACCAATTTCAAGGCTTTCTTGATTAACCTTAAAGACAACACAGAAAGAGTTGTTTATGAAAACAAACCACACTGAAGGATACTGAATTGGAGCTTTGCAATTAATTCAAATTGCTTCTCGATTTCACTTTTAAGCAGAGCTATTTAAGCAAATTTAAAATCCACCATGTGCCAGTTTGCCCCCGCTAAAATATGCTATTGAAAACTGAAGTTGTTTCCTTTATTGTCAAGAATAAATAAAGGTTTAGAGTCAACAAGTCATCTTGGTAAGTTATAAGATGCTTCATTCATAATGTGCATCAATAGGAATCACACTTACGTTGTCATGGCAAATTAAGAGTATGACAGTTTGTGTAAGTGCAGCTTGTTGATAAGAAAGCCTGGAGATGCTACATCTCCTATTTCTGTCTCAGCAATCATGAAAAGCATCATTTTAGAGCAGAAAAAAAATCCCTCTGCTCCTCGGTCACATTCAGTTTAATGAAAAGATATTGTTTTAGCAGACATATAACCTTTAGATGCCTATAGCTGTTTTTAATCCAAATAAAATCAAGGCTAATGCCTCATTATCAGTTATTTTTACATAATGATCCTCATGCTGCTGCTGTTAATTTTTTTATTAACGCAATTACTGGTCTCTCAGTGGATGGGGTCACAGAGGTCTAATTACCCTGCGTCGTGCTGGTAAATATTGGAGGTGTCTGTGAGCAGCTGGCCCTGGAGGTAAGAGGGAGACATGGGGCATACCGAGGCGGGCAATTACTGGATGAATTTCACTTTAATAAATGTTGAGCTACATTTGGAAATTCAGATAACAGAGCTTTCTGCCTAATGGGTGCTGCACCGAGGCCACTTGAGCAAGAAAATGATCTGAAAGAGGGTTTAATTAACACAAGCTCCATGATCCAGGGAGCGCGTGACAGAATGTTAAAGTGTGGGGGAGAGCACACAGCACCGGGATAATATGAAAATGAGTGAGGAGGAGGAGGAGGGAGCGGGCCGGGGAGGATGGTAATCGGCGTTCCAACTTTTGTAACACAGGTTTGGAATGTGGAATTTGATCCACTTTGTCGATTCTTTCATTCATGATATTTTGATTTCATGTTCTTGTGGCATAAATAAGTTTTCTAGGTGTCGTTTTCACCTACAAGACACATAAGGGCACCACGCGTAAGATATAATGTACAAAAGCACACTTTTATAACCCACGTTGACATTAATCAGCATGTCTCTGCAACTGGGAAGTCAGATCAGTATTAAGCCAAATACGGAGGCGGGTCCTCCCCCATCGGTGCTAGCACGCTGCACTGACATGGTTCTACAGTAGCCTGGAAGGGCCAAACCTAAGTTTACTTTTTGTTAATATTGCCAGTCTTCTATGACGTGCTCAGTGGTGGGGACAGGCTTGCGTTTTCTGCCACTAGTTGCTGCACGTTATAGAATGTTGTACCTTCAGGGTACAGTTTGATTCGCTAATATATAAAAGGAATCATCAAAGGTCAGCACATGCCATTGAAACGGTCCCACTTTCTCTCTGATCTATTCATTGTTGTGGTTTCTCTTGAGTTGTAACATTTTGGCTCCAGTTTGAAAGGCCTGTAGAATAAGCCCAATGTTCTGAAAAGATTTTTGTATTTTCCAGCTTTCTAATGATGCATAACACTTCTAAGTGGTGCCTGTTGTTGACACCAACCTCTGGGCAGCAACTGCGACTATTAATAGCTGCTGGCAGCGCCGCTGAGATGATGTTTGAAGGGGAAATGTGTTAAAATGCACATATATGCTCATGAGCTTGCTGACATAATTGCGTGTTTGAAAAGTTACCCATAATTCTGTGCTCTGGCCCTGCATTATGTGTCAGTGACAGGGCTGTTTCGGCTCGTGGCTCCTGTCACTTTTGATGTTTTTACTGTTTACTGTTGCCAACGCTGAAGACACATTCCCTGCGTTATGTGTACTGAGGATGTTGGGTTTTGTTTTTGTTTAAACACTGTATCTGTGTGGTTTTGTGCATGTAAGGTCCTCATGGTTTTACACGCGGCGGTCTGCCTCTACTCTCCACTGGAGCTAAAAGCCCCGAAACAGAACGGTAATTGCCCAATTAGGGCCCTCGCTCTGTGGGCCGCAGAGCACTATGCGCCTCCACATGCTCACAGAGTCAGATAATTGAGCTGAAAGCAAATGAACGGATGGCAGACAAACAAGCTACTAGAAAATAATTACTTGGAGTGTTTCTTTTCAGTACCTGTACAGCGAATTTCATTATTGTCAATAGCCTCTAAAGCTGCTCGAAACTGTGGTATTTGTCATTTTCATAGAGACTTGATAATGACATTAATTTGTCTTAATGGGTTGGTTCTATTGTTAAAAATAGTAAAATGAGCACAAATTGTCTTTCCTCAGCAGGTAGAGAGGACTTCACCACACTCCCGTCAGGCATGAGGAGATAATTTGGTGTGCTTGTCAAATTTCCAATAATTTGTTACACCGAACACGAGTAATGCTAATACCATTAATGTCCATTTTCCTCTAAATTCATTACTGCCCTTTTTCCCTTTTATGTTTTTAATGCCTCTGCCATTTTTCCCGTGCTTGGAGAGGCCATATCAGGGCTGATTAAAAATATGCACATTTAGACTTTTTGTCTTATTCGCACACACGCACACACACACACACACCACACACACACACACACACACACACACACACACACACACACACACACACACACACACAGATATATTAAGCCAAGCACATTATTCATTTATCACAGATCTGTCACGCTGTTGCCTTTATAATCAAGTTTGTTGCACACAAACAAGCTCCAAATGACAATAAATAAAAAACGAATCCATTAAAAGCTCACCAACATCTTTCTGCGAGCATTTCCAGGCACGTTCACATTTTCAGCATATTTAATTAAAAATTAAGTGAAATTTCCAAATAATTTATATTTATCACAGTCTTTCCCACTGGCTGCTTTGACACTTGTAAAATTGATTAACAAATAGACTTTTATTATATATAGATTTGTAAAAAAAAAATCTTTTAAATTATCATTTGCCAATAAATAAAAAAATTAAGGGAAAAATGGAAGTGGCACTTTCCAGTTCAATTACCTGTAAATTATGATTTTAAATGCTGGAATGACATCAAAGCATTTGTAATGATTCCAGAAGCTCCACAAAAGGGGCGGACGTTTGCATAAAAATGTGCTTTAGCATTTCCTGTAAGGACGATTGTTAAATTGTAACAATAAATAAGAGAAATAAGGCCACACAGCTGAGCTGAGGGCCCTGAGCTGCATGAGCATCCATGTAAGTTCCTCTCCCGTTTCTTTGATTACACGGCCGGTAAAGTGCTGTGAAGTGGCTGAAGGGGAAGATTACAGCACGCTGGAAATAAAACTGACACCGAGTGTTGCTACAATCCTGCAGGTTGCTTTTTAACCATCTAATGCCACATCTAGAATCTTATTCTGACAAATACATCTTAAATATTCCATTCCACAGGTCCGTGAAGGCTGAAGAGGAATGTCGGGAAGGTCACAATGACAGATTTGGAGATTGTGGGACTTTTTAAAGAAGCCGACAAACTTTTCTTCTAAAACACAGGATTAGGATTAACTGGAGGGACTTCATATGGGGAAATAATAACATACCAATGTTGTTGTAGCAGCCAGCAACAGAGATCATATGAGTGCTACATTATTTCCGAACCAGGATTTTTATTTATCCACAGCTCCCTTTTTCATGTGACCCTTTCCCCATCAACATTTTCAAGTATTTAATGGTGTGATCGTGCCCGGGCTGCCGTCACTGTTGCTTACTACCGCTCCATTGACACCACCAGGGGTCTATACCCAACGCCGGCGTAAAATCCGTTAATATTCATCTGAGTGATGCTTCTGTTAGTATTTAGGTCCCTATGAGTCTTTTTAGATTGTGTAAAAAACATGAAGTGCTGTGAGCGCCGGAGCACGCGGCCGTTCTCTGACACGACGACTGAGCCCGTGATTCATTTTTTTGAGACTCCTGACCGCTTTTTAGAGCTTCTTATGCAACTCACTGTTGAATAATGCTTTTTAAATAGAGACACTGCTGATTTCCACAAGGCCCGATGTCTGAGCGAGCAGCGGCAAACGTTGGATTTGGAACGGAGATGGCTAAAAAACACCCCAAAACAGTATATTTAGATTTGACAAGTCAACTTTGCAATTACAAAAGCTGGGAGACGACCGATGAGATGCAAGTACTGTTGGCAACTGTTACTTCTGTGTTCTAAAACAAGGTAAATTGTTTTAATGCAGTAAAATACCGTTAGCACCCTGATTTATTTAGCAAATTATTGCTAAATAAATCATCAAACAAAAGGGCCGGTTTAGAATATAGTCAAATATTGAAGACATATTATGTGATTTGAAATATTCTGCTGATCAAATTGAAACAAACAAACAAAAACATCAACAAGGCTCCTCGGTAGGATTAAAAGAAATAATAGCTGATGTTAACGCTCCTTTCAAAACTTCTAAAATATGCAGTTCAGAGAGAAATTGGAATTCTAATCCTAAATGTGGAGGCTTGTTCCCGTCAGCTGTGTTCATGGCCTGAAAGTGGTCTCAGGTTTTCCCTGATAGCTGTGCCAGTGCAGAGGAAACAGCTAAGGTCAGGAAACAGCTAACATCAGTGGGCCGTGTTGTTTTTCCCGATCTGTCTTTGGTCTGAAAACGAGAGGAATCTTCAAACTGACCAAACTGGAGCCTGCAGACAACCCCACGCAGGCACAAAGTGATGGTTCCACATTAAAAATCCCAAAACAAACAGCGTGTTCTGTCTGCTGACGCTTATTCTGGCAGTATATCACCCTTACCCACAAGTGGCAATTGAGACTCACTCGGCAACATTAACCAAGTATTTAAATGAAATTTAAAGGATATGCCCAGTGTCTCATTTGACTAATTCATTGATGGTGTATCTCCACCTGCTTCAGCCTGTGTGCCAGTGTCTGATTTTGTGTGACGGAGGCGCTGAATGGTGATGTTTGACACACTCCTAATGAAAAATAACAGCGGCCCTCAGATCTGCACAACGGCCGATGAAGAATCACTGACTTTTATTGGCGCTGAATAAAAGGATGTGATGAAAGAGTCAAAGGCTGAGGGAGAGAAAGAGGGATTCAGAGGGAGGGGCAGAGGAGTGCAAAACAAGGCCCCATCCATCACACAAGTTGAGAAGAGACATTCCAGTGCCCTGAGCAAGAGGATACATTCACTCAATGTCACAATGGAGGGGGAATCTGGGAGAAGCTGGGAGGGACACCCATCAATACACAACCTCACCCTTCGGCTCTCTGTGCGCACAAACTCAATACCCCTTCCAGTCCAATTCACTTCCCTCTATAAGCATGACAAATGTACATTTTGCTACCAATGAATGTGTCATAATCCAAGAAAAAGAGAGAGAAGAAGAAGAAAATCCCGTCCTCAGACGGTGGCATTTAAAATTCGCTTGTTACAGGTTCTCTGTCAGTCAGCAATCAGAGAAATGTGAGCCAGGGTTAAAGGATATCTCTGCCTGGCAGCGTTAGTGGGGATTTTAGGGTGGAGGGAGCAGGTGATGGCTTTCTGGAGTGCACTCATTTACACTCCTCCCTTTCTCTCGCTGAGCAGCGTGAAGAGGTGGGAGAGACGAGGGGCCGCCTCCTCTCCTGTGAGCTGCACCTGCCTGGGGTGAGAGGATCAATTGTGAACTCTGACCTTGTACCTTCCACGGTGCACATTTATTACCCATCCCATCGAATATATACATCACTCAACAGGACAAAACCGGCTACAGTTTTGCCAGCAGCTGCCAAAAAAGTTGTGGATGCCAGTGACAAAGTTGCACAGATGCAGAAATGTAAAACACATGTGTAAAACATATGGAAAGATAATGAAGAAAAATTGTGGTTAAGCGAAAGCGTATAGACGCTTGAGGGTGTCCATGTTGATACATTTGCATGTTACACCTGAATGAGGCGGATCTACAAAGATTCTTCAATTTTTTTATTTTATTTTTCTGCAAAACATTAATTCAGGAATCAGGAATCCAAATGATTCTGTTGACATCAGTCAACTCTCTGCATTTCCTGCAGTAACATTTTAACTGCTCTGCTTTATAAAGCTTTTGTCCGTTTGTCCCATCTTGTATTCATTATATACCGAAAAAGGAGGCCTCTCTATTTTCTTCTTCTATGGTATACAAATGGGTATTATTTAGACGTCTATGATCCATTTGGGGTTTTGTCAGGACTCTGAACAGTGTGAAAGTTGGTGTCACTGGACCCCTGGCCAAGACCAGTTGAAAGCCTGTGTGTCAGTTTCTATGGTAATGGGGAAATAGTAACTACCTCCCAGCGGTGTCCCGCCGCGTGTCCCCTCCTGAATAGAGCGCATCTGCAGAGGACCGAGGGACCCTCTGAGATGGGCAGTGACCCGTCATCAAACTGGCTCTCACATATATAGTCATATATAGACAGCAAATTACCCTAAACCTCTTTTTCACACCGCTTACGTCATAGCTCTTGAAAAACAAGCTGAAATTGAATCATAGAGTCCCTGTTTAGTCAAAAGCAGCTTGTGAGACGGAGTTAAAAAGCCCCCACAGAGGTCATCTGAAGGAGGGAGGGGAGAATAAAATGCAACAAACACATTGTGGGGTGAAACAGCGAACAAAGGCTGACAAAATCACAAAGCCAGGATAGAAATTTGAGGGGAAAAGGGGGATATTAGGTTATAAAAATGATAAGGGAGTATGCAAATAAACCTCACTCTGTCATTCATCGCCCTGAAACCGCTGTCATCACCAAGGAAACGACTCCGTTCCCTAACGATTGGAGCATTTTCTCTGCATTTTAACCATCCAAAACGTCTCTTTTCCCGGGATATCTCCTAACGTTTGTCCAAATGTGGCGGCCAGTGACGCGTCCCCTCGTCCTCAGCCTGTCATAATACAAAAGATCGTCTGCTGACGTTTCAACATTCGAAACCCTGAGAAAATGAAAACAGTCCCAAAACAATAGCGACTTTTGAAAGGATGCTAATGTGAGATGAATGGGGAGGAAATGGGACAAACGGCAGGAGGGCTTTTAATGAGGAAACCATAAAGTTTCAGGAAGGGTTTTCAAAGTTTGCTGCCTTGGGGATGTTTCCTGGAGTTTATCTTCCTCTGGCTGAAAAGCTCAGAGGGTAAATAATGAACTGCTGAGCTGAAAATTACTCAGTAATGGCTACATGAGTTTCATTGGGTTCCTCCCCCGGCCTCCCACCCTCCTGCTCTAACTCTCTGACCTCCCTCCTCCCTAACTCTTACCCCCCTTGGTGGTTTCCCATGGGCCTCCAATTGATTCAATTAAGTGAACACACACTAACCATATGCTTTGAGGTGTTTTTTTCCCCTCGACCATTCGCGCGACTGCCCGGCTGCTTCATTACGCAAACGCACCGTTGCCAAATCCAGCCATTTCCCCGATAACGCCTCCATCACCTTTTGGGTTTGGAATCATCCACCGGGTAAAAACCATCGGCGCTTTCAAACCGAGAGCTGGCAGAGGAGGGAGCGTCGGCGGGCGCAGCGGCGTAAACGAGGGGAGGGAAAGAGGGGAGGATCAGAAAGGCGAAAGTGGTGAAAAGGAGGGAGGAGTAGCGAGTCGCCATCAGAAGATGTTCCTGGCCGCATTTGCGCTTTGTTTTCTCTACAATGATGTCTCTCCCTCGTTGGCCCCCGCGACGGAGCGTTCGCCGCGGAGAGAAATGAGGCAAACGTAACATCGCAAAAGCGCTGCGCATTCTCCGCTTTTGTACTTGTGGGACTCCTCCTGAAAGAGCAACAGACACAAAATGGAGAACAAAAGGGCGGCGGCGCGGATGGAGGCACCATCACTGACATCCTCGGCACTTTGAACAACTTGTCAGCACAGACACTAAAGCGGCCGCTCTCTGTCACATTTGTGTACAAACCCCCATGAAAGGGCCGGCTGACCTGCCCATATCCCTTTATCTGGGTTCAAATGGCAAGAGGCATCCATTGTGTCCACCAGAGTTCATTAAATTCATTGGTTTGACCTGTTATTCCAAGGCCAAAAGTTGGACGATTCGGAAAAATGTGAGTCTACCATAAGAAATCGCCTGCTGACCTCCTCAGGGTGACAAACCCCCTTTGAAGAGCATTTCAAGGCTTTTTTATCAATGGGGTCAAAGGGGAAGTTTGAGACATATCTATGGCAGAACCAATGGATTCCCATCAAAAGGGAATTTAAAATCATCCTAGGATCCTCTCAACCTCAGCGCAGTTTCTCTCACAACGTCCAGGAGTCCTTCAAGGGGAACGTGAGAGAACAATTGCAGCGTACGTACGAGAGGAAATGACAGGAGAGCGCAGTGGATGATCAGCAAACTTGAACATCTTCGTTCCCATAACACCGTCACATTTAGATGTAAATGGCCTCATTAGAAAGGCTCGGACGGCCAGGTTTGCATTTATTTCTCATTTATTCTTGTCAAGAAAGGGCCAGACTAACGACGGGAGCTTTTCTGTTCAAACGAGAATGGGGGGAAGGTTGTATTCACAGCACAGAAATGTTTGTGTCTCTTTAATTGTGGTAATTAATACAGAGAATTCAATATTCTTGGCATGTGAACATCGTTGCCCCCTCACAAAGAGGCAACAACACAGACGTTTATTCCTGCAGGCTTGAGAGAACTGTCAAATAAGCACACACACACACACACATTCACACACACACACACACACACACACACACACACACACACACACGCACGCACGCACGCACGCACGCACGCACGCACACACACACACACCACACACACACACACACACACACACCCACAAGCAAAAATCAACCTGAATTTGGTGAAAACCTTGACATATAGTCAGGCTGTTATTAAGTGCACGTTAGCAGATTCAGGTTGGAACCTTTGTTGGTTGTTATTACACTTATATTGTTTATTTTACTATTGTATCCTAAATGTTTAAACTGATTTATCAGAACAATTTTGAGTTTTATTTCAGTCTTTTTTACTTCTAAAAATCTAATCACAGAATTGTCTGTAATTTTAGTATATTTGTACAATTTAACACTTGTCCCCAGAAATGTTCGTTTCATTGATTGATTTAAGTGAGACAGACACGCGTAGATTCTACATCATAATATTTCCACATATTTCTGATATAGAAATGCAATTTCCCGACATATCTGATATCCATCGTAGCAGAACTGACGGGTTGGTGGACGAGCACGCACACAGATTCAGCTTTAAACTAAAACTTTATTTATGAACAATTATTTATTTATTTTACACTGAACAAGATAAAATCAACTCACTCACTCACTCACTCACTCACTCACTCACTCACTCACTCACTCACTCACTCACTCACTCACTCACTCACTCACTCACTCACTCACTCACGATGGCTCACTGGGTTTTTATCTGAACACCAGAGAGTTTGGAACCAGAAGAGCTCAGGGTTTATAATATAAAAGCAGGCCAGACAAATAAGAAGGCCAAAGACCTTTGAGCCACTTAAAACCTACTAAACGAACCTTAAAATCGCTCCTGGAGCCCACGGGGAGCCAGTGCAGTGATATTAGAGCCAGCGTGATGTGCTCTTGTCTCCTGGAGTAGCTGCAGAGTGGAAATGCTCTTTTTGGGAAGAAATCAGGCTGACTGGAGCTAAAAGCAGGCTTCAGCACGACCCCGGTTACCTGAGAAAGGAACTCAAGTTATGTTCCTAAGATGATAAAAAATTCTAATATGAAGAATGAAATAAAACCCTTGATGGGTTCAAATCTCTTAATTTTGGTGAAGGTTTCTCTGTTTTGGGTTCAGGTTCTTCGAGGAGTTTTTACCCTTTTGAAGTTATCTTAAATGCAGTTTTTATTTGTTTGTTCAAAAAACCATTCAACTGACTAAAAGCCAGATTTCTAGAATGTTGCTTGAATGAGGTCATTTGGATGCAGGTTGATTATGGACTGGACCTCATGAGCTGATGATTGGGAGACTCGTGTCTGCAGAGAGGAATTCCCAACATTCGGCGATTCATCCCCAAACTTCCTGACTTTTAAAAGGATTTTAAAAGGAAGGAAGATGGTGATGAAGACGGTCCCTTTTTAGGTAGTTGGGACTGCTGAACCCCGGGGACTAGATTCCTGATGACGGTCCGGGCAGATGAGCGCTGCAGGTGCTGGTTACATGTGTTCTAACAAGCAGGAGTGTTATTTTAAAGCTCCACTATTTTGACCAAAACTGAGGCTGAAATATGAACTGAATCGAGTCTCATCACGTGATTAAAGCTGTTGCCTTTGGTGTTGAGTTCCTCAGACAGCCTGAACGAGGGGTCAGTCTGTCCCCCTGATTCTGGTCCCGTCTCACGCATGGCTCCTCTCTCCTCCCGTTTACAGCAGGGACACGTGCACGTCTCTGCGCGTGTGGAGTTGGTGGCTTGTGGGAGTCTGTTTTCTGCCCTCGGTGGTGTCGCATATTCAGCTGCAGCTGCACCCAGAACAGCTCTTGACCCGGACTCAACCGGGGTGATGAAGACCGAGGCACAACATTCAGGAACCAGATCACTAGATCAGCTCTGTCTCATTAGAGTCCTCCTAATCTCTCCAGATTTTTAGATTTAAGGGAAATGTTTGTTTGCTGACATATTTTAAATGTGGATCTCTGTAGTTCTGCGTTTCAAATGCACGTTTAGTGCTTGTAAAATGGAAAAGGACTAATATATTGAAACATTCTGTATTTATGTTCCTATCAAACAGAGAAGTAATTAGAGTGGGAATTATCACAGGACTCTAGTGGGATGGCTGATCAACAGGATCTGATTGTGACATGTACAAATATGAAGCCTTTACTTCTTAATTAAAGTTACACTTCTATGGCTCCGTATTCAATGTGATGCACAATTAGCTTAAAAATAATATTAGCAAAATTTGTGTATTTTTTTTAAAGGTAAAACAGCTTTGTTTGGCAGACTTTGGCATCTGTCTTTAGGATCTGCACGGTTTTAAATCCAACAGTCAGAATATAAAATGACATTTCAGATATTTGTCAGAGCTCCAACACTCCTCTGCTCTCTTATCATATTTATCAGTCTGGACTAATCCAAGTTAATAACTGTATTATACAGTGTAATTAAAATAATAAATCACAAGTAATGTTGATCATTTTAACTATTTGGAATAACAGATGATGAACTATAATAATAAAAGATTATGGATGGCTTTTTGATAAATGAACTCTTTGTGCATTTTAACGGATTTTCTCACTTAATTACTAATGTGAATCTTAAACATTTTCAGTATCTCCAGCATTGTTCAATCAAAATGCATTATTTCCAAAAACAATTAAAATTTTACACAGCAGTTAAATCTGAATTTCACTTTTTATACTTTATTAAACATCTGAGGCATGTTTCTCTTTCTAAATGATTAACTAAAAATTACATTTGCTCTGTTTAAAATCCAATGACGATAAGAAAGCTTTAACGGATTCTGAGAATTATCCTTGTTTTATATCATCAACACTTTGATAATCAGACATTCTGTGCATCTTGAAAGCATTCAGATTCCAGTGGTTCCCTCCTGTCGCCGTTCACCTGTAGAACATTATATCTGTCACACCAGGGCCCCTCAACTCGCTGCCTCTCTTTGTGGCTCTCCCTCCTCTCTTAAGGATTCATTAGTCCCTATAGACTCCTGCAGCCTAAACATATTGCACCATTCAGCTGGTACTTATGTGTCATCTGTTATCTATTGGACTGGTGTTTGTGGTGAGCGTATGAATGATAATCAGGCCTTTGTGCGTCCATAGAGGTGCAGCAGGATCCACAGGCTGTGATGTTGCCTCAGGGGGAGATTAGGAGGGGTAGCCGGGCCCTCTGTGTCACCTCGACAGTCACAGCGCCCATCCGCGGCTGGGCCAAACCCCATTGGGACCTTAAATCCTGTTACACTGTCAGCTAAAACCATCATTTGTATTAGAGATGTGTGGGTGTTTAAGTGTGTGTACATATTAAGTGAGGGGGGATAGTGTCTTAAACTATGAATTATTCATACCAAAAAAGAAAAGGAGATATTGACTACATCTCCATAAACAGACTGCTCTCTTTATGTCATCAGGCACGAGATCTTTGGGTATAATTGCATAAAAGCCCCTGCAAATGTGCTCCTCCAACGGCACAGCAGGCACTGGTCAGTGGTATCATCGGGGATGAACTTGAGTGATGGCAATTGTTCCAACTTAATATCTTATAAATAATTTACTATTTCAGGGGCATTCGCTTTCCCCCGTATCAAACACGAACGTTAAGCAGCTTTACCAACCCACAGCTGTATGCTAGTTACCGACCACATGAACCAGATGATGCGACTGCTCTCTGAGGGAAAACAAAGGTATGATGATACACGAAATTAATCCTAAGTGCCTATGAAGGCATATTTTTTTAGTTGGGACTTGTCGGGGGAAAATGTAATAGAGCTGTGGTGATGTGAGTGGGCTATTTCCCTCCATTATTTATCTCAGTAACAAGTGATTATGGAGAACGGGCTTCTTTGCACTTCTGGCCCGCGCCTCCAGAGGGAGGTCAAAACTATTTGTCAGTCTCCAGTTGGGATTGCAAATTAGGATGAGCCTCCCTGCGTGACGACCCATGCAACCTCTATTCCTATCCACGGGGTGACTGCTGCACATAATTCGAAAATTAGGGCCTTTGATAACATCTTTATGTTGAGCAATACATCAACCTGCCCCCGCCACTGCAGCCGATACCTGCAGATGCAAAAAAAATAAAAAGAGGTTTAAAACGATCTTGCAAAATGCTGCGTTTAGGGACAGCAGTGGGAAGATTTCTCGCTTTTTTTGTCCAGTTTAAAGCACAGTTCTTTTCATGGCGCTCATCATTTTAACTTGCAATTTAAAAACATGCCATCATCTTGTTACCTCGTTAGATTTGTGGCGTGGTTTCCAAGAGCGCAACGAGGGTGGCAGACCCGTTAATGGATATGAAAGTATGCGGGGAAAAGGGCTGATATTATAGCTGCCGTGTGTGCCTAAAGGGTGTAATTACTCCTCATTTGTATCTACTTTGATGGCGCGGTCTAATTGCAGGTCCTGTATTTATGGAAGGTTAGTGGTGTGAAACTATAAGCGGGTCCGTTTTACATGGTGAAAACACCACGCAGCCCAAATATACGTGTTTATTTGCATGGGTAAAGACCTAATTCTCATGCTGTTTGTATCATTAGAAAAACGTAAAGCGGCTGCAGAACAAGGAGCGACATGAGTTAAAGACATGCGTAAATCTAAACTCCTAATTATATTGATTACGTACCTGGATGATATTAATATGTTTACATGCATTTTAAAATAGCCTTAAGCCTAAAAAGAAAAAGTTTGGTGGAAGAAAACGTCAGTGGGAGATAAATGATATCCCCCCTGATTTGCTTAGATCTCGAAGGTTCCGTCTCTTTGATGTTCTTGTCCGCAGAACCTTAAAGTGAAAGAAAATGTTTTCCTATTACTTAATTCAATCAGAGCGCGAGACGGGCGGGGGGCTTCACGCGCCGCGCATTGGGCTCCTCCATGACAGAGTCCCCTTTGTTGAGTCTATCCGCCGCTGTCACACACTTTAATTCGACTCTCTTTCTCTCTCATTGAAACCCCTCCACAATGACATTCAATAAGGGCCGCAGAGTGAAAACCTGGTTATTTTTACATATTCTTTCCCCCCGACTCGGCAGGGGCCCGAGCAAAGGAATTAATCAGTGCTCTTTAACAGCGCTGCCTTCGGGCAATGACTTGTCCCTTTTTTGTGCCCAGAAATGACACATTAACCTTAAAATGGATATGCATAAACTTTACATTCAGCTGTTGCGTTTCTGTTTTTCGCGCTCCAGCGAAGGAGGTGCACGAGGGCAAAAGACCCGTCAGGCTGCACGTAAAGCAAAACAAGCGTCATTGTTTTAAGAGAGCACTAACTGCATGCATGCAGCATGTTACGTCTGTACGGGGGGATCTTTCCCAGTAATGCATGCATCGACAGTTATGAATATTTGCAAGAGTGTTTGATGTTTCTCCTTTGCACCCTGCCAACACCACTATTTTCAAGCGTAGGCCGCCTGGGACTATAAAACGGGACTCTCGGGGCTTTCCGTAAACATGACAGAAACTTTTTTTCCCCTCAAATTTAAGCTGTGCCCTATGATAAAATGAGAATGATGATAAAAGAGAGAATGGGCAGTGCCGCCTCTTGCGGCGTGGGTGGGGCTGACAAGAATAGACTACATTATGCAGTTCATTTAGTTAACAAGTGAAATAATGGGGAAGCGTGCAGTGGGAATGCCGAGAGAAAGGCACAAAACCCTATTGAGAGCTTTTGGCCGCTTACAGCGTAACCGTCACATGGCCGAACCGAGTCCAACGCGGCTATTTAAGGAGCCCCTGTGCGCCTTCAGCACCACTTCGCTGTCCACCGTCCCAGAGAGAGCACGCTTCCGCCACGACGCACGGCTTTGAACCGACAGCGAACTGAGCAGCAAACCTGCAAACATGCCGAGGTCTTTTCTCGTGGATTCCTTGATTTTAAGGGAGACCAGCGACAAAGGGAATGAGAACAACCCACCTTTATTCCCATACGCGGTGCATTCATCGCACCATCCGCACGGGATGCCAACCTCCTGCCACTCCAGGAAAGCCGGGCTGCTGTGCTTCTGTCCCCTGTGCATGACCGCCTCCCAGCTTCATCCGTCACCACCGACGCTGCCGCTTCTGAAGGCGTCCTTTCCTCCTTTCACGACACAGTATTGCCACTCTGCGCTCTCCCGGCAACACACTTCATCCAACGGCGTCAATCTCAGCCACGCACCGGGGATATACCAAGCTGCGTACTCGGTCCCTGACCCGCGACAGTTCCACTGCATCTCCATCGGTGAGTAGAAGCCCCTTTTGGCGCGTTTCAGCGTGCGTAAAATCACGGTTTTTTCATTTTTATCATGTAAAATGTACTTAGTAAGCTAATTTTTTTTGTTCCCCTTTACAGAAAACAGCAACAGCAAACTTCAGAGCAGCAAACGCATGCGCACAGCCTTCACTAGCACGCAACTTTTGGAGCTAGAGCGCGAGTTCACTTCCAACATGTACCTCTCCAGACTGAGGCGCATCGAGATCGCCACGTACCTGAACTTGTCAGAGAAGCAGGTGAAAATCTGGTTTCAGAACCGCCGAGTGAAGCACAAAAAGGAGGGAAAAGGCAGCGGACAGAGAACTGGATCACATAACTGCAAATGCTCGTCCCTGTCCACCGTGAGGTGCTCGGAGGAAGAGGAGGATGACAGTCCCGTATCCCCCTCATCTTCCGAAAAGGAGGACGTGGACCTGTCCGTCTCTCCCTGAACAGCACTCTCTCCTAATCATACCTATTTGGTCCTTATGTTTTCAGTAGAGCCAAAAACAGACGGATACACTTGTGTTCAGTCATCTGTAAATAGAAAGAGAATATTTAAATTGGGGACTTGCCCTGAATTATTGTATAGCTGTATAAATGTTGTACGTTTTGTAATGTAGTTTTTTTTCTGAAAACGGCCCCTTTGTCGTCGCCAATCTAAGTATGATGGGCATATTTCTAAATACAATCCCCAAATGGCAGAAAAGCAATAGCAGCTTTGTTTATTAGTATTTTGGGGAAGTGCGTATTTTGTATACATGGTAAATTCATTCTGTGCGAATGGAAGTGCGACTTGAAACGTGGTAATCTGGAGAGGAATTCCCTCAGTAGTGAAATCAGTCTGAAATTATATCTTCAGTGTCATTGAAAATATATTTATTTATTTAAAAATGTTGATACTTAAATAAAAAATATTTCTGACTCGAGCAAACTCGTGTGGATTGCATGCTTTGACCTTTTTACGCACCACAAAATGCGCACGCGGTTAGCGGGTAATATTCCATTCTGGAGCAAATGCAGGTGCAATGACGGCATTGTGAGATAATAGGAAATAATTTGGGCGGACAAAACGTCAGTAGACGGGGCATTTTCATATGGAATCTCTTTCTGGTTGCGCGTAATGTACGTAGCAAGCGTTAAAGTTTCGTTAGCATCTAAAATTACAAATAGTCTAAGCATTTGCCTCCATAAATCAGACGTGAATAAGGTTTCTAAGTTTGTGCCAAAGAGCTAAAATGATATTGGGGGGTCACTCATACAACGTTCAGCCTGTACGCAGACTATAGGCAGACCAAGCGTCCGTGCGTAACCGAGCTGGTTGTGCCACATGAGTTCATCCTCGAGGAGTAAATAAAAGGCTCCATAATCTTTATCAGGGGCGCTAAGTATATTGTCAGGGGGCTTCTTTATGTGCTTTCCCAGGGGGACCCTCGATCCCGGTATCACTCTCCGCGTGGCCAGCACAGTTCTTTTCAAGTTCCATCCCAACTCAAATGATCCGTCTCGTGTGACCGCGGTAATAATCACCGAGGGTGTAAAATTGTGCATCAAGGCTCTGCATATCTTAAGATATCGATCTAACATGAAAATAAATGAGGTAAGGCCAGTTAAGTGTTCACGACCCATATTGTTCTTATTGTTAGCGCGCCATTGTGGTCAAGTTTATTGTGAGTTTTATGAGCTCCAGGTGCTTCGCAACCTCTGCAACTCAAACAATGCTATATTTTTGAATGAATGGCAATTGCTTATTACCATATAGTGTTAATTTTACGGCAAATGTGTCTATACAATTAAACAATATCTCAAATCAAAATGATAAGGAAAATTCGCAAGAAATAAATATTTAGTGGAAGAACACTCGCGTATTAGTATGGACAAATTAACAGTGCATTACAGTTTAATACAATGGAGTTAAAATACATATAATTTGATGAGTAAAATGCCACTAAAACTGAAAAAAAAAAGAAGTCTACCGTCGAGTTCAAGGTTTGGAGCCGTATTTTACGCACCGCTACAGCTGCCCTCCTGCTGGCTCCTGCTGGATCAAATTATATTCATTAGGTTGAATAGGCTTTAAATTATATGTCCCCAATGCAAACGTATTTCCAGTTTTAAAGAATGGATAGAAACTGTTCTTAAATTGCGTGCTGCACACTATCTGCCCCAGTGTGCCGTTTTGGAGTTGGACTTTCACTCGTAAACTTTCCTTTAATTGTTCACTTATCCATCTTAACAAAACTCTAATATTTGCATTTGTTAAGATATGGGATTAGACTATTTTGTTAATTGCACCAAAGAGCCCCATTTTGCTCACAAACGTCCTCTGCAAAGCGCCCTTTATCCATTCAATAGCCCGGGGGTATGCGCCCTGGGGGAGCTTATACGCTCGGTGCTCCAAATGCTCAATTTATTTATTCTTAATTTTGTGCCGATCAATTCATTGAAGCAAAAAAGACTACGGTGTCTTTTTAAAAAGAAGAAAAGGGAATTGTGGACGTAACCTTGACGGAGCTGATGGGAGGGCTCCCCTGACGCTGGAGAGCCGCTTGAGTCAACAGGCACCCATCTAGCAGACTCGCCCTTGTCTTTATTCTAGCTAATTTTTTATTTACGGCTTTTCTTTGACATGTCTCTTATCTATCAGATTAAAAGAACAGCTTGTAACAAATCAGTCTGCACGATTTACAACAGCATTAAAAGGGGACAAAGGGAGCAGGCAGTCAGTACCTGAGAGTCTGGTAGACGGCGCGGCGCTGCAGCTGATTCGATGGTTTGAAAATACGCACGAAACAAAATACTTGAATCCTGAAAAAGAGCCTTTGTACGTTTCTTTAGAAATCAAGCAATTCTGCATGACAAAGGACAATTAATAAGCCGTCTTTTCACGACCAGCAGCTGGTTTCCCCGTCAAGGAAAGTTGGAAAAAATTCAGACTGAATGCGCGCAAAAGCCCTTTGCGCGCAGACAGCAACCCAAGGTGACCCATTTGGCACAGTTAAAATAACCAAGCCGAGGTAAAAGCGAGGGAACTGTCAAAAACATTTAAGCTGAAATATCTTGAAATTGCAAATCCCTTTATGTGGAGGGACGCTGCCGATGTGGGTTAGTGGTACAAAGGAGGTGGTTAAGTTGGAGAGGCTTTGGAAACGGACACGTGGCTTCTCAATGAGGGCTCTTTTGGTCCCGCGTGGCTTACTGTGGCACTGCACATTCAACTACTTTAAACTTCTCAAGCTTGGTAAATGCACGATGTAAACCCAACATGTTAACCTTTTAACTTCAGCCCAGCATTTTAGAAACTTTTTAACACTTTAAATGATTCGCAACGTGTTTGTTTTGTTGCTTTTAAGCACACATATCTGCTGCTCCAAGCGCCCATCCTCTCTCCCTAAATGCAGTGTAGTGAGTTATTGTTGAAAGAGGGCACACTTGACAGGAGTATATATATTCTTAACATGCATTTAATGCTTTAGTGCTCTTTATCGTCATATTTTATTACTTTGTAGTGTGAATGCGTTTTTTTAATGTTTTTGGAAGCAACTGGTTCTCGCCCATGGACTGAGAACTGGGAGAAAACATAAAGCAATATTTAATTTCCACATCTGAACATAATTAAGTTACTTGGATAGACTAATCGTGTTTGTGAAAGGAAAAAACAAACAAGCAAACAAACATTTATTCACACGTTCTTGCTATTTATCGCTTGTCGATCTTTATAGCTGAAGCAGCTTTATTTACCCACCTGCTGTGTCCACAGGCAGGGACTTTGACACCTTCTTTCTTCTTTTTTGTAAACAGTTGTTTTAAATAGTTTTTGCAAACTGAAACCACAAGATATTTGATTCGAACGTACTGGGTTGGAAGCATTATGTTGAGGCTGCTGCGGAATTCGCCGTTTCTTTGAACGCTGTCTGTTTTCCGCGGCAACATTTGAACCCATTCAGCTGTATATAATCTGTTTAACAGCTAATCAGTAATGTAACATGAAGGACTGGCACGCAGCTTCTCTTCTCCTCCGTTCCCCCCTCGCTAATTGAATATTCAACGCGCGCACTGAGCTCCGCTTGCCTTTTTCAGTGTGCTCGGAATGCGCCTTTTAAATTCTCTACCCATACACAAGCAGTGTCAAAGGTCGGAAAATAATGAACTGTGCAGACATGGAAGTGACCT